>NW_015971809.1:0-408127 GCF_000732125.1 Scedosporium apiospermum
TTGCAAGTTCGAGTCTTGCGTCGCTCGCTTCATTTTTTGCCTTTCTTTTTTCAAACAATCCAGTTTGTCATCTTTTTTTATTTCTTCTTTTCTTTTTTCGCACCACTTCGTTTCCATGAGTTTATTTTCATTTTATTTAGCCTTATTATTATATTATTACCCGAATATTCTACTCGAAGTCGGTTTAAAAATGTAGTTACTGTCACGAACGCTGACGAGGACTGCACTTTAATTTTCATTGTCCGTCATCAGTGATCAGTGGTTAGGAAAGATACTGTCTTGGGGGCGATTGAAGCAAACATCTAGACCACACAGGGCCCAAGTACGAATCCGAGGAATTTTTGATGGTGCCACACGGGGCAGGCACAGTTACGCGACGCGGTCACCTTCGAGGTTTGTCTTGGGTCGGGTCAGCTTGCATCCCAACTTCCCGGCGCTCAGCATCGCACCTACGATTAGTGTGGAAGAGTAACAGTAATTCTGGACTTGAGTGAGGCAGATATGGGACCTCAAGTTGGGGGCGCAATCGGTCGATCAGTCAATCAATCGAGACAATGGAGGCAGAGCCATCGGGCCTGATGATAGGAGAGTAGACATAAGGGCAATCACTGCACGAGACGCGAGAAGTTTCTTTACTTGGAAGGGGGGGCTCAATTCGATGTTCAATTCATCCGGACCACTGAACGACTCCTTACTCTCTGTCGCCGATTAAACACCAGCCCTGCCTAATCGCGAAGAAATCAATGAAAAAAAAAAAAAAAAAACCCCAGCCCTGTCCGATTGAATAGGTATGCGTCAAGTCCTAGTGGCTGACGAAAAAAAAAATCAAAAATCGGTGTGCTCCTTCTCCAAATCAGATGTCCTGCTGGGCCGTCTCGCCATCAGCCTCATCCTCAGCGGGCTTCTCGTCACCCTCAGCGGACTTCTCATCATCCTGAACGGACTTGCCGTCATCCTTCGAGGCGTTCTCAATAGAATCCTCGGGCTTCTAGTCATCCCCCGAGGCCTTCTCAGCAGAAACCTCGGCCTTCTCATCGTCCTTGGCGTCCTTGAAGGCGCCTCCAGTCTCAGCCGTAGCCGTAACCTCGGCAGCCTGATTGGCCGCCTTCTTCGTAGCAGCGCTCTTGCGAGCAGAAGCGGCAGTCGATTTACCTTCAAGAGGAGAGGTCTTGCGCTTGCGGCCCCGGGGAGTAGCCTTCTTGGCGCTGCCAGTGGCGGCCTCGCCCTCGGCCTCGCCGGCGTTCTCCTCGGCGGTGTCAGCGGCGGCCTTGCGCTTACGGCCCTTGGTGGGCGTCTTCTTGACGGGAGTAGTGGTCTCGCTGGCGCCACCTTCGGCGTCCTTGAAGTACTTGCGCTTGATGGCGCACCACGAAGCGCGGCCGCTGGCGACGGTGGTGAAGCCGCCAAGCTCGGCGAACTTGGTGTAGTCAATCTACGTATTTGTGAGTCAGCATTGGGGTTGAGTCATCTTGAGATTGATTGTGATGGAGACGCGAAAGGTGAGGAGGCAGAGGCTTCGGACGGTTCTTTTTGGGGGAAGGAGAGCGTGTTTCGGGTAGAGATTTCTAGAGATACTCACGGAAGCGTCCTTGATCGACTGGAAAGCCAGGTAGATGAGCTCCAACTCCCTCTGGGTAGGAGTCGGGCCGGCAGCGGGCTTCACAGCCTGAGACGAGGCATTACCAGCGGGCTTTGCAGCCGGGGTCGAGGGGATGTCGGCAGGCTTTGCAGCCGAAGGCGAAGCGTTGTTGTCAGCCATTGCTGGATTGTTGCGATGTCGTTAAAATGTTTGGCAATGTTTGGGTCGAGTGAGCTGAGTGAAAACAGAGTCGAGGGGATGACAAGAAGAGTTGTTTGGGGTTTGGAGAGGTGTCAAGGGGAAAGATGTGAAGAGGGTTTTTGAACTGGGAGAAGAAACAGGCTGGGTTTTTGAAGGATAAGGCAAAGGTCAAGAGAGAAAGAGCACGCTGCATCTTTATTACACATGCTCTGATCTTTATTGAGAAGCATAAGGCGAGTGCAACAGGCTGCTGTTCATGGGAGGTGGTTTCCAGAATCATCTGGCCCGTTGCCTTTACATCGGAGGACGTGATGCCATTCACGAGGCAGGACATTTGGGAAATACGATGTGGTGGTGAACTGAACCAGGTAGGCTGCACTGCCCAAGAAAGTTCTACTTTGATTTCGAGGCGTATCCTGTGCCTTCCTCATGGTGAGAGTCCATTTGAAGTTACCCATTCAGACAGGCATGTGAGGAACTGACGGCGATGATAAGGGAGCTTGAAGAATCATGAGATTGCTGGATGAGGAGTTGAGGAGCAATCTCTAAGGTATGTCGAGTAAGACTGGAAGGTAGTAGGTTCCTGCTAGTAGGCTTCAACTGGATAAGCTTGATTTATGTTACTAACTTCTAATTTATCTAGATCTGTCTCCTCATTTCTCGATATGGAATTCACGATTGCTTTCTCAAGGTTTGTCTCTGTGATTGAGGGACATGTTCATGGGGGAGCTCAATGCTTTCAGACACATCCTTCAGTCACCTACTGCCTGCTAGGGTAGACAATGGAACAATCGACAAGAGGAACAAAAAGCAGGAAGCCACTCGAAGACTGATCTTGCCAAGACAGCTATTTTGAGGGTTTTGGCCAAAGAAGAGTGAAATCAGGCATGCACTCGACCGGGACTCGGGGGTAGGATATATTTGACAGGAACCAATTCGAACCGAGAAGGCGGGATGGAACCCCCATGAACAAAGGAGGCACTTCATCCAGATGGGAGTTCCCCTCTGCCGGCAGAAATTGATTGATCCTTCACCGTGGATATTAACCGCAATCTGGCATCCACCCTCTTCCGCATTGGTAGACCATGCCGACGAGCGAATTTACTCTAAAAATGTCCTAGAATATTCCCGATACGGTCTTTCGGTTGGCTGCCGGCGTCGAGCGCTTCGCATTTCTGGCGCTCTCTTCATCAGGCGCCAAGAAAGATCCCCATATGATGGCAATGTATAGAAAGGCTCCCCTGTCAGCATGAAGAACCCTTCCTTTTTCCTAATACGTTGAATTTATATCATTTGCAGAATCTAATGCCCGTTGTTATAACAGGTATGCGTATACGGGCTGTCGGTACCGGGTGATGAGCGGACCCACGAATGGAGCATATAAATAAGGGAAGTCCGCGTTCAGCCCAGGCTCCTCTTGGCGCATCTCGTCGGCGGCGGCGGCGACGGCAGTGAAAGAAGTTATATATTTATTTGACGTTTTCCCTATCCCAGGACTCGATTCGAGCTGGCTCGATGCTCATGTTGACCGCTTCTCCTGTGGCTACCAATTTCTTGCTACCTACCATCTTACGTTTGTCTACTAGAGCCTTCGGAGGTGGTCTTGTCTTCGGGGCATACGTCTCACGTCTTTCGATTTATGTATACTACGACGCAACCATGAGACCCTTCACGCTTCTTCTTGCGACGCTCCCGGTCGTCTTGGCGGGAGTTATCACCCCCACCATCATCGATCTCGGCAACGCCACATCAATCGGCATCACCGCCGACGGACCCGACGCCAATCTAATCCAGATCGTTTCCGTCACGACACAAGGCAGAGGCTGTCCCGCAGGCTCCGTCGCCAGCATCATCAGCCCCGACCGTACCGTCGTCACTCTCGGCTACGACTCATTCAGAGCTTACATTGGCCCGACACCACGAGGCCGTCGCCGGGGTCGGAACGGTCGAGCGACCCGAGAAGAAGAGAGCTCCAATTGCACCATCCGGCTAAAACTCAAGTATCCTGGCGGTCACACCGTTTCTGTCGTTCAGACTACCTTTCATGGATTCGCAGTGCTTGATCCTGGCGTCACCGGCATCTTCGAGTCTCGATACGGGTTTGGAAATGGGCCCCAGTCGGCGCTGGTGACCTCGAGCATCGAAGGAAATGAGGAGAGGTCGACGATCGGTGAGCAGTATACTGCCACTGGAAGTTTTCCTGACGACCGGCGTGTGTATGCTCCATGCGGGGAGGAGATTGATCTGGTGATACAAACGACTATCAACTTGAGGTCGAGGAACGAGACGGGCTCGGGATCGCTGAATGATGAGGATGCGACCATTGCTTTGACGCAACAGGTGAATCTGGCTTTCGAGCCATGCGTTGCGTGAGCTTATCTTCTTCCCAAACTACTCCAACCCAAGACTCATAAAAGACCACCCAGACCATGAGACGGAAGGCTGTGACGTGCCTCTATGATACGACTACTCTAATTGAGAGGCCAAAACACATATCGTCTTCCTCTCTCCACCATTATTGGCGCCGCCTTCTTTCATATTGAGCGAGAGGGCATTGCATTCCGGTTAGGTGTGGTTCAATTGTGATAAAGATGAGCATGTAAGCGTGGTATCTTGAATTAATCGGGAGATCGGGAATCTATTCTGTATATATAATATCATTACACATTCTACCTATCAACACATAGCGCATAAAGTTCATCCACAAACGTCACCAGCTCGTTAAACCTCTCCGCCTCGATATTCGACGACATCCCCTTTCCGCCATGAAGATTCGCCAACTCTATCGCGTCACCCACGCCGTGTCGCTGCCCCTCGTAAGACGACTGGCTGGCGCGGTCATTGTTCCCGTCCTCCGAGCCACTGCTGTTGCCTGCTGATGCGTTCTGCACGTTGACTGTTACTTCTTGGGATATCATGATTCCGCCAAGCATGGAGAGAGCCTGTGCGGGTGGCTTATCATAGGTTGGGTCCGACCCATGAGCTTGGTCCACGCTCCTCCTGCCCCAGAGCTTGAGCGTCGAGCTCGACTGGTTGGATACCGACGGGGCGGCCTTTTGCCCAAAGACAGTTGGGATAGGATTACCATCCCCGTCTACGCGATGTCCGTACGGGCTATTCCTGCCGAACCTCCTCAGCTTACCAGGCAAGCCCTTGCCAGAGAACATGGTGCTCTGGTGATGTTCCTGGTCTGGATTCCTCCGAGGCGCCGCGTTGATGATCGGACCGAGCTCTCGGTGCACCGCACGCGTAAAGGCGGAGTTGCTCGTGCTTCCGGGAGCCGTAAGCTGGCGTACCTTGAAGAAGCTGAGGGGCGTGAAGACGCAGTTGGCGCTGACGACCCTCGCCTCGGCGGGGATGACGGCGCGGAGGGCTATCATCACGCTGTAGTGCTCCTGTTGAGTTCCCCCCTCGTCGCGTTGGGTGAAGTTGGGGACGCGAAAAGTCTTAGCCGTGAGCCGGGCGTCATCGATACACTTGTCCCCAACCCAGGCGTACAGATCCTGAATGGCGCCGAGGAGATGGCGGGCGAAGGTGGCTTCGTTGGGTGCAAGGTCCTTCCACATGGGGAGTTTCCTTTCGATATCGGCGACCGTCATGCGGTCGAGGCGCTTGAGGAATTCGACATGCGAAGAGGACAGTTTGCCAACCGGCAGGGGCACGCTGGGGAGTAAGTTCTTGGCTTCCTTGCGGACGAGGACGTCGTAGCCGGGGCCGCTGTGGCGCGGTCGGATGCCGAAGAGGCCGACGTGGGGGCCGGGCTCGAGAGTGTTCCTGGAGTCGCTGTAGTTGGCAAGACGCTTCAGTTTGTGCTCGAAGTTGGGGTCTTTGATCTGCATGCTGGCGGAGATGTACGAAGCGACCTGGTTCACGTCGGCGAATCGGTATCCCGCGGCTCCGAGCTTTTCGATGGCGCGATCGCTCTCGACCTTCTTGACGAGAAGCATGAGCGAACCCGCAGCGCGACCCTGCTTCTTCCTCTCTGCCTCCTTCTCGATGTCCCTGACACGAACTTGGGCGGCGTCCTTGGGATCAATGGTGCTGTCGAGTGACTCGTTTAAGGAGCTGCTCTCATCCAAGGACAAGCGCCCAGAGCCAGTCGGCAGGATCTCCTCGTAGAGGATTCCGCCACTAGAGAAACTCTCCCTCAGACGAGACGAAAGGGAGGCGGCAGCAACACAAAAGAGCTCGCGGAAGATGACGTCGTACTTCTTGACGACTTCGCCGTGTTCGCTGACGAGGTTGATGTTTGTGCGGGCGTCGCGGTCGCGGCCTAGGCGGGGGAGTTGAGCGAGGTGGTTCATCATGCCGTCGAGGAGGGGTTGGATGCCGGACCAGTTGCGGGAGGCTTGGAACATCCATTGGAAGAGGGGGCTTCCGGTGTCGAACTTTTCTCGGGTGGACTAGACAGTGGGGATGATCTTAGTGAGTTATTGCTAGAGATGCATCTAGATGCTTAGGGAAGAGAGAGGCTTACCTTGTCGAGGAAAGTATCAGTAATCTTTTCGCTGGGTAAGAGACCGTTACGGTTGATGAGAATGCGTCCGTGCTGATCGAAGACGGCCGCAGCCAGGACGACCTGCTGGGCCTTGTTGGCGTATTGCCGACGGACCCGTGCGGTGTAGATGGCCGTGCCAGCCATGATAAGGCAGGTTCCCACAGACTAGCGCTACCATGTTAGTGTCTTGCTAGTTGAGAGAACAGACACAGGATGGCCGAGATAGAAACCAACGCACCAGGATAATAACGACAATGACCGTAACATTCCTCGACATGCTCTTCCCCCCAACAGAAATCTTCTTCAACCTATACGCCGTCCCCACAACAGCACACCAATGCATCCCCGAAACACCCCCGGCCAACAAAATCCCACACCCCAACGTCTTCCACCATGAGTTGGCCCAAGCAGCCCTATACACGAAGAACAAGAATAGGGCGATCGTGCTAGCGGCGACGGCGATTACCCCGGACCCGACGACGTAACCCGGCCTGTAGATGCAGGAGTAGTTGGCGATGGAGGCGTTGCCGAGGTAGTGCATTCCGCAGATGGCGCAGCCGGCGAGGATGCCAGAACCGATGACGCGGGGCCACGAGTGGCTCGAGTCGGCGCCGATGGCGACGAATGCGAGGATGAGGACGATGATGGGGACGAAGAAGGAGACAGCGGTTATGCCGGATGTGTAGGAGATTTGGAGTTCTTCTTGGCCGTCGGCGAGGACGATGGCGAGGGAACCGATGAAGTGCTGGAAGCGAGCCTGCGTGTTAGAAGTTCGAGGAGGACTGGGGGATGAGTTGTGATGGTTTTCGTTTCTCTTCTTTTTCGTCTTTTTCTACTTCGGGTTGGGTTGGATTCTGTTCTTCTTACCATGCACCAGATGGCGACACCACCCATTGCCACTGCTGAACCAACAAGGAGAACACTGTGATTTTCGAGTCAGATGTTGGTGATGGTCTAAGCAGACTGGGCACGAGCGGAAAAAACAACATACTGGTTGAACAGACCCCTCGGCGCCGTTCGACGATTGATCAACTCAAGCGTCGACATGGCGCCGATGAAGCTAACCACATAGCTAAGAGCCACAAAACCGGCGTTGAAGGACGGAGGTATGAGCTGGCCTTCGTACAGGCGGCTCAGCTCTTCGTGCGAGGCCATCGCTTCTCTTCTTGATCTACGACCTAACCGTTCGTCATAAGATGGGACTTGCGGAGAGAGGAAGTAAAAAAAGAAAGAAAGAGAAAAAAAAAAATGAGATGTGACAGCTGGGAAGTCGGGTAACGGTGAAATGGATCTCGGGAAGGAGATCGATCGGTGTGGGAGACGGAAGCCGGGGGATTTGATGGAGTATGTATATTACTGCATCCTGGGGATTGTGTATGGTCTCTCATCAACAGGGGCACTTTGTTGGTCGTTGTGCAGTAAGAGAGAGATCCGAGGGTGTAAGACTTCCCTTTTTTGGTATATTACCCCGATCGAGGACACACCCTTCACGCCCCTTCCAGTGGCTGCACTTCACCTCAATGGGAGATAGAGTTACACACATATATAACCTTCCTCTTTTTCCTGCATTGGCAGCGCAGGGGCCTCCTCTAATGTCCCCAAAGATCCTCTCCCGCCCGCAATCCCAAGGGGAAGGCGCAGCGAGTGTGGCATTTGGGCAACGAATGAGACGGGGGTTGAGCACACCCAAGAGACGCTTGGTATTACCGGATTCCGATCTCCAGATGCTACGCTATGCTACCAGGGGGGTACCACCTCTTGGCCGGAGCTGAAAGCATAAAACTAGGGGATGTGGAGCTTTATTGATCGTTTTAAGATAAGAAAGTAACGCTAGATCGTACACAAACTTTGAAGGTAAGGGTGGGTAATATCGATTTCCAAGGGACAAGATTTGAGGTTGCTTCATAAGACGCAGCCTGGGAGACGCAGCAGTGGGGCTGGGCAAAAGCATCCCAGGCTTGGCGAGCCAACGAGGAACTGGCATGGACAGGACCGACTGGTCGGAATTGGGGTTCTGTCGTGGGGTATGTCTGAACTTGATAGAGATTCTAGTGTGTCTTCTGCACTATTACGAAGTGGACTACGCTAGCTCCACGCCATTCCCAGAGGGGGTTTTGGCTGCTCGGGATGGATTGCGTGAGATTGATGGCAGAGAACGCCGGTTACGCTCTTGAATGGCGAGCAAGCTACGGTAAAGTGGGTGAATTCGCCGAGCTCCTGTCTGTCCGTTTCTCGATATATACTGTCCTCACCCCCCCGAATGGACGCTGGCCCTAGGAGGTGGCTTAAACTCCGACTTTGGTGCCTCTGAGCGCACAGGGTTCGAAACGTGCAAAGTGTTACTAGTTACGTAGTAAGCGGTGGTCGGGTCCCCCGAATCACGGCGAAAGAAGTGGAGGCGACTACGGAGCATTCGCGTGGGATAGCGGGCATCTTATGAAGGACGCCAGGTCGTGCGCGGAAGCTCCATTTTGTGCACTAGTGAATCCCCTTGCTTGCGTGGCTGGGGTGTGGCAGGCACGAGGTAGAGATTGAGTGGACGTTTCCTCGGCTTATCATCTCGGATAGAAGTTTTACCTTTTTAATTTCATCAACTCTTTTTTTTTTTTTTTTTTTTTTTTTTGGGGGGGGGGGGGGGGGGGGGGGGGGAATTTATTTATTCATTTATTTTTAATTTATTCTGAACGACCTCTCTCTGGGATACGGTGAGTCTACTTCGAGGCTTCGTGGGAAATTCTACTAGATGAGGGGAGACGGGAGAAGGAAGGAAAGAGTGAAAGAATGGAACTAGTTTGGGCTTGGGCTCTTCCACCGGCGATGGCGATATAACCGCGAAACAATGCCAATTGCCGGGGCGGGGTGGACTATCTTCTCTGCCCTCCACGTATTATATTCTCCTGATATCTCTGAGTCTGTTCGAGTCTTCTGAGTCAAGACTCGAAGAAGACAAACTCAGAAGACATTACCGAAGTGATGTTGCCATTTGCCAAGCAGGGCAAGAGTGGATCTTGTCCGGGCTTGTGGGGCTTTCGCTGCCGATAGTGTCTCGTTTGAAGACTCCGATAGGCGAGACGACGTCGCACTTGAAGAGTTCAGCTGAGTTGTGGAAAAGTTTCGATGCTACCCTTCACGCTAGGGTTTGCCTGTTCGCTAGCTTAAACGGGGCTCTGGCTGGCTGGCTGGCTGGCTGACTTTGGCCGGTGTGGTGGATCCAAGTCATTTCTCTATCACGGCTCGTGTTCACTGCTTACTTCGTATGGCTCACGGCTCGTTGACCATCCTCGCATGAGTGAGCCCGAAGCTCCGTCGGCTCCGCCTTTGTCCCTGGTTGACTGTCCGTCTCGGGCGCACGTGGCAGGGATAAATTTGCTTGCCCCAGAGTCTGAGGACCAGTGCTTTTACTTTTCCCTGCCATCACACGCAGAACCTGGTTGGTGGCGTTTTCTGCTCTCTTGGGACTTTCCCTCTTGGGTCTTCGGCAGATTCAGCGAAAGAAGGCATGCAACAGTAATGCTCGGCTCGTTGTGTGAAACAGGTAAGTGATCCAGTTGGCAGTCTCGGCCCTTACTTCTAGAACGGACCGGAAGCGAATTATATCGTTTTTACTTGAACCACAGGCCCGGACTGAGATGAATATAGAGCAGGCATGGACATGAGAGTCTGGTGAGGCACTAACTGCCTGATGAGCTCCCGGCTACCGACCGAGCAGGCCAAATCTGGTTGATATTCGGTGGAGCCAGTGGACCAGTGCGTGTTTCCACTCTCGGGTGCATGAACGAGCACTAACCCTCGACGCTTGGACTCTGTTAGCGCACTGCATTGACCCAATTCCAAATGCTATGAACCAGCCGCAGGAGTATTGTCCTGGGGCGACAGGGGATCCCCTGCCCAACCTTGCTTTGTGAGCGTCCACCGAGTCCACGATGGCGCCGTACACCGAGGTCGCTGTTCTCGGTCCGGTCGGAGATTTTGGTCGAGATGGATCCTGTCCGCAGGTTTGAGAACCTCATTTGCTTTTTACCAAGACGTGATACATTTGTACCCGAGAATACTGCATCCGGAGATGCAGACGCAGATGGTCAAAAGTTACTTGATGATTATTACTTTGAACTAATTCCAATAATTTCAATACTCTGTGACTCTCCTCAGATTCTCCTCTCACTTTTAATATTTGCCTTTTTGGTTCGACAATAAAACAATAAATTTCGACAACGGCGAAGTGCTTCCTCCGTGTCGATCATTCATCCGACGCCTCCCCTTTTCGTATTATCTTCTAGCAAGCACTTTTCCTGTATACCTGGGGCTTATTACCTCTGTCCGACCGTGCAAGACGTTGTCTCCTCGTCATTCGATGCGTCAACCGCTGTCACCACAGACTCTCCCTGTCGGTGTGGTCCGAGGACCTCGGCGATGAGGGTTGCTCCATCACGAGCTAGCAACAGGCCAGGTTCTTTCTAGTGAATGACGAACCCCACATCGCTAACAATTGGCAGGATGGCCGAGCGGTCTAAGGCGCTGCATTCAAGAACAATTCTTTCCAGAGAAAATTTGGCTCTGCAGTTTCGAAAGAAGCATGGGTTCGAATCCCATTCCTGTCATCGTTTTTTTTTTGTCTTTTTCTTTTTGTTTCTCTATTGCCATCTTGTTTTTTATTTGTTTATTCTCTTCTCATTTACACTGTTATCCCCCCTTTTGCTTGCTTTTTGCCAAGATACCTTTTATGACTGATGTGGTGTTTACCTAGAGTATATGAGTTCCAACGCTGCGAGGAGGTGGCGAGTTTGCCGAGACGTTTTAAGAGTAATTTGAATTGATAATATAGACGTAGTGATGCGCCATGACGGGCAAAGTTGGAGACCATATTATTACCATGGTCATTATATCCCAAGGAGAAAAGGCAGAATGAGGGCATTGTCATCGGCTGCGTGGCATGCGCTGCAACTTCTATTATCAACGCCATCAGTCGATCCTGCAAAACATGTACGTTTTAAGGAAGAAATAGAGCTTTGTGAATAGATGATGCTCAAGTTAATATGATTGAGTTCATAAGGTGTTGAAGAGACGGAACTATCGAGGATTCGAGTTGGAAACTGGGAGAAGGGGGCAAGGAATTGCGAAAGTTTTCAAGCTTCGACCCGACGTCAGTGATCGCGCGCAGGGCTGTCAGAGCAAGACCAGGTCCGTCCATCTGGGCTCCCGAAGACAAATTTGACTGTAGTTGTCAAGCCGGGCGCGGTCTAGACCTATCGAGGAGACACAAACTCTGAAAGATTGAGGAGTATTTAGGCGACTGATAGCACAGGGTCCGGTTTGTACGAGGTGAAAGTTAAAAGGCTAACGCCGATCGCTGATTGTTTTTGCCACATTCCTCTAATACAGATTATCAAGAAGGCTTGTGGAGAAATAGGGAGAGAAGGGTGTTTTGGGTATACTTGACGGAATAGAAAACTGTGCAGGACAGTCGATGCAAGCAACTCCTCGTGGATCGGCTTGAGACTTCTACGCGTTACTCTCGACAATGCTAAGCTTATTCCTCTTCTCCCTCTTGTGAAGGTACCGGATAACGAATGCGATCCATATCAGTGCAACTGACAGCCCAACCATGCTTGGATAACCCTTGGCATATCTTGGGGCTTCAACCTGTTGCCAAATGAGGAGAGGGAGCCAAGCTTGGACGACATAAGCCATCTCATTCATGGAACCGGTGACAATAGCGCGCTCCTCGTTATCGTCACTGCATATCTCGTGTGCCCAGGCGAAAGTAAGGCCACTAATGCCGCCACCGAAGCCGCAGAGGAGGAAGCACGCCCACTTGAATGCACTTGGGATATCCCAAACGGTGAGGCCGGTATAGGCGACGATTTTAACCACGCCCGAGAAGACGATGGCTGGCCAGCGTGCTCCGCGAAACAAGCTGTCAGACGTCCAGGCATAGATGAGAGTTGTAATGATGCTTATGACCTCGGCAATTGTTGGGTAGATGTTGATCTGGCGAATCGAGTAGCCCTCCTGCTTTAGCCACAACGGGAATGCCGGTTGCGACAACCCACCGTTCCCGTTGTTGAAGAATATGTAGAGTAAGACAAGAGTGTAGATGCGCCAGCTCGAAAATATTTTGCGGAACTTCGACTTCGTGTACGGGGCGCGGGTTGCGCGACCCTCCAGCTCCATGCGTCGTTTCGCCAAATCTATCTCGGCGGGAGTCAAGTACCACGCGTTGGTAATCTCCGGGAGGTCGGGTAGAAAGAAAAATCCCGAGATCGCAATCGGGAGCGAAACGATGGTGTTGGTAATAAAGAGCCATTGCCAGCCATGGAATCCGTGAACCCCATCGAGGTTGTGAGTTCCAGCCATCAAGTAGCCTGAGACCATCGATCCGACGTTGCCCATGGCGTGAAACAGGCAAGACCTCTTGGCTAGCTCGTCTTTACGATACCATGATCCGATGATGTACTGCATTCCGGGATAGAACGCGCTTTCTGCCAGACCGATGAAGAAGCGCAAAGCGTAAAGTTGAGGTGCGTTTTTGCATTTTGCGAGAATGATGGTTAAGACGGACCAGGTTACCTAGTCGGAAAGTTAATGTACTTGAAATGGATGAAAGTGCCCACAGCTGTCGTCCTCCTGTGCAGGGGAACTCACCTCGCAAGCTGGAATCCAATATCTTGGACGAATACGTGTAAGGAGCATGTTACTGCGGGTTGATAGTCGGCGACCGTTCACGAGGGATATAGCTTATAAGATATGGCGAAATTCTGGATGTTTCTTCTTACCTTGGAATTTCACCCAAAACATATCCAACCGTCCAAGCTGTTTGCATATAGTTAAGCTCGTTGCCATAAAGGCCGAGGTCCTCTTTCATGCCCGATACGAAGGCATTATTGATATTGACCTGCGAAATATTAGGGAAAATGGATCATGGAAAACAACCTGGTTGACGTAAAAGACTTACCTGGTCGAGATACTTGATAAAGTAGCCCAACGAGGCAAGAGTCATAAGCACGGCATCGAGTTTGAAGAGAAACCGCCGCTCCTCTGGAGATTTGTCGAATGTGTCCCAGATGTATGACTTCCAGCTTTGCACGGGAGCCTCCTGGACGAGTCCAACCGCCGAACTACTGGCATGCGGCGTGGGGGCGGTTGACGCATCTGAGGATTTGATCTCCGAAGTCTCGTGGGCCACGATACCTTTAACAGAGCCAGCCATTCTTTCAAGACTTTGTTTGTGGATGGAGAAGTGGAACAATATAAATACTACCGAGTTAAGTTTATCTATCTAGAACATATTATGTTACTTTCTACTGAGCTCAGGCTAATATTTATATACATGTTGTGTAAGTCGTAGCCATCCGGTCGTCGTCCAACGGCGGGTTCTTCGATCACATTTTATTACACCATCTACCTTGGAATGTAACACCAATATGAAAATTAATGTTAAACCCCTGATCACTCCTGGCCTTCTCACTTAATGGCTGGGAACGTGTGTTCTAGGTGACGAGTACCTACTGGGGAACGAAGAATAGCCCTCAACTGTCCTCGAGCTTTCTACGTGGAGGATTACGTCTAGTGTTGCACTGATTCGTTCATCATCCTACATATTGCCATTTAAACATTCTAGCAATACGTCTATCCCTTTAGGCGTGGGGCCATTGCGAGGAAATAGAGGCGCATTACAACGTCTTCTTACTCTGCCCATGTAAATGCGACTCTTCCGCCCCCATCTCCCCCCACGACTTTTATCTGCCTTCTAACATTTCCAACCACCGAAGTGGGAAAAGAAAGAAGAGAACTTTTCTTCCCCGCATCTTGCTCGGTATATCTTCGTGGGGCCATTCTGCCCTCTCAGACACTGCTGGAGGATTCCACTTTCTCCACTTGCTCACTAATTATTGTTACATGACTCTATGTCGCCATCTCGATATCGATGGCGTTTGGGAGGAATCCGTGAACTCGGAATTTAACTTTGTGTGAGGCCTCTCCATAAAGATGCGCAGCGAAGGCGTATTACCCCCACGCTTAGAGGGTTTGATCCTACAGACTTCATGGCTGGCCTCCTCCAAGTTAAGACGCATGAGGAGACAATAACCAAGATGCTAGATACTTTTCCAGTATTGGCGGATCACGAAGAGTTTTCATAATCAATGAAAACACAGTGATTACTAGTCTCCGTCAAGAAGTCCAGAGGACGGATAAGTAACCCGTCCCGTCCGGCCCATACCCCAGAGTCCCGGGGTAGTAGAGTCTCGGGAATTTTCCTATCCTCCCTGCCGATGCATTAGCGCACTTTACAGGGCCAAGTACGGGCCTCGTCAACTACCGGGTGGTGGAGGTTAACTGACAAACGAGGTGTGCAGATTTCCTGCCCTCCGATGCGACCCAGTGTTCAATCGTAATTGTACGCATCTCTCGCGTCATTGTCCAGGACGGCCATTGACGAGAACAAATCGGTAAACCCCGCCTCCATTATCAGATCGCGGTGGGGGTCATCTCGTGTGCAAGAAACAACAGCCGGCTCTTATGTTGGGAATCTACGATCGTCACCATCAGGAATGAAATATATACAGTATTAAGCGGACTGGCCGGTAGACATCTAAGTTGTACTAGCTGCTCAATCCTGCGTCCGAAGGCTTTGTCTCCGTCTTCCAGATTACCTGGTATTCATTCAGAATGGATCCAGCACCCATTGATCCATCAATTGTTGATGTTGCCGAGCCGATCAAGGACAATCTCGGCCTCCCAGACCCGGCTCGTCGACGCTTGCTGAAGGCCGGTATTGACTTGAGCGCAGGCTACCCTTACCGACCTGCCCGACCTCTCTACCTGCAGGATGTTTACAACATACGCAATAAGGAGCGTCCTCACAACGAGCGTGGTGCAGTAGCCGATAAATCTAAGAGTGCATTATTCTCGGCTGCGACTAAAGTGACGGACCTTACGACCTACATCGGCACCGAGATTGAAGGCCTTCAACTGAAGGACCTGACTGATCAGCAGAAGGATGAGCTGGCCCTGCTAATCGCTGAAAGGAGTGTCGTCTTCTTCCGGGACCAGGACCTGAGCCCGCAGCAGCAGAAAGCACTTGGTGAATACTATGGAGAGATTGAGGTTCATGTAAGACTGCTTAACAACCTTCTCCTCACCTTATTTAGCCAAAGTTGGACGTCAACAAAAAAAAATTACGATTAATATACGCTAACTCGAAGCTGCCGTGTCCGTTAGCCCCAAGTTCCCCAGGTTCCAGGTGTGCCGGGTGTGACAGTCATCTGGCCAGATCTCGCGGCAACTGAGAGGCCCGCGTCCTTCCGCAAACCAGGAGGGGCCTCGAGGTGGCACACGGACCTTGTGCATGAAAAACATCCAGCCGGCATCACACATCTACACAACGACACGGTGCCTCCTGTTGGCGGTGACACCTTGTGGGCAAGTGGATATGCCGCCTATGAAAAGTTGTCGCCCGAGTTTCGCCGGTTCATCGACGGCCGAAAGGCTGTTTACCGGTCTGCACACAAATATCTGGATCGCGAAAAGCCAGAGGAGGGACCGAAATTCATTGAACGTATACACCCCATAGTACGCGTCCATCCAGCTACGGGTTGGAAGACGCTGTGGGTGAATCGCGCCATGACCGACCGCATCGTTGGCTTAGACCCCGCGGAAAGTGACCTTATTCTAGGATATCTGTTTGATGTGTATGAAAGGAATGTCGACATTCAAGTTCGATTCAGGTGGACGCCGAACACGAGTGTGTTGTGGGACAACCGGTGAGTAGTCTTGGGCTTCCTTCTGCCCTGTGAAACAAACACCGGGTAGAGCTGACGATGAGCTAACTGCCATACACTTGTATTAGGATCACTATCCACAATGCGAGCTGGGATTATGGGGGCAACTATCCTCGCCATGGAACGCGTGTGACATCGCTGGCTGAGGCGCCGTATTTTGATGCGGCAGCACCTACAAGACGTCAAGCTCTGGGCCTCATCAGTGAGGGCGAGATCGAGGAACTCCTCCATGACGGGTAGTTTGTCTTACTAAAATTTTCGAGCGCCCACTCTAGCATAGCCGTTGTTCTTCTATTTTAAATTGACTTCGGTGGCTATTCAACTCTTATTATTGTCAAGTAATTAGGAGTGAAGATTGTTAGATGGGACGAATCTAGACAACTGCACCTTCCGCAGCCCACGTGACCCGTCGCCCCTTTTGCTCAGGCTTGCTCTGGGCCTGCTCACCTCTACCTCACCCTAGCCACCCTTTTAAGTAAGGATCATACCCTACCCTACTTACCTTTACTCACTCTAGCTACCATTTTAGGCAGGGACCCTATAGTAACAGACTGAGAATTACTTTAACTCTAGCTAAGGAGTCTACCTAATCAACAGCCCTTTCTCGACAACACCCAACAGCCACAAATCATGTCAGCATCAGACCAACCTGCACCACCTTCGACGGCCCAATGGGGCCCCATCTCCTCCCACGGAAAGCGACTCGTCTGGTCCCTCCAGGACCCTCTAGAGTCGGCCATCTCCGTCATGCCCGAGAATTTGGACCCCGAAGCACCACGCGAACCGTACTTCCAGCAGTCCTCCACCGGCTCAAACTGGCATCGCATATCGCAGGAAGTGCTCATTGAAAGCACAGTGGCGTCTGTCACTGTCGAGTCCGCCGATCTAAGCAACTGGGCGTCGAGTTGGGCGCTGTTACACATGGAACACGCCGACGCCGACACCGACGACGACAACTCGGGAGACGAAAACTCGAGCAACGGGCCTTGCCCGGGTTGTGGTGAGCTTCCCCCGCGCGAGTACGATACACTGGTCGTCGAGGCATCGGACAAGCCTTACGTTACAATACACGACTACATTACGGCAGTACATCTGTGGCTCATGAGCCTCCGACAAGACATTCTCGAGTCACGCAATGTGTGGGACGATGAGCCGCCGAACCCGGACACCAAGTTGATAGTGTGTCCTGGTGCCCCCCATTATGTGGTAATTGACACCGAGGAAAATTGGAAGTGTGAGACGAAGAACCGTTACGACGACCTCAATCGAGAAGAGACTCCATTTGATAACGCCGGGCCGAAGGGCAAGAAGCGAAAACGCGACGAAGACTAAGGATAGACACAAAAGCACAAAGCATGGAGAAAAGATGGACAATGGACCATGCGACATGGGTAACGGGGAGTAAATATTAATACTAAAAGCTTGCCATAACATTTCAGCAACAGAGAGACCCATGCGCATACTTTGCAGCCAAGACCAATACCACAACGACCTTGTAGTATCAACGTCCTCCAAACCCGCGAATTCCCGTCTACGCAAAGTTAGGGTCCCTGACAAGCTTGATGATGATGTCGGCTTGGCCTTACTCGCAATATACTCGGGGCTGCTGTAGGTTGGATCCGAGGCGTTGACAGTAACAGTCAACTGGCCGCCATTAGCACCACAAGCACTGAGAAGCGAAGCAGCACGCTGTTCTTCCGTCGCGTCCTCGCCTCCGTCGATGGTGCGGGCGATGTCGTAATATGTGACGGAGGAAATGGTGCGCGGGTTGATGTGTTTGGCGAGCGCGAGGACGGTACCGGCGCCGAAGAGCGGGAGCGTCCATTCGGAGCATTCGAGCTCTTTCGGCATGGTCCAGAGCGGGTTGTTGTTGGTGTCGGCGAGGTGTCGCAGGTACAGGGCGGCGTACTCGATGTCCTCGGGGTCGAGGTTCTGCGAGATACCCCCGTTGACGCCGTAACAGACAAGCTAGGGGCCTTCGCCGCAGACAGCTCGCTTGGCGAGGAGATTGGGAGGCACGTCTAGGTCTCGGTGGCGTGGCGTTACGCCGGGCTTCACAGCGGCGCCGAGACCAAGGGGAAGAAGGGAAGTGATGGTGAAGATCGTTAAGGGCCACATCATATCTATTTATTATATTCCTCTTGTCAAGTTGGAGATTGGCGATGCTTTGTAGGGAAAGAAGATAGGATGATAGCTAGAGAGTGATCAATCCCATACATCACAAAGCAATCTCCAGCAAGATATTTATATACACATTGTCTTCTTTCCTCGAGCACAACAGGCCAGCCTCGGGAGTCAAGAGAGAAGCCAAGGAGAATCAAAAACTACTAAACAAAACCCCTTCTCTAGCAACAAAAGGTAATAATAGCCAACAGCACCTCGGTAAACAGGCAGGCCAGGCCAGGCCACCTGGAACGTTATATGCACCTTCTACACCTCATTTTATTCGTAAATGAGGTCCTTGCTAAACCTAAGATCATAAGTTGGGTCATAGAGGTCCTTTTGGCCATCCTTCGGCCATCCTTCGGCAATCCTTTGCCAATATTCAGATTCTACATTGGTCTCCATGGGCACATTATCGTGACAACACGGTAGACATTATCATCACATGTGGTATTGGCAAAGACGGGTGGGATGATAGTGTAACGGAACAGAATTTGGGGGAGGGGAGGGGGGAACTTTTGTAAAGTCTGGAGCTTGGCGGCTGTGCAACTCCATTCATCAGACCACCCGCGATATGCAGATGCTTCTTGACCCCCCAAGCAAGAGACGATAGGTAAGAATGAGAAAGTTCAAAGTTTGCAATGTGTACTAATTTGATGAGTTCTCGAAGTACAGAGTAATCCAGTAACACAGGGTTCCAAATATAGGCTATTTTAACAATATTGAAACGGGGCTGTGCAACCTGCCCGCTGCCCAACAAAAGAAACAAGAACTTATGTAGCCAATGGCTTGATCAATTCCCGCAAGAAATCGCTGTAAAGCCCCTTACAGGAAGGGATAGTTGTCGGACCTGTTGATCAATGGAAAAACAGATAGAATCAAGTAAAAGAAGGCTTCCAAATAGGGGGAAGCAGCTGGTCAAGTCTGGTGGCCATTCAGGACACCTGGGGACATATTGAGGCGGGGAAAAGAGTGACGCCAGTGATGTGAAGGAGACGGAAGAAGGACATCATTCCGTGTCGGTCTACGAAGTACAGAGGCATACTTCGTATGTTTCTTTGTATTTCATTCCTCCCTTATGAGAAGGAAGAGACTTGGGAGAGTACCTATAGTCTCATAGTGCTACACTACTTCGTATAATTGGGTGGGGTGAGTACGAAGTATGTGGATATGTGGATATGGATAAAAGATACTGAGGTACATTGGATAGACCTACGAAGGGTGCACAAAAGTCGACCGGGGTCTGTAGGTATCTTTTCAAGTCATACGAAGTACGAAGTACGCAGTAGCCGGGGTAAGTAATGGCCCCTTGTCAGGTTAAAGTCGCCACTGAACAAGGCCCCTGGAGAATATCATAAGACTCAAAATACCCCGTAAGCGCGCCCTGAGCAGTGATTGTAGTCTTAGCGATGTCGTTCCTCAACATCACGTTGTAGGCTGTAGGGACCGGTAAGTGGGTGGTACATGACAAGGGGCCAGAATTACAGGGGGGGACCAAGTATTACAATCTGTTTTGTTTGTGAAAAGTTCAGGGCCTAAGTCCCAAAAAGGAATCCCTTCCTAGCTCGACTCTTCGGCACGGGCCGGCCCCCTATCTAATCTAGTCTAGTATCTAGTCTAGTGTAGAGTAAGTACACACGACCGAGTAGCGAGTAGCGAGTAGCGGTTCGTATTTCAGGCACCACCCGTCGCTACGAGAGGACCCTCGAGTTCGGTTCTCGTGGGGGCTTTTACCGTGCAATTTCCAGACTGGCACGTGTCCTTACCGCAGAACTCGGGGCCCGTACCGCACTCGCCGCCGAGACTGCAGCAATCACCCCATTTCCCTGCACAACTGGTGAAACCGTAGGCATAGCCGCACTTGCCGTCTGTGGTGTAGACTGCGTGTCCGGGACAGGCACCCTCGTAACACGTACCTGCAGCGCAATCCTCGCTACAGGAGAAAAAAAAATACATTAGTAAAGGAAACGACTTTGCGTTGAACATGATGGTGGCGAAGGATGGAGACGGGAGAGGGAAAGGAGCAAGAAAACCACTCACTAGGTCTCACCACACTTCCAAGTCTCGGCATTGCAGCACTGCCCGAAGTCGGTGCCTAGGCAGGTCGCATTTTGGTGGAGCGGTCCGCAGAACCCGTCAGTCGAGCGGAGAGGCTCGATAACTATGCAAAGCAACCTCGTTAGATGATTTCCTCTCGTTGTATTTCGTTTTCCTTTTTCACTTACATCCAGCCACACAGTACTCGGTGTGTGGCTGAATGCCGTCGCAGTCGGGCGCCAGTTGAGGATTGAGCATCTAGAACTTTTCAATGGTGATTCTGTACGTTTCTGCGAGCTCAAAGTATAAGTAGTAGTCGGCTTCGTCGTATGTTCGGCCCCAGAGACGGCAGTTGATTTCTCCCGGTTTAGGAGCCTTATCGTTCTGTTTGGTGGTGAGAGCGAATCGAGCAGGAATCTCTCCTGGCAGCGCGGGCGGCTCTGCGGCGGCGACGCCACCTGTTTTGACGGCTCGAGCCTCACGATCCCATTCCCATGTAGATGGCTGGCACGCGTCCGCGGCGGCGCTCGGTGAGGTCCAGAGGAGACTGCCAAGGGCTCCGAGCAACGTGGAATGGGAGAATTTCATTGTCACAAACAGTGTTGGGAGATGTATGGCTGTAGAGAGATAAGATCAGTGAGGAAAGAAATGTAGAGAGAGACTGGTGGTGAGAAAATGTAAGTCGGAAGGGGAGGGGAACTGATATGACAGAGGAGCAGACGAGAAAGCTTTCCCGTGGCCTCCGTCTCGTACTACATGTTCCGAGGAAGTCGTATCAAAACATGAGGAGGAAGAGTCTTCCCTGGAGAAGGTGGTACTCTGTCCCGAAGCCTTGACAACCAATATTCCAGTTGAAATACCACCCACTTGGCAATCTTTCATTTCGACGTACATATTGACGATCCTGCAATGTCGAATCGACAGACGGGAGACATTTTGAAATTAAACTGGACGCCCAAATGCTCCATACAACCCGATGCCAAGCACGAAGCTTTTAAATTACTTCGCTTAACATGGCCAAGCCACATGTTGCTATGACAGGTTCAGGGGACCTTTTGTTTTCATTGCGTTGAAGACTGGTTAGTCTTTTCTCGTATTCAGGAACCGTAATGATGGCGTGTGCATCCGAGGTTGAGGAGCTTGCTAGACTACGTGAAGGTGAAGGTCAGAAGCTGCCTATCTCCTGGTTTTATAAACCACTATCCAGTGTCGTCCCTCATAGTCTTCTCCGTCACTCACTGCAATTCATACGAATCGTGTTTACTCTCCTTCAGTCACTCACTGCAATTCATACGAATCGTATTTACTCTCATTCAGTCACTCCTTTTCTCTCAACTCAAGTTGATTGTTCCTCATTTGTTTCATAGACTCTCCGAGAAGGGGAGTCCAGGTCATGATGGCTCTCCTCCATCCTTTATTGTGTGTCCTCATAGGAATTGTGGCCTTCCCCTCCTATTCACCTGTCGAGGCACAATTCATTCAGGCCGTTACATGGAACCAAGTTCCAAAACTCAGTGACCCGACACAATTTGAAATGGCGTGAGTGAAAACATGACGTCTCCTTTGATGAAGAGACCGGACAATTAACATAAAGTCTCACGATAAAGGCCCTTCTGGCGTAAAGACACGGCCTCTACGCCCAATCGAGTCATCGATATCTGGCCCGAGGTAGTTTTCCTCGAATACAACTGCTTCTACATGAGAGACATCTGCAAGAACTCCGAGAACTGGTTCGCGACACCGAAGGGCATGGCACGAGTCCCCAGATACCGATTCGGCTACGACTTCAACACGGGGAAGAGCAATTCGTTTCGCAGTGCTCAACGTCGTTCAGCCTCCTGTCCCAGCTCGTGGAAGAGGAACCATGTCTGTCCCGAAACCGACCAGCTCGAAGTCATGCGCCACGACGGCCAGTGGCCGCACAATGACCTTGAGCCCAACACCAACGTCAACCAGATCCGCAGCCGTATGGTCAACGGCCGTCTCGAGAGCTCCCAGCTCCGTTACACATGTGACGAGTTCCCGCCCGCCACGTGGATCGAGGGCGGTTCGGGGTTCGATTCCGTCGAGGCTCGTGCAATAGCTGCCGAGACTCGCTGTGCGGCTTTCCGCTGCGGTAAAGGTGTCAAATCCGAACAAAACTGGCAGGCCACTGCCCATTTAAAGCTGCAACACGAACTCAAGGCCGTCGTGGATCGTCGTCACCGGCAGTTTCCATTCTACCAGGCCAAAGACAGCGTTGCGCTCTTCATGTTTCGTACGACCAATGTCGCCAACGGCTACGCTGCCAAGATCTACACGTACAAGGACGCGTCGCAGAGTGGCCAGGTTCATGACCCTGTCACGGTGAGCCAGGCGAAGCGTGCCGCTGCGGCCGGCAACGAAACGGCCGAACGTGAGGCCTTCTGGGAATGGGCCGACACCGTCACCATGGAAGAACTTGTAGCTATGGGGCCCAGTCGCGTCCGAGAAGACCGTGTCTTTGCCAATGTCACGATCTGTGAGGTTGAATCCTTGTATGACGCGAGCGGTGCCTGGATGAATTTTGTCGGTGCCGATCTGTCTGGCCCGATGTCTCCAAGACCCAGACACGAAACCACCAAGAAAGCCCGTGACATAGACGTCACAACAGATCAGTCAGTGGCGCCGCTTGCCAAAACCGCCTCTTCGTCCGACCTTGCTCGCGCTCGCGCCATTGTCGAGGAGGCCATCCTCAAGTCAGCCGAGCTTAATACGGCACGCTTAGAACACCCATTAAGAAACAAGTATTCCCTCCATCCCGGGACTGTCATCGGAGGCTCCATCGCGCGACGACACCGTCGTGACGAGGTTGAGACCGTCCCTCCCCTTCTCAAGATTACTGATGAGATCGCAGCTGCTGCTGCTCTTGTCTCGGAGGCAGATGCACTTAAACTGTCGGGGAACATTATAAAACGCCGGATAGCCCCCTATGCGGTGGGCTTATTCTAGATAGAGCATCTTCCGCGCAAAGGAATAGTACCTTAGGGCGACGATCCCGGCTACAAGGTTTTCCGAAACGTTTTAGACTTTAGCGCGCAAAAGGAGACGGAGTTACAGTGAGTTTTTTTTTTTTTTTCTCTTTTTTTTTTTTTTTTTTTTTTTTTTTTTTCTTTTCTATTTTTTTTTTCCCTCTGACCCATCCCATTCTGCATTCCCCATTCTATTTTATATCTTCCCACCATAAAACGAAATCAACTATCTACACATCATGTTAACCTGAAAAAATAGGACGACACCAAGGCTATCAAAGCGGCCATAAATGACCAGAAGCAATGTAGTGAAAAGTGTGATTGCTCAACAATTAAGAACGCCATTGTCTACTTCCCCCCAGGTAACTATAGAGTGTCCTCGACTATTCCAGTCCCATTTGGGACCCAGATCATTGGTGATGTATGTGATATGTGATTGTGCGAGATAAAATGAAGAAGAGGGCTTGATCATGTTAACACGGGGCCATTTCTAGGCTAACTCGAGACCAACCATTGTTGCTACTCGAAACTTCATCGGCCTCGGCGTACTCTCCGTAAATGAATACACAGGCGGAGGCACAGGTCCCGACGGCCTTGACCAGCAATGGTACGTCAACACGGCCAACTTCTACCGCCAGTTGCGCAATGTGGTCATCGACATCACGCAGACACGCGCCGTCCAAAAGGTTGCGGGCCTGCATTACCAGGTAGCTCAGGCGACAAGTATTCAGAACGTCGAGATCATCGCGGCTCCCGGTAGCACGCAGATGGGAATCTTTGCCGAGAACGGAAGCGGCGGCGTGATTTCAGACATTACTTTCCGTGGAGGCCAGTTTGGTATCTACGGTGGGAATCAGCAATTTACAGCCCAACGACTCCAGTTTATTGGCTGTGACACTGGAGTTCGGATTATCTGGGACTGGGGTTGGGTAAGCTTGAAAAAAGTCCTTTGGTTTTGTTGTCTGTTACTCCTTGCTAATGGGATATATAGATCTGGAAATCAATCACTATGACTAATGTCCGTGTCGGTTTTCAACTCCTCACAGAGAAACAGAGCTCCAATACCAAGAGACAAACAGTCCCTGGAAAGGCTTCCGAGGGGAGTATCAGCTCCATTTCCATCCTTGACTCAAGTTTCCAGAACGTGCAACCGTTGTTCTCCTGGCTCCGCCAGATGAAAAGCCCGGATCCGGTAGCAGCAGCGTCATCATCGAGCACGTTAATTTCCAAGGCATCGGCAAGGCCGTCGCCGACACCAGTGGAGCAACTTTGCTCCAGGCCTCAGGTACTATCGACTATTGGGCTCTAGGTCCGGTACACGGTGCAGCCGGTACCCGAGATTTCTCGCGTGGCGGCAAGATCGGATCCTTCCGTCGCGTAAACGGGCTTCTGGATGACCAGGGAAACTATTTCGAGAGGGCGAAACCCCAGTATGAAGATCGAGCCCTCGGCGACTTTGTTCAAATCAGGGATGTCGGTGCCAAGGGCGATGGCGTGACTGACGACACGGCGGCATTCCAGTCGGCGCTTTATGCCAGCCAGGGCAAGATTCTCTTCGTCGACGCGGGATCGTACATCATCACACGGACTTTGGAGATCCCCATTGGCTCCAAAATCGTTGGTGAGACTTGGTCCTAGATTGTGGCCGTGGGATTATATTTTTCAGACGCCAGGTAAGCCCGGACCGCCGCCCCGTGCCCTTCAATGTGACACCTCTTGGGCAACCGGCGATAAGTTGTTCTACTTTTCCATCGATAGTTGCTTTGCAAGTATAATATTGCATCTCTCTAACGCCTCTCAAATAGCAATCCCAAGGTCATGGTCCGAGTTGGAAGTCCGGGCAACGTCGGCGATGTCGAAATGCAGGACCTCATCTTCACCAATCGCGGCGCCACCGCTGGTCTTATTCTCCTGGAATGGAATATCCGAGCGGCGAGTCCCGGATCGGCTGGTCTCTGGGACTGCCATGTGCGCATCGGTGGTGCCACAGGCACCGAGCTGACGCCCGACGAGTGTCCGGCACTTCGGAGCGGCATCGCGCCGGGCTGCAATGCGGGCAGTCTCATGATGTACATTACCCTGACTGCATCGGGCTACTTTGAAAACATGTGGCTCTGGGTGGCTGACCACGATATTGACGACCCGGATTTGGTCGACGCAAATAATACCATGGTGCAGAAATCGGTCTATTTCGCTCGCGGCTTGCTAGTCGAAAGCGTCGAGCCTACGTGGCTGTACGGCACATCATCTGAGCATGCTGTCTTTTATCAATACAATTTCCACAGGTCAAGGAACATCTTTGCCGGGATGATCCAGACCGAGAGCCCGTAAGTTTGCTTATTTTTTTTTTTTACTCTCCCTGGTCCTTTGCTAACAAGACAAAACCCAAATTCTAGATACTACCAACCCACACCGCCGCCTCCTGCGCCGTTTGAAGATGCCGTGGGTAAGGTAGTCGGGGACCCCAGCTACGTCTGCCAAGCCGATGACGAGTTCAGTGGATGCGACGAATCCTGGGCCGTCATCATGCGCGAGTGTGCCAACATCTTCGTTGCTGGTGCCGGCTTATACTCGTGGTTTTCAACATACACGCAGGAGTGCATCGATGAACACGCATGCCAGAAAGCCCTAATGCTTCTGGACGACAACTTCTCCGGCGTACGGTTCCAGAACCTCATCACCATTGGCGCAAAGTACATGGCCATTATGGACGGGGTTGGAATCAATGCAACTGACTATCTCAATGTCGAGAGCCACCCTCGCTGGTCACAAATATCTGTCTTGGACGTCCAAAGCAATGGTGCCCAGTATGACGAGAAGATCTGGATCGACCCCAAGATCTGGGATATGGAGCAGCCAGCCTTCACCTGTTCGCCGCCGTGTCTCGTCAACATCCCTCCGTGGACCAAGGCCACGCGGGTTGTGAACTATCCCAAGATTACCGTCTCGGACGGAGACTGGACCACCACAGTCACAGCGCCCCCGGTGACTATCACCCAGCTTCTTTTCGAAGTCGTGACACTTGCTCGCGGCGGTGGGAATCGGCGACGCGCTGTACAAGACTTTACCCCATTCTGGCCCAAGCCCGCCACCACACCGTACTGGCCCCCTATCACGTTCACGGATCGACAGGGGAACATCGCTACGACGGCGGCTGCAGTTGCGTTTCCGGCGCCGCCCGACTCCATCGGGCCCGACGCACCACCGCCCGAAGCCGGCCAGTGGCCCAAACGATGGATTGAACCGTGGGATGGCTTGATCGATGACCCGTTCGTGCAGCCGTGTTACTGGACCGACTTCGGATGCTTTCCAGACCCATTCCGGGATTACAATCCCGCGCCAGACCCCGGCGACGATTTTGATGAGAACTGGGAAGACGCCTCGGTGACGTGTCCCGCGCCCTCTTCCACCACTACAGCAAGCAAGACAACAGTCACCCAGGAGCCCGAGCCGTCGCCCACCGAGACCTGGGAAGTGCACGGCCACTGGACAATGTCGGGCACTGCTATAACAGTGGGCAGAAGGCCACCAACGGCCAGCTCTCGGCAGCGAGCAACTCTTTCTGCCGGTCGCTCGGCGACGAGGGCGTCGTCCTACGCGTCCCCGCCGGCCGGTCATCTCAGGTCATCTCGCGAAACTACGAGCCGCCTGCGAATGGGCAGTGGCCTATTAACATTGACGTGTCGCTCGAGATTCGCAATGGGTGCGAGTTTACGGTCAACTATAACCAGTGCATGAGGTATCTCAAGGTGCCCATTGATTCTTGTGACTGCGGAGGGATCAATGGGAAACAGGGCGGTTGGGTGGCGAATCGATGCTATACCTGGAGAATAGATCCGCAGACATTTTAGATAGAGCGGGTATATTAAAGTAGAGGATAGCTAATATAGAGGATAGCTAAAGTAGAAAAAAGTTAAAACAGCTAAGCTTAGTAATAGTAAGAAGAAGCTTTATATCTAAAAGGAAAGTAATATATAAAGTATTTCTAAAAACTTTTACTATGTTTTCTTATCCTAGTCCAGGCATGTACACTTTGTACTCTATCCTTTCGCCTTACAAGTTGTTACAGTCCTAACACTAGCCTGTTGACGGTATCAGGTGGATACAACTGGTGCCAGGATCGAGGTGGTTGTCTGTTCGTGGTAGAGTAAGGCAGTCAAGTAGTATTTATAAGATAGTGGTGAGAAGTGCGTATTTAAGTGTAGGGGTATAGTTATACTTGAATTGACTACTGGAGAGTCTAAAAAGACAAGCTAGATACATAGCAGGACTTGCAGTTTATATAGACACTCCCTTCCCAGCTCTCCCCGGATCACTCTGGCTCACTGTGATCCTGCTCGATCCGGATCACTCATGGATCACTGTGATCCTGCTCGATCCGGATCACTCATGGATCACTGTGAGTATTGATCCCCGTGATCTGCTGTAGTTCCGTAGTTTATCCTTTTCTACCAGCTCTGACCGCCCGGCCCTTTGCCGAGCATGATCATCCTTGGATGCAATAATAGAAGGTTTTGGATCAGGTGTTAGAGCCCATCGCGTCGAACTAGGGTCGCTACTCAACACAAGAAAAGTATCCCGGTATTCGAAGATGAAAAGTGCGCGAGATTTTGGTTACCATGAGTGGCCCCTTCGGGGTCCCTCGTCTCCCAGCTCAGCTCCGGCTCAACCTTGCATCAGCACTCGTCAGTCCTGCTCAGCTTCTCTACTCACCCGTTTAGCTGGGCAGACCACCCCTAACCCTGCTAGGCTGAATCCTGGGTTTTTCGATTGTCCCTTACTATTTTCTGTCTGTCCCTGATAGAGCTTGAAAGGGCCTTGACATACAGTCCCACATTTGATCAGCTTCAGGTCTTTACGCCTTGAGGTAGCCATGGGACATCGGCCTTTACTCTTTTATACCGCTCATATCCTAGTACCACTCTTACGTCGAAAGATAGGCACCCGATGATCTTTTTGGCTGTGGGCCTGTCGACCTGGGCCTCGAAACGCATGAGAATAGTAAAGTGGGAATGGCATCATGATCAGCATGTAATTATCCCAGTTCTGCCACGGGGAGCATGTAAAGCTCAATGTAACTTGACTATTCCTTCGACGGAGCGCCACCGTTATACCCAAAGTCGGTTCACCATTATAATTCCAAGAGGGGCGCCGGCTGCCATGGCAGCATGGTAGAAAATAGCCTCAAGCCATGAAATGTCAGCAGTGTTTCATAAGAATGTACATACTCTTCTATACTGAGAACGTGGTAGGCTCTAAATAGTTCGTCAGATATGGAGGTCTTTCATGTATAGTGCTAAGGATTAATAACTAGGCGTAATTAATAAAGTAACTACTTTTAGATATGTATATAAACATAATATACTATATTACTATATTTTAGATATTATTTAGGGTGGTCGACGATTTTAAATTTGAAGAACTGTTCCTAGGGGTGGACAACTCATAGTTGTGTTGGGACAACCCATGCTTCGACGTTAAGATGATTAGTCAACCTGCTGGAAAACGTTTTCATTTACCGTACTATGATATTATCACCTGAAATTTCCAAACAGTATGCTAGGCTCCCTTAGGAGGATCTTGTCCATCGACATGGAATCGCCAGCCTCAGCCGATTCGGATCCGCAGCAAGATCTGGAACTTTGCTGCCAGATTTGCGGAGTTAGCTTTAATATCAGTCGTATTCGTCACGCTAACGAGCCGTTCAGTGCATCGTGGTGCGGCAAGGATGAAGGAGACTGGATTGGTGAACGGTTCCTGGCACCTTCGTATATCCTCGCAACACCTGCGTCCCTTGAGTCCTGTCAGGGCTGCGTTTCAGTCGCGCGAATGAGAACGGTTGATGGAGATGCCGTGGATGATTGTGGCAGCGAATATGTTTATGAGAGCGACGAGTCGTCGGAGCCATACGAGAACGTGACGCCTCCAGAGTCGTTGGGTGAAAGCGGTCAGCCGGAAGAGCCAGGCCTTGGCCAGCCGCAAGAAAGGAATCTAACCTCACCAGAATTGGGCGAGGCAGACTTTGACCGAAGCTCGACTGCATCGTCGGACTACTGGCATTTCATCTCGTCTCTAGGCTCACCGGACGACCCGATCTTGGAGAAGCCTAACCCAAGTCTAGATGACTTGAAACGCTCCAGTCTTAATGGTGTGGAACACGTAGCCGCCGTGGGGTGTCGGAGCACGGAAGGATACAATGGCCACAATATTTCGGCCGAGGAGATGAGGGCATGCACAACCGCCCAATTCCTCGTTCCCAAGCTTTGCCTACATGGTGCCCCTTGGAATTCCGAGCCGGATGATGCCGATTTCGAGGGTGATTTCTTTCTAAGTGGACTTACAGAAAAAGTTCCAAGCACGGAATCCCGCCATTCTCCAGCAGTATTTCCAGCTCGTCACCGAGTGCACAAGGTCTATGCGCAAAATTACGTTCCACACTGGGGGCACGTGGGAGAGGCATCTATGCCGTTTCACCCGTATTGTCTTGAGGTATACAAACGAGCAAGTCTCCAGCGCCGCAGCAAAGTAGGCATCGAATCTCTGACAGGCTGGTTTCGCCTTGAGAGCAACATGAGAGATTTCTATTCCTTTCCGAGGGACTCAGCTGTACGGAGAGGAATGCGAGGCACATGGAAACATAATTGGGGTGACGAATGGTTGGCGGCAAACCCATGCTTCGTCCCTGCCCTCACATCACTTTTAGACTCCGTTTGGCTTCCAGGGATAACTACCAGTGACCCGGGGTGTTTGAGCCGGAGAAATTCGCTCAACGACGTGTTTACCTGCCTCCCTACCGAGCTTCAACTCGAAATCTTGCGTTACCTCGAGCCGGCTGATATTGCAAACCTCGCCCAGTCAAGCCGAACCTTTCGGAGGTTACCTCAATCCTTCTTTCGGGAGCAGCTTATACACGACATGCCTTGGCTCTGGGAATGCTGGTGTGATTTGCCCTTTTCCTTTTGGGCTACCACAACCGAGGCAGAACAAGCAGCCAGAGCCGAGCTGTGGAACACGCAATGCTCCAACCTTAACACTTGGTGGATACCTGTTCTAAATGAGGAAAGCGAAAATTACGGTGGAGAAGGCTTGGGAATGGCCATTTCGGCACTTAGAACACAACTTGCGTCTTTGCAGCAAAACGAAGCCCGCGAACGTCAGCCCCAACCAGCAGATCTCCTGCCTCAGACAGGTATAGACTGGCGGCGGCTATATATACTTCTCACGCGGAACCTAGCGAGCTTTCGAGGGTTAAGAAACAGAGTCAGGATTTGGGAGGACTGTCAATACATCCTCGACAGAATTGACTTGCACCAGAGGGAAAATCGAATGGGAGACGGAGTAACGGACCCTGTGACAGTGGCTCGAGACTATGCCAGAGAAATCTATCGAGAACATCCGGAATACATTAGGCCTATTCGGCCACACTGACGGCAGTCCAAGAAGGCAAAGTCTAGGTAGGTATACACGCACTTATTAGTATCTCGACGCTACACGTATGGTGGGCAATAAATATACTTACAAAGCCTCAAACCCATGACATTTGGCCATTAGTCTTTTTTCTCCTCCCACTTTTGCCCTAATCAAGGATGGGGCGGCGACCACCCCCATTCCTCATTGGGCCCGTCTTCTCCAAGCTTTCCCTTATATGCTAATCTAGGAATCGTCCCCTGTACATACGGCCATAGCTCGCAGAATATTGAGGGTCCCGTCCGCTCCCCTGTACACAAGCTGCGAAGCGCCGGACTAGTAGTTGGGTCGGTGACGACCAGCGAATCCCCGGTGTTGTATGTTCTTTTTTTTCCCTCTCCACTTTCTTCCTTTTTTACTCCTGTTTTCTTTTTTCATAAATCCAATTTTATACTCTTTCCCTTGGCTCACGAGACTACTACTATTGGCTGTCTATACGGCATCCCTTGGCAGCTGTCGTGGGCATGTGTGGATGGTTGCCATATTCTACGAGGCTGCTGGAACAGATGGACCTTGAGGCACCTGATGCCGGTGAAACAGGAGATACTTATGCGGACAACGATTCAGACGTATTCGATCCATTTCGCGATGCGGATGACGACGCTGAAGAGTGTTCTCTCGGTCCAGATGCAAGAGCTATGGCCTGGCTGAGAGAGGAGACAGAGGTACACACATCTAGTCAGGGTACTGGAAATGGTGATTTTGTCTTTAAAGGGGTTCCGGTGTTCTTAGGTCATGGGACTGAGGATGATCGTGTCAGTGTTGTGCTTGGTCGGGACGCCTCGTGTTGTTTGCGTGGTCTGGGGATCGACGCTAAGTGGCTGGAATATGAGGGACTGGGTCACTGGTATTCGGGGCCCATGCTGAGAGATTTAGTCGAGTTCGTCAGGGAAAAGACGGGTTGGGAATAGTTCCGTCTCTGTCGCGTAGAGTGACACTCCTTCAACTTGGTGCCGTGGAGAAGGTGGGAATTACGTCCTAGTGGAGAGACATGGAGTCATGGTTGAGGGAAGGTGTCAGTAGGGTTGAAGGAGGAGAGGTCTTTAGACATAAACTTTTGAGTTTACTCTCTCTTATATCTATTTACTTCTTGGGATAGTCTTTGTGCCCCTGTCAATGGATATCTTTCCCCTCACTCATATGGGAGGAACTCTGCTATCACACTCCTCGGCTCGACATACTGGCCCAACGGCTTATACTCCAGCTCGTACCCATATCCCTTAGGTCCTCCCACCTCGATTCCTCTTGGTGTTTCTGACCACCTCGGCGAGCATGCAATGCCCAGGACGACCACGTGGCAGCCATACCTGTACTCAGGCACCCCAACTGGCTTCCCACTTTGGCTGTCAATCAGAGCAATCAGATCAGGAACAGTAGCGAGGATCTTAGTCTTTCCATCGTCAGATACGTGCTCCGCAAGAATATTCTCGTTAATGAAGGGGATCCTCAGCGTGCCACCTTGGGCAACAGCCGATACCGACTCCGCATTCTGGTCTTCCTCATCCTCGGCTGGCGTCTCTGCTATGTGAAGGACGCCAACCGAGAAACCGTTGTGCAGCGTTCGTTCGATGGCCGTAATCTTGCCCCTGAAGAGTACCTTGGCGCTCTTTTCACCCCCAACCTCGTCAATGATGGCCTCGGCAACAGTGGATATCGTATTATTCGCATCGGCGCGGGCAATAGCGCGCCCAATTCTCCAAGAAAGAGAGATTGTGTTGATAACACCGTATTTCTTCGCTGCTTCGCCGGTCGTAGGCCGCGCCGCAAGTCCAACGAGAGATCCCATCTCCTGAAGCGCTCCTCGAAGAGGCTTATCTACGCTCTCATCGTTCGGAGCGCGGGTCATCAGCATCGTCCTTCCATCACCCGAATCTATAGCGCAAGGCGTAAATTCCCCAGGGCGATGTACCGTGAGGGTCGTCTGCCAGCACATCGGGTTCGCTCGACCCATGAAATCGCCATCAATGACGGGCCTGTCAAAGAACCGCGAAGATCCCCACAGGAATGGTTCCATACCGTTCGACCCGCCGATTTCGAGGCCCATGGCGGCGTCGAAGGAGTCGTGGCGGAGGAATTCCATGAGGGCTTTGATGGCGAGGACTGTTTCGTGGGCTTGCAGGCGTTCGGAAATGGCGGCAGGTGAGCCCATACGGCCTCCCCAGTATACGCGCGCGTCGTCTTTGACTGATGTCGCATCGACGACGCGGATTTTGTGGCCGGCGGCGAGCATGTCGCGTAGCTGTAACTTGCCGGGCTGTGGGTTTCCACCACCTCCACAGCCTAGGAGGTAGCAGCCATCTGCTATATACTCGAGGTCAACGCTGCTGAGATGCCACTCGGCCACGTCGGTTTCTTTGTTGACGACAACCTTAGGTCGGTAATTGTCGTGATCAAAGCGATCTTCTTCTCCCTCAAAATCGGAAGACACTTCTTTTTGGGCGACGGGAGCGTCATCCGTATCTGTATCGGAGTCATCCTCCGGAATCTCTTGCTGTTTCTGTGACTTGTGGTCCAGCTCCCCGATAGCTGTCACGACGGACCGAATTTGGTTCTCGAGATATGGGATGGGCATGACATCTAGTTTGGCAATGTACACGCTCTTCCTCAAAGCACCGAATTCCACCGCTCTCTCCACGGCCGTCTTCTTCGCTGCCTCAGTAGCCTCAGCGAGGGTCTGCTGCGCTGTACTCTGGATGATGTCGATCGTTGCTCCAACTTTGGAGCACGCCGCCCCAACAGCATTTGCGACGTCGTGAAACGGAAGTTTAATAAGCGCGGATGCACCGGGCAGGGATTCCGGAGCGAGAATGGAACCCCCACCTGTGAGAAGGACGGGCATTGGCTCGGGGGAGGTCTTGACGGCATCAATGCCGTTCTGCAAAAGAGTCTTGATCCGGACCTGCGCAGCTTCGATTATGCTGCTGTCGAGTGTCTCAACGGCGTCCTTTGAACCGACGTTAGCTTTCCCCGCGGCCACGGCGATGTCGGTAGCGGTTAGAGTTTCGCCGCCAAATATCAGGGACCTGGCCAAATCATTGCCCACTGATGCCGGACCAACGGAGATCTTGTCTTCGGATAGAGTGCGGATAATAGACCCGCCTCCGAGGCCAATGGAGTGGAGGTGAGGCAATGAGTAGTTGACTTTGACCCCGGCAACGGCGACGTACGCCGACGCTTGTCTAGGAAGGCCGGAGGGCAATAGGACGCCAATATCGGTTGTTGTGCCGCCAATATCCACCACGATTGCTGACTTACTCTTTCCATCTTCTCCTGATGTATGACTGGAGAGGTACGCTGCACCTCGCATTGAGTTCGTTACGCCCGATGAGAAAGTCCTGATTGGGATTCTCGCAGCAGAAGTGGCATCGAGCAAGGTACCATCATTTTGTGTGAGGTAGAGTGAGCAGGACGAGAGCCCGAGTCTCTTCATGGCATTTTGGAAACTCCGGATGGTTCGACGGGCGAACCTGAGGATGGCAGCGTTGAGGATAGAGGCATTTTCTCGCTCGAGGAAGCCTAGAATAGGATAAACGGTTAGTTAGTGAACAAGTGGAGCAGAGATCAGCGCGGACGTACCGATATTAGCAACATCCCGGGAACAGACAATATCAGCCCCGGGTATCTCCCGAGCCACGATGTTCTTCACTCGCTCCTCCTGTTGAAACTTGGTATCGATGGGCGAATATACACCCGCGACAACAATGGTCGTCAAGCCAAGTCTACGAATTTCCTGGCACACCTCCACAACCTGTTTTTCGACAATCGACGTTTCTTCGGAGCCGTCGATGTGCAGGCCGCCATCAACGTATCCGACGTATCCCTGGATTATGTCTGCAAGGGTCTGTGGCCAGTCACAAAATGGTCTCACGTCCCTCAAGAAACTCTTCGACAGCCGAATAACCGCGACTTTGCTAAGATGCCTGGTGTCTCTCTCGATGACTGAGTTGAGAAAGGCTGTAGTACCTATCGTTACCGAGGAGATATTCCCGATGGGAACTTTAGACTGTTTGAGGACGATACGGAGGGCCTTTTCGATGCCATGAGTTGGGTTATGCGTTGTTGGAACCTTGTAAGCGGCCAAGACCCCACGGTTTTCATCGGCGTGTTGGGAAGGGTCCAGGACCACGGCGTCGGTATTGGTCCCTGCAGTAGTAAAGACATGGGCTGGTTAGGCTCTCAATGTGGCTGCGGATGGGGAAACGGAATCGAAGAAGATCTGAACCCTTGTTCAGTCTAGACTTGATCTCTCGAAATGATACACTTACCTCCGACATCAACGCCAATACGCACATAGCCAGGGCTTGTCATCTTCAAAACCTGAGACCCAGAAATGGTGTATTCTACACTACAGCAGAAACCTGTTTCACTTCAACCAAGAGTAAAAAGAACGAAGATTAGAATATCGTTGTAAGTCCAGATAGCCTGGTCTCCGATTGCGGATGCCCAAGAGATCGGACTGCCGTCTAGCCGTCAAAAAGAGGAAGACCCCGGCTTGATGTGTCCAAAATCGAAAGATGTTGTTAGTAATACTTCAGGTCGCTAACCTTAATGAGGTTGTCTTCTCCGCACGACAAGCTCCACACCGCATGGCGGAAGATATTTCGGTTTGCGCTAGTCTACTACTACTAGAATATATTTAGCTAGGGAGCCACGTTCCTTGGCGAGAAGAGGATATCCACCGCTGTACGAAGCATGTGGGTCTTGCTTGCACTTCATCTCACTCGAATACCCTGTCCATTCGCAACAGGACCGGCAGTTGAGAAACCTGCTTTCTCTGCTATTTCTGAAGCTATTGCTAGATTGGACTTGGTCGAGCACGACATCGTCAGGGGATATTTCGCGATTTCTACTGTGAGAGTGTGGACTGATTTTCGGACAAGACAGTAAAAGATGATCACAATACAAAATGGTCATCAGTACCGACCCGATGGCTCGGGTCTCGGGTCCATACTATTATCTATATCCACCCTTCTGTTGTGCATTGCAGTAGAAAGGTGGCTGAGTCTCAGAAATCCGGGTCATTGACATCGCGCCCCCAGTCACCATGACTCGTGCATTCTCCAAGCTCAAGCAACTGGTCCAATTGCACCAGGAAGATACTGACCTACCTCCCGATCGATGGCAGAACCGCGATCTTGTACCGCTTCCTCCAAGTAAGTGCTTCCATCTCTTCTTAAGTTCACGCAGAGACTCAATTATTTACTCTGATTCTTAGGCAGAAGACAATGGAAAGACTTGGATTTCATCGGTCTATGGAGCACGGTATTCCTGACCATCTACGGCTGGCAAGCGACCGCATCGGTGCTCTCTTTTGGGCTTAACGTTTGGCAATCCGTTATCTGCACAATCATTGCGCGTCTAATACAGATTGCCATTGTGTTAAGTCTAGGATGGATTGGTGGCGTATGGCACATCTCTTACACTGTCCAGTCGCGATACACGTTTGGAATATGGGGTTCCCTGTTCCCTATTCTCCTTCGAGTGGCGGTTACATGTGTTTGGTACGGCATCCAGAGCTTCACGGGTGGCCTTCTGATTAGTTGCCTGCTGTCAACCATTTTCCCAACCTTCCAGAGGCTGCACAATACTCTGCCCGCCTCGGCATCCATGACCACGAAACAATTCGTCGGCTTCATCCTTTACAACGTCGTTGCCATCCCTCTCCTCTATCTACCCCCCGACAAGCTCCGCATTCCTCTACGAGTCGCCCTCGTTGCCAGCGGTGCTACTATCTTTGGCCTCTCAATCGGTCTCATGGCCGCCGCCCGCGGTGTTGGAAACTACATCAGCGCCGGAGCCACCGCCTCTGCCGGACCCGAGCTGGGCTGGGCTTTTGTTCATGGCATAACTGCACTTATTGGTGGAAATGCAGTCGGCATGACCAGCCAGACGGATTTCTCTCGTTTTGCAAAGCGCCCCGGGAATCAGGTCTGGGGTCAAACATTTGGCGTGCTCTTCTTCGGCATCGTCGTCCCCGTCTTCGGTGTCCTGGGAACTTCCGCTGCTTCGAAAATGTACGGAGACGTTGTCGAGTTAGGACTCTGGAACCCTCCGAATATTGTCCAACTCTGGTTGGATACCGACTACAGCCCCAAGATGCGCGCCGCCTCCTTCTTCGTCTCCCTTGGCCTCCTCCTCAATATCCTTGCCCTCAACTCCGTCGAGAACGGTGTTTCTGGCGGTATGGACTTTGCTGGACTCTGGCCCAAGTACATCAATATCCGCCGAGGCTCATACCTCATCGCCGTCGTCTCTATCCTCCTCAACCCATGGCAGATCATCGCCAAGGCGTCCACATTCACCGCTGCACTTAGTAGCTTCGGCATCATCCTGGGTCCTATGATGGGTGTCTTCACGGCTGACTACTATCTGGTTCGGAAGCAAAAGGTGAAGCTGTCGGACCTATACCATGCTAGACCGGAGGGGATCTATTACTTCTTCAAGGGCATTAACTTCCGCTCCTACATTGCTTGGATTCTGGGCTTCGCGCCATCTATCGGAGGTATGGCGTCCTTGGACGCTAAGAATACAATTCCTATTGGCCTGGTCAGGACTTTTTATCTGGGATTCATCATCGGATATCTAATTTCCTTCCTGGCGCACTGGGGTCTCAATATTGTATTCCCGCCTAAGGGGCTAGGAGAAATTGACAGTCATGATGTGGTAAGTCCATCCCTTCTAGGAGAGATGTATTACAGGTTATAGTTCAAACTTCAGATTCTAACTACCTACCCATTCTTTAGTTTGGCACTTTTACACCGGATGAAGCAGCCAAGCTTGGAATTGAAGCTTCTATCAAGGATGGCAGAGACTTTACGGCAGAAGATGCTGCTGCTGCAGAGAAGAATGATGAGATCCAGAGAGACTCGTTGGAATAAAGAAAGACGAGAACCACTATTAGATATCCCAACTTATAGATAATTTACGTATAAATTCGAATTAACTTTCGTTGCTGCATTACAAGGACTCATTTGCGTCTGTTTCCCTCCAGGGGTCAGCAACTGATTTAAAGTCGTTTCTAAACCTGATGTTATTATGTTGTCCATGTCGGTCGAGTTTTATGATCCATCGGCCGTGTCACACTCTAGCGATCGATTTACAGGTCCTGGGCTAGCGGTCACTCTTTTATCTTCGACCCTTTTCCATCTTATCCGGGAACCAAGGTTTGACTTTCCTGTCGCCCATTTCGTCCTTCATTCCTCTTCCAAACCAACCACTATGAAGAAACACTCTACTCTAGAATACGTCTTTGACGTACCTGTGTATGGTAGTTTGCGTTACGTTACGCATCCGTCTCATCACAGGAAAAACCATGTCAAACTCGCCCGTTCCACATTCCTCTTCAACAAGGAGGCCAATTAAGTAGCATTCAGAGTGGAAACTTCGGTTCACCATTTCGGTCGTCTAGTCTCCACACCGAATCCCAGAATGAACTAGTTTTCAACTTGGCAAATGACGCGAGAAGCTCTCCACATCACGTCCCAAACTATTGGGTCAAGATTGAGACATTAGCCCCTCCAATGGCGGCTCGGTTTCTTCCGCTTTCGGGGACTCACCGATGCCGTCAATTCGGGGGGGGGGAGGGGGGGTAGTAAAGTGAATAGATGTAGTTTCTCGCACTCGCACTCCCTCCCGATCAATCCGTCTTACCGTCGGGGCTGTTGCTGGACTTTCTAGATTATTGGCGAATTAAAATTAAACAATAGACTGGGAAGTTGGAACGTCATCTCACATCTTAAAATGCCCGTCACCGAACTTACCAGCCTGGAGGATTACCAGAATACTCTGGGCCAGCCGGGAACCGTTGTTGTCGATTTCTACTCTACTCAATGCCCCCCATGCAAGGTTCGGATCGACTTCGTGATCACCTTGCCGAGCCAGACCATCGGTTCACTAACACTAGCTCTCTACAGGTCATTGCCCCTTTCTATGAAGAGATTGCCAACAAGCCTTCAAACAACCAAGTCAGATTTTACAAGGTCAGCGGCTTTTGTGCCTTAGCATCAAGGGCAGCATTTTGAAACCCCTAACATAGGCGCTCTGGATGAATCACTATTCTAATCTCCGGCCAGATCAACGGACTCGAGGAACCTGGAACAACCATTCAAAAAGCCGCGGAGGTGGTGTGGTGGCCTACGTTAGTGATCTACGAGGATGGCAAGGAGACCTGGAGGGCAAAGGTCCCCAATCCCCCATCTATCCAGCCGATTAGGGACCTAGAGAAGATTCTGGATGACAGGAGCAAGTCTCCGTGACTCGTTTCAACGCATTCTTATTTTCTGCGGCCAAGGGTCTGCGCATGAGACTACTCTTAGGTCAAGCAAAGTGTGATCACCAATAGATCTGAAAATACAGGAGCGTCCAATGTATTCACTCTTTCGAAAGGGGAGCGTTGTATCGATTGAATTTGTGTCAAATACGACCATATAAACCTTCCAGGCATAGTTACCGAATATTGCCCGTCTCGACAGCTTCCTTATGCCGTTTATACCAAAGCATTAGCATCTCAAGTATAGTGCCGGCGGTAAAGTCAACAGTATCCATGTCATCCTCACAAAGATGCTCGAGATCCAATACTACAATCTTCCTGTCCTCTACGAGGAGGTAATTATCTAGCCTAGGGTCGTCGTGTACATAACCAAGCCGTTGTAAAGGCAGGAAGGCCTGCTCGAGCATCTGCTGGAAGTCCTCGACCTCGAAGTGTGTAACCTTATCGCAAGATACGCCAGCTACGTATGATAGGATAAGCGCGCGTGTTCCTTCAAACTGAGCTTCTCCAAAGAGTTGGGGAAGAACATCCCCTTGGAGAGTGTCCAAGGCTTCGTACGTGGTCTTTTCATGATCGAATTCTTCGTCCCAGTCAGGCTTTAATTTCTTAAGAATAACCTGGGAGGGAAGGAATAGGCCCGGCCATATAGCCTTAGCGATCGATTGTATTGTTTCCGGAAGGTATGGGAGGATGGGAGATGCTATACGCTTGAGAAGGGAAGGGCAAATCGTAAGGAGGAGGACGTTGGGGTGGAGTCCGGACTTGTCAGCGAAAGTGGCGTCCGCAGTGACCATACTCCAGCCAAGCTGGAACTATTGAGAAGAGGTTAGCGGCTGGTGGCCACAAGAGAGGGAATGGCGAAGAGTTATCCTTACCTTAATCCGCCACGATGGTTGCTTCTGTTCCCCAGAATCCATCGTTTCGGCACGGAGACAAATTACTTTGGCAGGAGAAATTACGGAGAATTAAATCGAAACTCAGCTGGACGTGACGTTACGCAGGTCCGCCAAGACCACAATCCAAATGATTGCTGACATAAACCAGACCCTGGTCGAAGTCTGTCCAATTATAACGTAGAAGGGACAAATTAGGCAACAAAGGGACGTTCAGCCTTCTTTGTCCTCAACTCCTCGGAAATCGGGACCCTGTTTCCAGAAGGAGCATCAGAGGAGGTCACTTCCGAATTGAAAAGGGAGGCAGTGTTGTATAAATATGTACCAATTAAAATTTACGACTTTACGACCCATCAAATCTCTTCAGAGAGGAAAGGGCCAGTGGATCTGATACGTGTCCGGAGGTTCACGTTACACATACTCGTTCCACACCTGCACTTTCCTCTCTTCCTTCCCACAGTCCACGTGCGTCATGGCTCATGGGGATGTTCTTGCCAGAACAGGCCCACATGCCTTTTTCGTTTATCTGCATGTGTTTCAGCGGCTTTCTCTTTCCATTACAATCAATCTAGTGTTTTAAGGAGATTCCTTAATGGGAAATAACCGTTTCTCTTCTTGGATTTCCTATTATAATGATCTTCTTGTTCCTAAAAATTCTTTACTCTGAGTCCTTTTCTCCATTTCGACAAATAATACCATCCTGTTTCCAGTATTCCGATGATTTCCGACAATGCAGCTTCTGCCTTCCGGTTCGGGTTACTTACCCATCTGTAGGCTGCAGCTGCTGTTCAACTTCCAACAGCTCTCTCGCTGCTAACAATCCCCGCTTCCCAACCGCCCAATATCACATCTCCCTCCTCCTTTCAACCCACGGAGAAAATGTCCTTCACAGTTGAGGAACTCCTCCTTGACCATCCCAGCAATCCTGTCATTTTCACAGGACTCACTACCAGCACGGACAAGAAATGGGCTCGAGAGTACCATCCCATTACGAACCCTGTTGTTCATACTCGTGTCGATCGCACGTCAAACCCGCCGACTGTGACTGGGGGATTTGATAGTTTCCTCCCGCCCTATCAAGACGATGCGCGCAGGTTACGCGAGCCCGCATTCCCGCCAACTTTCCGGAAATGGAAACTCAGTTCTGAGGAAGACGTTGTCAACTGGTTTCACACTGAGATTTCCAATATCGTACTTGGGGCGTTTGCGAATTACCCCTCACTTCTTCAGGCTTCACATGAGAAGCCACTTTCAGCAGAGACTCTGTTAGAGACCATTGATATGGGATACTCAGTAAATCGAGAGAACAGGAACTACCACGTTGCCATTGGCGAATACAAGCGAAACTTGATCATTTGGAGTCAGTGGCAGGATGGTGGCTTAAAACTGAGTCAGCTGAAGCTGGGGCAGGAACTGAGAGGGTATGGTATCATACTACTACCCCTAGATTTCAATCTCATACTAATTATGTTTCCCTTAGGTATGCCCATAAGTACTCATGCCCTCATGTCTTCTGCTTCGATGGAGAGTTCCTTTTATTGCTGCAGTTTAGAGCAGCTTCGAGAGAGGACATCAAGAGTCCTAACTGTCCTATTGACTGCTGGGTGCTTCCACGCAATAACCATTCCGATGGTATGACGCTACGATACGCCCTTTATCGATTCCTTGTCCAAGGATTCCGGAGGTGCCAGGGATTGGCAGCGACTAACATCGCTCTGAACAATATTCCTCCAACCATGCGAGAGTTTCATACCGGCCGACCTCTCTGGAGGCAACAAGATGGAAGCTATCATCCCGGCCCGTGGGGCCACCGCAGACTCGTCAGCCCAGAGAACGGAGCTTTCTACTGGACTAAGCCAAAGAGTGACGAGCCACTTCTCACGGGGCAGGGATCACGGGTCTACGATACCTTGCCATTCTGGGAGCGAGGGCCAGACCTAGAGCCGGAAACCATGGAAGTCGATTCAAGTCAACACGAAAGTACCTCTGGCGCTGGTAGCGCTTCCACAGATGGTAGCGAAGATCTATATTCCGCAAATTAACTCGCTGCGGAGGCGGCTACTTTATAAGGAATGGCGACCCCCTCCGACCGTGACACCGCCCGAACTAGGCCGTCAAGATACACAATGCGTTGGTGCATGGTGCAGTTGGCATCCCAAGGTGCCACACGGGAATGGCCACAGCCAGAAGGGAAGCGTGGTGAGCCACACATCCGGATCTCACTTACAAACATATAAGGGGAGAAGGGCTCCGACAACCAGGGAAGAAGGAAGACTTGGAGAGACGGGAAGTTCAGTATGTGTGGTGAGCGGAACTAACTCAGCTAAGAGTGGCCAGTCCGTCGTTTCCCTCGGTTCTGGAAGCTGTCTCGCGAGATCTGTTCTTTTATCTTTCTCTTTAATATCACTTTCCTTATTTCTACTTTTCTTCTGTCTCCTCTGTCAGTGAAGCTGTGCGATGAAGATTTCCATTGATCACTAAGTCCCTGACATCTTACGAAGACCATTACGACCATTCCTTGACCAATGGACCGTTTCTCGAAGTTGTGCTGTTTCCTGTCTATGCTCCCTTATTCCTGGGAAAGAGTAGTCACCTTCAACTTTGGGCCGTGTTGCTCGCCTCCGGCGAAGGAGCGCGGCAGAGGCAGAGTTCTTAGGAAAGAAGAAAGCAGCTAGTGGGAATCTGGCCTCTCAAGCAGAAGTTGGGAAATCATGTGGGGAGCGGGAAGAGCATATTAATACTTGCGGAAATGGGAATAATTGGAGGCTAGAACTAGGAATTTTTCAGCATAAAAGAGATCCGCGGAATCAAGGAATTAAGGAATAAAACATCGTATTCCTATCCCAAGCATGACCCAGAGCAGACGTGAAAGCATCAGTTGTTGTTTTACGCTCGATTGCCCTTGCAAACCCACAGTCGTAACTGCAGGCTACGTGACGTAATCATTCCCAGTGTACCTGTGTAGTCTTGAATCGGGTTGAGTGCGATGATTCTACCTATGGTCGTATGAGGATTCGACGGCTAAGCCTTTCCGGGTCATTGACAATACGTTCCTTTCCCTCAGATGTCGACGCCTTAACTTTCAGCTGGAATGATCTCCGTCAACTTTTCAGCAAGCCGAGCGATATCTTCGCTCTCGGCATTGCGTATCGCGTCCCGGATCTTCTTAAAAGTCAGGCTCGTCAACCTTCGGCGCCGCCCAATAGAGTCCCACACCTCAATACCAGCCTCGTCCTCCGCCGTCTCCTCATAGTAGACGACTACATAGAAATTCCTCCAGTCCGCTCGTCTCTCGCCGGAGCTGTCGCTTATCCATCCGGAGTCGCCATCTATCATCCAGGACTCCAGTTCTCCCTGCTTGCCCCAGCAAATTACCTCCCACTGACGGCCCGTGTCGTTTTCCTGGAACAGCGAAACCCTCTGCTGAGGCGTCTCCGTCCCACTACCATCGAGAACCTTACCGGAAACGGTGCTCGTACGAGGTCGCGGCCCGACTTCCAATGGATCCGGCTTGTCAGTGGGATCGATCCAGGTCTCAGTTGCGGTGTAGGCCTTCGATGCGGGAGCAATGCGTAGCTGAAATGAGGGGTCTCGTGGAGGGGTGCGGTCGTATTTGGTGAGGGGGAAGGTAGTGAAAACAGGTTGCCAGTGCCAGCCAGTTAGGAACTGGATAGTTGGGTTTTGATATCCTACCGGGGCAGGTAGGTTCGATTTTGTCGGGGGGCGAAGGCATATGGCCGCATCATGAGAGAGAAACGATGCCATCACGGGAGAGAGATACGGTGATATCGTCGTGATACTACTTGAGCATTGATTATCTTGCGGCAAATTGAATAGTGGGCAGAGTGGGGACTAGTAGTCGAATTGTTGTTGTATTTCCTTAGAGAATAAAACATAAAAGGCCTCTTGCCTGCTGCCATCTCTGTGTACATACACCTCGAGAGCAGTTATTAGGGTTGTCGTTGAGAGTGAGGAGGACAGCGACCGGCCGGAAGAGAGGGGGGGTTTCCCGCGATGGTAGCCAAGTCGGGCATAGCGTGACTGCACGGCTGCTCGACAGACACCCGGCGAGAGGAACCAATGACCTCGGGGCCAATCCCAAGAAGCATAGAACTACGAGCCAACAGGATCACCACTCGAAGAGCGTGCGGGTATCTCGTGCAACCCCGCTTTGACGCCTGACGAAAGTTTAATAAGACGGGGTTTACTTCCAGCGTCCTTTTGCAGACGTGTTGTCTCAATCTATGCAGGAGTGTTTTAACAAGATGTCGACTCCTCCGACTTAGAGGCTTGACCTAGCTGTCCGGGCGATAGGTCTAACCAATACAGCCCTGAAAGCGGGCCGCTAGACATCGTTAAGCTCGTCACAAGCTAAACAGCGCAGTCGGCAGTTGAACTTATCAAATGGCTAGCGCGAGAGCGCATCCCCGAGGACTCGTTTGTGCACGCAATGTCACTTGGAAAAGGAATCGCTTCTGGCAATTCCAATGGTCTTGCTATCCTCAAGTCTATGGAGTAAGCGGCTGGCCACCTATCCGGTCCGAACCTCATCGTTCCTGGGGCACTAGGCCGGTCTATAGTTTATGATGAGAGTTTAAGATGGATTGGGATAACGCAAACAGTCCATTCGGAATATCAGTCCTGCGACTACGTTACCGGCGTCCTCTGCAGACTCTTCATTTCAGGGTCCCTTCCCGTTGACGACCCACGCGCCGATCTTCTCAAAGTCAGTATTCGACCAGTTCTCGCCAAGGGTGTTGAGAGCACGCCCTTATAGGAAAGGTACAAGATTGCAATATTGCCCTAGGATTTGCTGGCGAGAGGTCTGCTTTTGCTGCTCAATCCGACTGCTGCCTTGACTGCTTCGCTGCGGAGTGTAGGAGAACTAAACGCGTCAGGATATATTACTGTCCTGGAATGCGAACTACTCGAAAGCAAGTCAGGTATAGACAACAACGACGGGAACGCGGTGAAATTCGAGGGTGTGGATCGAATTGTGTCCCGGAGAGGACCCCCATCACCCTGGGCAGTCCTGGATGACTAGCGATTAGCTTTTAAGCTTGGTGGGCCCTCGGGCATGAGAAGACTAAAATGGGAAATTGACCTGGCAGTATTGGGTTATTCACAATTGGTTTAGAATTTCTTTTCTCTTTTACCCCTTTCCTCTGTGGGAATTTTTAAAGCTTGACAAATTGGATGTTTTCCTGTCGTTGAGTTCACATCATCTTCTTTTCTTCGCGATTAACAAACCTAATCTTGGCCCTTCATCTAACTTCAAAGTCCCTCTCGATCTAAAGTCGAATTTTGTACCCCATAATACATACTCTTCTTTAGCCAGCGCAAAGTCTAACATGTTATTGGCGCCCACACCTTTGTTAAGGAGTGGCGCCTCCATATTTCCAGCCTTCAGATTCCACTCTCGCGAATTTTATAACACGTCCCCCAGTAGATCGCGGCTACCAAGGACGATGTCCGGTATGGTGTCCACGCTGTTATCGAGCAGGAGCCTTAGTAGCCGCGCCTCGGTGCTCAAGATAGTTGTTACTCGCATCATGGTCAAAGTGTCTGGAGAATATCCCGATGAAAAGAAGACAAGGCCACATGAAGGGCTCTTCGATCTTGGCAAGTCGACCTTGTCAAGTTTGTAGTCGTAAGTGAGGCGAAAGCTGTTACTTAGTGCATGTCAGAGGAGTGAACCTGATAACTATCATACTGATAAACGAAAGACTCGAAGAGCAAAAAAAGAAGGAAATGAAAGAGAGAGATGCCCCATTCCTCCAAGCCTGGAATTTCCTTTTCCCGTTCCATTACACGCTCCGAACCTAACCCTATTCCTGGGGAAGGCTCTCTTCATGTCTAGGGCCAGTGATGGCACTTGCAGCACCGTCTCACCACGATAATACTATTATCACTCTTGTCAGAAAACACGAGTAGATATAGCGCAAAAGGCGATATGGTCCAATAAAAGGAACAGTAGCTGGTCCCCACTTCACCGAGCTTCCTGGAATGGGTACGAGAAAGTGGTGCTTGCTGGCGCCCTTCTTTGCCATCCCGCCGAAGACTATAACTTCGCTCCACCTTGGATTTGCCGGACACGTCGAGATATATTTCTTGGAGCTCCTTGTGTCCGTTCACGATCATGGCAAGTGGGTCCTTGATCTAGATAATCCTGCTCAAACTTCGAAGCTCAAGGCTGTACATGGCAGGGTGTCGGTGAGGCTATAAACCTGAATCCTGAAGAGGCTAAATGAACATGCCTGTCACACTCACATCTCCATCATCAGACTTCAGGTCGAAGACAGCAATATCCTTAGCATCTCGAGGACACGGTTCTCTTCCACTGCGTTTAACTGACAATCTCATCAGCCCCGTTGGGTATCTCGCGGCTTTGCTAACAAGGCACTCGTCGCATGCCAGGCATTAGCACGCCACCACTACCAGGGGCTACAACGGAAACCTATGAAAAAAATCACAGGTCAAATCAAACCTGATAGAAACGAGGTTGCCATGCAAGGTCAGAAATATAATTGATGGATCCGTGATGACTGCATGCTGGTAGGGCCACGGCGGCCGATTCGAAGGGAGCCGTAGGAGTCGATGTGAATTCCATGTTATCCAAGAACCATCGTCCGCCAGTCCTATGCCACGACGCTCAATAGAGAGCCCGCTGAGATGGTCGGCGGCGTTTAGTTCTCCCAAATTACTAACGAGTTGCAAAATTGGGGGATTGAAAACGAATGTCCCTCTCTGCATTCGAAGGTAAGCCCCGTTCTCCTCGAGATACTGTGGCCCTGTGCGATGTTGTCCAAGTTCAATGCGAGCCACGCGAGCACGAGATGCGAGGTTCCAAATGTCCAGTTGTGTCTCGAAATTCCAAGTCCTAACAGAGAAGCATACCATGAAATTTGGGTTGCTAAGGAAGCCGACCAATCCGCGAAGATCCTCGATGTCGGGATACTCAGATCCCGTGATGGTGTAATGGGTGCCTGTGGTCATATGTCTGATCCCAACGAATTGAGGGCTATGCGCCAGGGCAAGGAGTTCCGAATCTCTGGAGAATATGAAGGATGTACTGAGGGCGCTTCCACAATCTTCACCCTCGAATATTCGCATAGAAGCCCATGTTGTAAGATCCAGAAGGAGAAATGGATACTCGCCCGCAGTGTTACAATAGTAGCCGGCTAGGAAACGCCTGTCGTGTGAAAATTCTAGCCTAGAAACCTCGCTCTCGAATCGGTCGTCGAAAATGTGAACACAGCCGCCGCTTACGACGTCCCAAATTCCGATTCTATTCGCTCCTTCATCGTCAACGAAGCAGACTGCCATAAGACCCGAATCACTTGAAAACGCCACTTGACGGCACAGACGCGGGTACTCGAGCACAGTTGTGTTGGTGAAGATATTTTGAACTCTGAGTTTTGATATTCCGGCCGATGCGAGAAGTTTCAAATTCGGCGAGATGCCGATCTTGAGAATAGCATCGTTTAGGCTCTCACCAGCCCGCCCCCCTGCTCCCTCGAGTCCTGGTTCGGCAACACCCCACATCTCAAGCCCAAAACCGTGTGTTCGCACCGCGAGCGTCTTGGAATCATGAGAAAAACTCATATGGCTGACGCCTCCCGATATCCGCGCTCCATAGTTCGAAGCCGCCATCCATGGTGCTACAAGGTGTCCAGATGCATCTAGGACACGCTTCTTTAAATTGGGAGAGAATGCCATACAGTCTGATGAACCAAACCAGGTAAGGGGCGCTTTGAGCGATGCGGAAGGGTCTTTCGGAACACAATGAGAGTTCTTCGCAACTACCCATGCTGGATTCAATTCCAACTTCTTAACACGGGTGCCGCTCGTGACGTCCCAGATATTAACAAGAGAGTTTCTCGAAGCAACAAGAACTTTCGAATCGTCCGTGAAGAACATGGATTGCGGATGGAAGCCCATGTTCAGGGAGTTAATGCAAGTTCCCGTCGCTACATCCCAAATCTTGACCTCATGACGGTAAGACACGGCAAGCATTCTCGAATTGTCCAAAAATTCCAGCAACCTGGCGAGACGGCTGTGTGAGTAGACGACTGCCTTAGCATTATTCCATTCCATGGTTCTATAGCGGGTCTCTGTTTTGACGTCGAATATAGTGATCGTTGGACCCCAGACTGATGCAAGTAGTTGAGAGTCGTGAGAGAAGGCCACTTGTGCTGTTCCCCCCTCAAATTTCGTTTTACAGACACCTGTGGCGACATCCCAGAGTCCAATGGTTTTATCATCCGACGACGAGGCAAGTAGTTTTGAGTCATGGGAGAAAGAGAGTGCCAAAATCACATCGGCATGCCCGGTAAGGACATTCTGACCAAGTCCTGTGGCCACATCCCATAACCTTATTTTGCCATTGCCCGCTCCTGACGCTATTATGGTTGAGTCATGGGAGAAGACGTGGCACATTATCACCTCGCCTGGTACGGAAAGCGACTCAAAGCAGAGGTCCCAATTAGGCGTAACATTGGGCAATTGAGAAACCCATTCTGGAAACTGATTCCGGAAGGTATTCCGAACAATGCTACGCTCAGGGGCAAAGATGAGGGCCGACGAGTATATTTGAAGCGGATAGTCGTGAAGGACTCCGCGGTTGCTGAGTATAAAACGTCGAATGTCGTGGAGATATGCCCGGATTTCTGTGCTTGACTCTATCTATTTAAATGTTAGCATTGTTTTAGGAGTATAGTCGACTGACGCACGAAACCATACATCGAGTAAATTGATCAGATCTTGTATCATACCAACACCGTCTGGAACGTGTCCCAGGATACTTAGAGCCTCAAGCCAGTGGAGAAGATGTCGGATCAAGAAGCGGTGGACAATATCATCATCCTGTAAACGGTGCTTGCTTTCTTTCCAGTGATAGCTCCAGTTCCTGCAGGCATACTGAACTTCAGGAGATAGACGCGTATCGATTGTCTCTTGAGCAAGATCAGCCCGAGACGCTGCCGGGAGTTGTAGGCGGCAGATGTCTTTCTCAAGTCCACTGTCCATTTGTGATATGCATCGGACAGCGACATGATAATGGGCTCTTTGCTCTCCGATCCAAAATGTATGTCCATCCTGGTCGGGGCTGATGAGGAAATCTCGGAAGGACAAGTGAAGGAGTCGCACGGGGGCTGTTGGGTCTGGAGGGATATTCAAAACGGAGTGGAGGAGGTCGAGTTGATTTTCGATCGTGTCGAGGGGAAGATTAAGAAGGTTGGAGAGCGATTGGGCTGAGAGCGGACTGGCAAGAATAACAATAGACCCCACAATATCCTTGAACTTGTCCACCACTCGCTCTTTCGCTAACTTGTCTAGCCCTACAGTCAACTGGTCTAGGACAGGACTATAGGTGGCAGCTAATCCGGAAAAGTATGTTTCTTCATGGTCCAGGACCTTCAGGATCTGTTCTCGTGGTCCACCAAGTCTTCGATCCTGGATAAAGCGGCTAATGGTAGCAGCCAAGATGAACAGGGGAACAGCCTTGCTAACTAATTTGCGGACGTTTTCTTCTCCAGGCCAGTCAAGAGGTAAGCTCCTCCCAGGTAAAACAGACTTATTGTAATCATTCAAAATGTTTGAGAGTTCATGCTTAAAGAAAAGACTAAGGTCATGTTTGATAACACGACGGGGAACCTCGTGAAGAACTAGATCATGGTGACTATTAATATTCCGAAAACCGATCCGAATAGGAAGCTCAGGTCTGCTTGTCAAGAAAAACTTCAGGCGTATTGACTGCGGCTGTCTTAAGTGCCGGAGAAGGGAGAGAATCTGCTGGATAACGTTAAGATTGTCACACTCATCGAGCGCATCAACAACAATGATCTTTATCGTTGAGCTCGAGCAACTCGGTAAATGGTTGATTGGGCCTTGTATAAGAGCGTCAAAGCTCTCTTTGACTGACTTTTCACAAATGGAAGGGTCGGTCTCAATCGCCTGCCGGATATGCGGCGCTAATTGTGGGAGCTGGCGGGCAAGTTGGGCAGCAATGGTAGGGAAGAAGAGCCTGGCGTGCCCGCGGTCGCCTTCGCCTCTCTTGAAGAAGAAGCTTGCGCCGAGCTTTCCATCTTTCGCAAAACGCTCGGCAGCCGTCCGGGAAATTGTAGACTTCCCGGTTCCAGCCATCCCATTAAGCCAGAAGATGCGCTTCGAGTCGTTGGCAACATCATTTGCCCAGGTTTGTATATTTGCCAGTATCTCAACTCGAGTGCCTTGGTAGCACCTTGCGCTGTCGGCATCGCTATGGCAATCGTAGGCTGCTCGCGGAACGACGCGCAGCTTTGAATCGATGATTTGCTGGTGAATGTCGACAAGTATGGTACTTGAAATCGAAGGGATTAGATACTATATACAGGTTATGCTAGGTAAGAAAAGTCTTCAGACTTACGTTTGGTGAACTAACAACCCCGTAGCTATCGACGTCCGGTGCCTCTCTAACCGACCAACTGTCTCGGCAACCTCCGTCCTTTTGAAGGGCCACACGATCCGTCTGTGTCCGGTGCCCTCCTGAAGTTTGGCAGTTAGTTTACCGAGCTCCATTCGGCAATCCTCAACCCCCTGCCGGATGCTTTTCGAAGCTTTGACCGTATTGGCGTTGGGGCCATCAAGAACTGTTTCGACTTCCCGTAGAGTTAGCACCCAGCGGTCGGCCTCCCGGAGAAGATCTTTAATCTCGCGTGGCGCATGCTTGAACCCGATACAGTACTCGGAGCAGAGCACGCCAAGTTTAAGAAACAGGTCGACGACTGCAATAATATTCGCGGCAAGCCCGAGAGCTTCCGCCATATTGCCGGCGAGGTAGAAATACGTGAGTAGAGAGTTGTCGACAAGCAACTACGAAGAATATTTCACGATTCGGCGGGATGAGCAACCCCGCTCTGTTACAGCCTGACAGCCTGGTCAACGATTTGTGATGGTGGCTGCTCAGCACCTGGCCTGGCCAATCGTATTTGGGAGACAGTAGACGCTCCCCTTGGAGACCATCAGTCCGCTTAAGCGCAAGCAGAATAACTAGGTAAATGCAAAGGTAGAACTACTAAAATATCTCCTCACCTGCATTCCGAACGGGGATCTCGCTTTCCTCAATTCGTCGATTCTGATAAGTTTCTTCGCTCGAAAAATTCACCCTTTCGACTATAACGGTTTTATAAAAACGATACTAAATATATATATCGAGCTTATATCTATTTTTCACTTTCTCTAGATAAGAGCTAATAGTTGAGAATTTTCGAGAACCACTCCTTATCGTTTTGGTGCTTGTCGTGCTGGAGTTGTATCTAGCAATCTAAGACACCGAATTTCTACGAATTGGCAGAATGGCCGAGCGGTCTAAGGCGCTGCATTCAAGAACAATTCTTTCCAGAGAAAATTTGGCTCTGCAGTTTCGAAAGAAGCATGGGTTCGAATCCCATTTCTGTCACTACTTTCTATTTTTTATTATGTATTTTTTTCCCCGCCCTCTTTTTTTGCTTCTGCCTTTCTTTTCATTCAAATTATTACTTCTTTCTTTCTTTCTTTTCTCTTTTTAGCATTTCTACATCATGTTCCTACCAATAATACTTGAACTACTTAAACTGAACACCATCTGCGGCTCATAGGTGATTCCCCGACTCTTCAATAATTTAGTCATCTACAAATCAAGACGAGGATTATGCCAGTCGGATGCCGGATGCCGCTGAGTTCTGCTGCCAGAACAGCCATGAGGCCGTGGTGGCCCTGCTGCTGGCAACGGGCTAGGCTCCCCTGCCGTTGTTCCTTGTCAAGCTTCGCCCAGCGATCTTCATCTTACCCGCTCTAAACAAGATCTATTACTCTCTCGGCCCCGTCGTATACATCATCTTTGGCTTCCTCAAGACATCTGACCAGTCTTTGAAAATTGAGCATGAGGTGTATCCCATGAGCTTGTCTTTCCCGTTCAACCTGCTTCTCCTTCCGCTCAATTTCATCCAAAGTATGATCTGACTGCTCGTTTGCTTCCTCGGCTTGAATTCCAAAATTCGTCGGGCCAAAATCAGGGTGTATATGTTTTGGATGGCTCTAATTCTTGCCTGCCCGAGCGCAGAAGGGAAGGGAGGGGGGTTTGTGAGCCAGGCTGCGCGGTCCTACTGCTGTTCTGGACGGACCACGGACCCTATATCATTCGGCCTTCTGGAAAATTTGGAATCACCGAGTTCCGTTACCGCTCGCATTATACGCCCGTAGAGGATCAAATTGTCAATGCAACAGCAGAAGTAGCCGCACCTTAATCGGGCCTGAACCTATTATTGATGAGCGCACTTCTCTATCGCTCAGTTATGAGGGCCACCAGTCACCAATCTAGATGCTACATTTATCGCATGTGCCGCTCTTTCACGCTCTAGGAGAGCAAGGTTCACTGGAATCCTGAAGGATGGGAAGTAGGACGTCAGTAATATTGGTCTTACCGAGAACGGCCGCCATAGATCTGGCGGAGATGTTGGTCAGCCAAATCTGTACGTGGCAATTTCCTCCTCGGAGAAGGGATCTAGATACAGTCATTGGAAGGGTTGCCTGGGTAAGGTCCTAGGCTCGCATGAGAGGGCCGCATCTGCAGAGAGCCGGATTTCCAACTGGAATACTTCATTCTGGACTATCCATGTTCAGGCAAGCTGAATTCTCTGTCCCCCTTACGGAAATGTTTCGGCAGCAGGGAGATGTCATGAGTAAGACAATCTTGAGAGTTCGTTCTACTCATGGAAAAGGGACGTTCTGCAGGGGCTCACATGCGGCAAGTATAATGTCTTCTGCAAGTCCGCGGCAAACATTGGGACATGATGAGAAATCAAAACTCAAACACCGGATTACAATTTAGAACCTATCTCGCAAGAGATAATAGTTACCGAGATTGGGCTTTTTGTTTCTTGTCGGGGTGGGCCCAGAGAGAAAACAAGCTCCTGCGGTCCTTCAAGATGCCGTGCCGTGCCATCCCCCCTCTGCTGTTCGACTGCCACGCCACCGGCTGCAGATGGACCGTGGTTTGGGTCGTTCAAGTGGGTGTGGGTTTGTTCTCCCGGGCCGTCCGAACCGAGCCACAGCCTCAAATCAATGGTTCACCGACCGCCTCGTACCTTTGCCCTCGCACTTCCATGGGTGTATTGAGTCAGTAATCGTACCAGCATGTGGAATCAGTTTTTCCTAAGGTGCTCCTTCATCGGTGGGTTTCCATGACGCGGCATTAAATTGATATCATTTCGGATACTGGGGCGCAGAAAAGGAACAGGGATCGCAACTGGCGAGCTTCCTCAATGAGGGGCTTCATGGCCGATCCCTCTCTTGTGAATGATCCCTTGCAATCCCTTGCATATGGCCCCTAGTAGTATATCACCAGTTCTAGCATCCTAGGCTCGCGAATATAAAATGGTGAGTATCCGGTCACTCCAACCAAGGTAAAGAGAAACAAGTCACCAGTGGTCGGAGCTTCTCAACAAAAAGACACACCAAAATACTCCCAGCAAGACTTCTCTATCGAAAATAAGCTTCGGAAATGCGCGCCATAGTCCTCTCCATTGCCAGTGCGGCTGCCGTAGCGGTCAATCCGCAGTTTCAGCATCCTCATTCACTCGAACGCCGCCAGGGTCCTTGTCTAGGCGGCAGCTACGACTCATGCGTAAGCTTTTGCTGCCAGTTTGGCTATGAGTGTCCTTGCTCCGCCACCGGTAACTGCGTAAGTGGTTCTTGGTCTTGATTCTTCAATGCCATGTCGACATTGGCGGGAAATTTCAACGAGTTCTAACTCACGTTGGCTAGGATGCTGACTGCTACTGTGGCGTCTTCTGCGACGACAACGGTGGCGGCGACGACCCTGGCGATGACGACGGCCCAGGTGACGAATGATCCCAGGATAATGGTTTATCAAGGACAGTTCAGGGGGTTTTCGATGTTCCCTGAGTCAGACATTGCTGGATCATAGGACCTTTTCTCGTTGTGCCACCGCTTCTATGAGCCCTATGCTCCCGCCGCTGCCATTTTGCACTCCCGTATAGCTGGATGGCATTAGGCTTAGCCACACCATAAAAATGACCTGTATTTCTCGGGGAAGGAGCCACACAAATAAAGAAAATATAACCGATGAGCTTTGTCGTGACTCGGCTATATATGCCTCTTGAGTAGGGAGCTAAAGGTTCAACTTCTGTCCATGTCGTAGTTCTAACCCCCCGCGTCCGGTGTACGGACTTTGTATCAACTGCATTTGGCCAGTTATAAAATATACCCGCTCCTCGGGCTTTCTCTGTTCCTTTTTTGGGCCCCGTTTCGTCCAAGATCCATTGGCTTGCCAATGTCAACTCGTTGATCATCTGCGGCCTACGCGCTAGCATGCCTATGATCATCCTTGCCAAGACGGTTCGGGTCGACACCAATGGGGGCTAAGACATTTCGACGGAAGAGGCTAAGGTGAAGCAAATACAGCAGGTAGGCGGGAGCCATGCTGGGCGCGGGTGATAATGGCATTAATATGATCATTGGCTCTTAAACCTCCTACTTGGGGCTAAAAGACGCATTTCCGCTTCATCCATTTCTTCGGACCCACTCGCCATTTCCAGCTGCAAGTGTGGCAGACCTAGGTATGGAACTTGACCTGGGGATGAAACTCCCCGCAGGATGACAGTAGGAAAAGAGGATCATTCCGTAAAACAACAGTGCTGAACAATGTCATTATTATGTGATGCCCCTCAAGGGATAGGTGCTTGCCTGGAAATAAAACCCACGGATCGGTTGAAAATGAAGGTAAGATGATGGATAAACCTGAGATGTACTAGGATAACTCTGCAATTGAAAAGATAAAATTCTCAAACGAGTGTTCAAACGAGTGTACAGTATATCGCAACTCCTTCCCCAACCTCCAGAACCTGACGCCTCTTGTAAAATCCTAAAATGCTTGATAAAGAAAGACGAAGGAACACTGATGTGTGCCCAAGACGCCAAACCATCCCCCTTTGTTACACCTGATGCGATAAACAGCAACTGGATCAGCCGTGCTAGTTGAACGAAGAGATAAATCGAGTATAGAAGTGAATTCTTCGGGCTAGAGTTTCTCGGATTTCATCCTCTAGTAGCACTTGCATCGCCTAAAAGAACATTAATTAAAGAGTCTCTCAGAAGCATCAGCGTTGAATACTTACGGGCGACCAACGAAGGGGATATAAGGACCATCGCAGTATCCCCCCTTATAACCCTTAACGCTCTTGCACTACGTATTTTGTAAGATTAAGATGTCCTCTAGAATTCAAAGAGCGCAGGTACACTTACGTGATTGTGGCACTTCTTTTCGTTGCCAGGGCATCCAAAGCCGCGCTTTTCCAAGCCCGATGGAGCCTCGTAGGCTTCTTCCACGGGAGCCGGCTCGCGGGCAACAATAGAGTCGGGCGAGTCGACGGCGGGAGCAGCCATCCCGGTGGAGGCGAGGATGGCGAAGAGGGCGGCGATGGAGAGATTGGAGAGCTTCATTTTGATGATGGAGTAAAGAAGTTGGCTTGTTGCTGGAAAAGATAGTTTTTAGAATTGAGTCTTGGGTTCTGTTGCTTGCTGTTGAGGATGTCTTGGAGATTGGGATAATGGTCACCTCGAGGGTGAAGAGGGCATCCTTTATATAGACGGATTCGCCTTGGAGTCTGATACTTGCTTTCTGAAGAGCATCGTTCAGGATTGGTGTCTACTGGGCTGAGGGCATCATGGTATTATTTGGAGAATAATAATACGGATGTTGAATCTAACCGTCCAGTTCGTGTGTCTTATTATTTCACTGCCTTCTCCATTTTCTCCATTTAGGTAAGTTCAGTGCTACATTTCTATTTCAGTCGATGATCATCGGAGCTCTGAACAAGCTCTTACGATGACTTTAACTACTAGACGATACCGCTAAGCTTTATGACGTGTGGCTCCCTGCCCTACGACGTCCCGGCCAAGATCAAGACTCTAAAAACAGAGTGGTCTAATAATAGCAAAGGTCAAATGCGGTTGCTTATTCGTGCCTTGGCGTATTTGCGAAGATCGATTGATCACTAATTATAGAGCTGAACCCCGCGGTGGGGCGGGGGCTGAGCCTCAGCTTATTATTCCGGGGTTGCCAGCTTTGTATTACTTCGAGCTGAGTCCATCGACTTTATTCGGATTTGATGGCAGCCGCCCACCCAGAGGTTCAAACTCAATTAGGAAAGCACCATCCGGGCCTTGGGCATGTGGTGGTACTAAATCAACTTCAAGAAGTATGGTCTCTTCCGTGTCGCCGAAGGAAGGGGGAGCTTTGGCAGCCAGATTTGCTGATTGGACATCTGGTTTAGAGAGGTTTTCGACCAAAAAAAAAAAAATCTTGAAGCGAAAGGTCTGAAAAATGAAAATCGAGGGGGAACTCCGCGTCTCGGATGATAAAGAAGAGCCGCCGATGCCGGAAGAAAGGTCGGCATGGTTTGTGGAGGTTATACACATCTAATTTTTAGCTGACACGTTTCTCCAAGGTCGGGGAGCTCCCACCCAGCAGTAGCACTCTGTCCAGGCAACGTCGCTGCCAAACCGGGCAGGGCATTCTAACTAAGATATAAACTTCAAAGAGGGGAACATCCAGGTAAAAGCTGAACTTCATTCATTAAAACTACGTAAATTAAACCGCACATTTCTTCTCAGAGCCGACCCTCCTCCAAATCTCGCACCATCTTCTCCGTAATCTCCTTCTGCTCGTCCGCATAAACCCCATACTTCCCCTCCCTCGACTCCTCAATAAGCTCCAAAACCTCCTCGAACATACCCTTCGCTTCCGGAATCCTCTCCGGCGCCCGCTTCCACACCGACCGCGCAATAATCCTCCTCGAACCCAGGGCTTGCGGTGACGTCTTGCCAAGCCGGCCGACGAGCCACTCGTAGACTTCGCGCTCGAGCGCCTCAGCTTTAGCGTATTCGCCGCGGTTGAAGAGGAGGACGGATAGCGTGTGTTCATGGGAACGGTTGTTGGGGTATTTCTTTCGGTCGATCATCATGCGCAGGTCGGCCTCAGCATCCGGATGACCCAGAGCGTCCTTGAACGTGAAGATTCCGAGCCAAAGTTGATCCCAGGCATCGAAATCCACATCGTAAAATGTCTGCGGGGCGGCCATCGCATCCTCACGCGCCAGCTTGTCCTGCAGGATCTTGAGCAGCAATTCCTGTTTCTCCTTGCGCGTTTGCGTGCTCTCGGGGTCGATGGGGAAGGTCTCAAGTTCAGCGGGTGAGACGCTCTGGAGGAAGTTGCGGGCCTCGGTGAATTCGAGGTCGTCCCAGAATTTGTTCGAGGGGATGGGACATTCCCATCTGAAGTTCTTCGCTTCCCCGATGTCCTTTTTCCCAACAGAGTAGCGGGGCGCTTCGGGGACAGTTTCGGTGGCCATTTCGAAATTGGATAATGATTGTGAGGAATTTGAAATTGCAGTAACAAGCTTGGATGGTATTGTTTTGAGAGAAGCTATGGATGAAAGAGAATCTCGGAGGTAAAATAAATAACGGATTGTAACTGCTTTTGGTCTGTAGACACAGCGGGTAGCACGCCATCCTTCCTCATCAAAACAAAGGCTCTGTTGTGTTGAGAAGGGTAATTTGCTGGTTGGTTGGCTACTTCTGCCGACAGTCTGTACCACATTCCTAATATGATCTACACGGGAGCGACCGGCTGCGAGGGAGACCCCGCTTGAGTGCAGCCATGGCCAATGGAGGACCTAAAACCGGGGCTTTGTAGAATGGGTCGGGGAGGCGGGGCCTGTATTGTTAGGCGACCCTGAACTAGACTTATGTATTCGTCTCGTGTGTGGTGAGCCTGTTCTTCATGTTCTCAACCTTGCAGGAGGGATATCGGCGTTGCTCGAGGAGTCTAGCGGGGCGGCGGCGTATACTAAAATTGGTGAGAATAAAATGAGAAAAAGCTGACTGATATGCTCGTTAGTGTTGTAGGTAGCCTTGCCCGAGGCAGCCTGGAATGAGGAGGCATGACGATGAGTGAACAAGGTGGGATGAACTCGCCTGCCCGCGTCAATCGAATTCGAGATGCCGAGTCCCACGACTTTTTGCCAAGTGGAAGTAGTCCTTGGCACTATTGAGTCGAGTGAATGCAAGAGGAGGACATCGACAATCTCGTGCGGGTGTTGCCCAGGTTCTTGGTGAACCTAAGCTCCTTCGAGAACTGGGATCGTCCCCCACCAGAAGAGGACCCCGCCGTGAGCGAGTGCATCCCTGACAAAACTAAGAAGCGCAATCCTCTTCCCTTTAGCCTTCTCGAGAGACAAAAAAGACAGGGTCCCAGGAGTTCTGACAAGAGGTTCTCGAACTCGTCGGAGACAGCAGCCCTACGGAGACCGGGAACCAAGATCTCGCAGGCTCTCGCATATCAGGGCGAAAGTTTTCATCGGCGACGAGCTCGTCTCCAGGAAAAAAGGAAATCTCCGAGCTATGAACATCCTCTTCAAGCGCAGATCGAAACAGAGATCAGTGACTGGAAGCGTGTCATGCCCAGGTGTGGGATACCCATCAGAGGTTTGGGATGGTAATCTCTTTTCACCAGCAGGCATCACAGGAGGCGAAGCCGATCAGGATTAACGTCATGTCCCAGAATAAAGACTCTACACTACCATCAGTGGGTTTACTATATATACCTCTCAAAGTTCACGTATGTCAAAATCCATCTAATATCTATCGTCAAGCCGTTCGATTCACATATGGCTAAGAGAGTAATACTAGGAAGGAACAATGAGAGGAAACAAGTTGTTTTGTGGAGCCATTTTCATATAGAAATGGCTTTCTTCGTTTAAAGAAAACGGCCAGCCATCACCTGTTTGACCCCCCTTTGGGTCGATAATATGACTGTCCAGTCTCAGCGACATTTGTCCGCTGGTGGTGTTTCTGGTGGAGTTGGCGGGCCCGTGTCAGGTGGCGTATCCGGGAGGGGCGGAGGTGGGGTGTCCGGTCCGTACGGTGGGGTACTCATATGTATTTCGCAAAGGATATCCTATGGATGTGCCTTTATGCCGATGTCAGTGAAACGGTTTACAATGGCTATGGAGTCCGACATACTGGTTTGAAATTCAAGGATTTCTTGAGCTGGGGGAGGAGGTGGGGGTGTGAGAGGAGAGGACGGTGTCCACGGAGCTTAAGGCAGTTCATGGGCGAGGGCTAGGTCTTCTTATATCTTTGTACAGTCCCTGTCAGATCAAGTTGAGGCGTGCCCAAGCGGCACTCATCAGGGAGCCTTTGAGGGCAGAGGATGTTAGTCTTAAAAACTGATTCGCTAGTGGCTGCCCGATTACCTTGCAGCTGGTATGATGGCGTTCGCTTTTGATTCGCCTACGATACCGGCTCACTACGTAAAATGAGGCGAGGGGGCGGGGAAAGGGCGGGGAAAGGGTCACCGTGAATAGATCCTCACATATACGACGCGCAGTGGAGGTTTGAGGACAAGATCGAACATATTGCAGATCAATGGCACGGGATGGTTTAAAATACAGGCGCTCAGAAGTCTCTGCTCGCTCGCCCTGGATATATTATGTACCTCGGTTGTGAGAGTCTCTACACTGTTGCATCCGCTCGAAATATTCAAAGCCACATCTTCTCTGAAGTAGGATTTATGAAGTAAAAATTTAATGACTGAGATCCGGGACGTTGAAGAAAACAACTTGTACCGTCATATCATCTCGTAGACTTCTGGAAAATGGAGAACTAAAGGCAAGCCGACCGGCGATCAACTCGTGGTGGTTTCCTCCCAGGGAATTGCGCATGAGATGGACGGCCGCATTCTCGTCCTGGATGGTAGTTCTCTCCTCGTCAAACTTCCAGCTCACTCCTTTCCGAAAATGACCAAACTCAAATGGTTCATATGTCGGCTCCGCTATTCTCTTTCCTTGGCCACTCGCTCGGGTTTCCAGCCACGCCCCCACTAGGTTGACTGCCTGCTGATTGGACGTCGTATCCCACATGCCGTCCGTCGCCACGATCAGGAATGAAGGTTTGCTGGGGTCGATCTTCGTGGTTGTCACAGCTGGCTCCGCCGTCAGATATGGAGGTGTCCGGATATCGTACTTTGGCGTTAACGGTCTTGGGCCGTGGAATCTCCGCCTCAATTCATGCTGGAATTCCAAAGGCCACTTCCACCGACCATCGCCGAAAGCTCTTGAAACCATAATCCCTAATACCCGTCCATCTTTGACGATATTCTCTTCGCCGGGATGCTCTTTGCTAAGCCTTGCAATCTCGTCTTCATTTTTTCCGGTTTGATCTATTGAAAGAGGTATTGCGTCCCATCCGCCATCCGCCCTTTGTTGCCCAAGGACCGCTCTTGAGTCGCCTGTACATGCGACATGCAACGAGCTCGAGACAGGATCATAGAGAGATAGCAAAGCGCATGAACCAGCAAAGCCAGGAGATAACTTTTTAACCTTGTCTTGTAGTGGTTCTTTGCTGTTGGCAGTATCAAATGCCGTCTTGATAATGGAATCGTCGAGGTTTAAGAACGCTTCGGTGATGGCGCGCTGGACCGCCTTCCCGGGAGATTCCTCTTTTGTCATCATCCGCGTCTGTTGGTTCAGGTGGTACCTCACAAAAGGTAGGAGTTGTTTGCTTAGCAAATCTGCGGTCTGCCAGCCTGCGTGACCATCGAAGACAGCCCAGGTCATCCACTGCTTGTCGTCATTCCGCGGCGAAGGAAATTTGCCATGGGTGTATCGGTCCTCACATGGGCTGTTGGAAGCCAGCTGAGCGCCATCGTATCTATTCACACCTGGGACGTTTTTCACAACAAAGGAATATGCTCCCTCCGATATAATACGATCCACGTCCTCTTTCGAAGGGCCCGGCTCACCCATCAAGGCCGCGGATGGCGGAGTGTCAAGAATCGGTACTTCATCGCTGGTGGTTGCTAGTATCCAAAACGTCGGTGCCGCGACAGCACTAATAATTGCGGCATATGTGGTCGCCTTTTTCGCGCTCGAGGTGGAAGGCGAGCCACTGGTTGTACGGAAACTTCGAGAGAGTGGATGTGAGACTGGCGATATGGACACTCGACTGAGACTGAGACGCGTCCGAAGCAGTCGCAAGGGCAGCATCATATCTTAGAGGACGGGTGAGTAAGGTGGCTATGAAGTAATATATTCCGTGTTCTAGCGTCGTTTTTATCTATCTCCAAATATCGTATCAGGACATTTGTCCTATTCGTTAATAAAGACTGAAGTGACGCTCAAGATCAAGACTTGAGGTTGAGAGTGGGGCAAACTTGAGCGGTGAACAGGGCGTTACTATTTTGATTTCAGGGGTCAAAATAGTGCAACATTGTGCAGAACTCTGCTTCAAATGACTAAGCGGTGACATTCTTCCTTGTCGCGAATCATGATGCGTCCAAGCAGCAACTTCGGTGATGTAGTTACAACTTTCCTGAAAAAGATGGTTGTCTGATACGAAAGCTCTACTCATTTACATTTCGGCTTCATTGCGGTATCTGACGAGGACATTTCAAGCTACAACGGTACTACTAGCACTGGGAGTGTCTATGCCTGCTTTCAGCAATTATAAGTAATTCGGTTGCAGGGAAAGTGACCGTCCTGCTCTTGATCTGTAAATGTTATAGGATTGGATACCATTCGGGCTGTGAAGGGGACGCGTGTGAATGGGAAGAAGAAGACTCAGTATAATTTTGAGAAGGGGGTTGAATGTGTGCCTCTGGGGAAGACGAGGGGATCTAAGCCTTATTTTGATATACCGAGGACTGCTTGTACATTGCCGTGAATAACCCCCTTGAGCATCAAACCGCGACGAGGCGAAGGAGGCATACTACTACAGTATCAACATGGGCAATGAATAAACAACATCCAAAGTCATAAATCCAAATTGTGTAAGAAGAGAATGATTTAGAACGCACCTTCCACCCAAGTGTTCGCGATTGTTGGCTCATGTGTTGCATGTGAAAATATGGCTCTAATTCTCAACGTCTCATGGAAGCTTAAGTGGTCGAGCGGTGATGCACTGCTTACAAACTACTTCCGCAAGGCGCCGACGTGGAACCCGGTCTGGTCAAACCATGAGATGTGGAGGAAATTGGGGAAATGGGAATAGGGAAAGGGAAATTGGGAATTGGGGAGGGAGAAGTAGGAATTCTTTTTGAAGAATTTTTTTGGATGTTCTTTGTTTTTTCCATCCTTCCTTACTGCGAGAGGGATTATCACGTCTTTCTTTTAGAGTCTGTTGAGGTTGTGATGTGTTTTGAGGATGGTTGAGGTGGGGGGTGATGCGTGGAGAGGTGGTTCGTTCGAAACTTGCGCGGGACTTTATGTTTAATTTTTTTTCTCTCTTTGGCCCTGTCCAATTGGGTCCATCCGCAAGACTACTCCGATGACCAGGCCGTTTACTTCTTTCTTGTCTTCCCTACCTCATTCTTTACTAGTACATTTGCCCATTCTCCATCGCGAGGATTGACCTTCTGGAGGCTTGCTGATGAACTTGCTCTAGATGCCCTGCGGCTTGTTCTGTGGTATTGGCCTTTCCCTGCGTTGACCTCCAAGAGATGGCTCGTTCATCAGGCATGTGCCATGTAAAGACAGCGGGACCTGCTCCTATATGCCTTCCCAGTGATCTTGGTCCTCCTTGGACGGAGAGAAAGAGAAGCAGAGAAGAGATGCATGTGAGATTTTTGCCATTTCGAAGCCACTGTCTATGCCGGTACCACGAAAGGTCCAACCCAGGTACTACGAGATCTGAATTAGTTTCTCAATTTCTACATTAGTTGTACGCTTTTGGTGTTTTAATCAGTGGCGACCAGTCAGCCAGCCCATGTCACAGCTCGGGATAGCTTCTCAGTAGAGCTGATTTTGTTTGTCGATCGCTGTTAGTCTCTACATCATAGGTAATAGGACACCGCCATCCTTTTCTCTTCCTTACACTCCATCCAATATCCAAAACTTAATCCTGACCGCTCTCACAATCGATTCTCTATCTTAACCCTTGCGGCTTCTAGCCAGCTTCCAAAATGGGACCAACAATTCGTCTCATGGCCCTGCGAGCGAAGCTGCCATTGTTTTGGGCAGGCAGAGTCGAAGAGATACTATTCGACGGGTCGGCTCAAAACTTTGTGCGTCACCTTGCCGTCCCCGTTAAGCCGGAGACCTCGTCTGCTATCCCATCATACCAGTCCCTCAATGACCACACGGCCACCCAGAAGTCTTCCGCAGACTCTTTCCAGGGAATCCAGAAACACGAGCATGTGAAGTGCAAAGTTGATGACAAGGCGCCTTCCAGCTGCCCACAGCACAAGAGAAGTCACAGGCTGACAATAGGTGAAGTCTGCGACTCGGCAAACAACGTCGACACAGATCATCTCGCCACCATTGATCACCTTCCCACAGAACTCCATCTATTTATCTTTGATCACATTGAGTCGATCGAGGATGTCGTGTGTCTCGGCCTCACAAGTCAATACTTCTGGACCATTGGCCGAAAATACCTCCACAATTATTTGGCGTCGTTCTTGGGACAATGGGCAGGCCAGAAGCTCGTCTGCGTAGGAGCGGACGTTGGCCCTGGCGACCTCCCTCCTGGACTTTTCTCGACAGATGAGACAGACGAGTCGCGCCAGAGGACGATCGCCATCCCGTACGGCCATGACTATTCAGGGGAAGGGGTATTTGCCCCGGCGCCGTCCCCACTCGCTCACTTTACCTTTCCTAGCATCTCCGATATGGAAGGGGAAGTCACTCTGGAATCGAAAGCCCTAGCCATATTCTTTGCGTGTCGCGAACGGTGTACGGGCCGTGTGGATCCTGCATTCGAGTTTGCACGTTCGGATATTTGGCTCACAGAGTCGAGCTACTTGCCTCAAGACCAATTGTGGATTCTTCGAAACTTGACGACAAGGGAGTTTGTCCGCGCGGAGGCGATTGCCCTGAAATCGGAATTCATCCACGGCCCGAATATTGACTACATTGGCTTTGGCGAAGTCATCATGTCGCGCATTTGTTGGGCAACGTCGTCATACCTCGATATGACCGATGAGGTGCCATTACATATTTCCAGGGGAGTGTGGGCAGGACACTGTTTCGACATTACAACGACGGAGAGACACAGCCGAGACGAAGTGGAGAAAGAAGTGGCGTGGAAAGATGTGAGCGAGGAGGTCGCAGCCGAGATCGCAAGCATCTGGGGGAGCGAATTCGGACCCAAATGGCGCGAGGCCGTATGCAAGCCCTTGAGTCCGGAAGAGTGCTATTGGTGAATATGGGGGGAGTCAACCTGTTCAAATAGACGTGGTGCGTGTAATAGAAGTTCCAATCGAACGTTATACAATTGCCAGACCTGCTCCATTCAATCATTCTTATAATAGTTTATCCGCTAGCTCATCCACTACCGGTATTCTCCTTGGTCTACATGCGATGCAACCTTGAGTTCCGCGTCCACCTTCGGAATGATTTGCCCCAGAATGAAAAGATGATCAATCCCACCAGTGGGAATCCGGCCGTCATGGCCATAAGCAAGTAGACTGGGGGCCCGAAGCCGCTCTTCGTAGCCCAGCTGTTGATATAATACGACATGCCGAACTAGAAAACGTTAGTCTTGCAGAACAAATGGCAGCTTGTCAATATTAGAACTTACCCCAAATGTATTCTTGCAGACTGTACTGATGACCATAATGGGGCCTGCGATGGGCTTGTAACAATCAATAGCGTACTGTTGCACAACATCAGTATTAAATCCCAGGAACACACGGATAGTTTGAGGCATACTGTAATGCACAACGTTGGAATAGACACGACGATGAATCCAACGAGAGAGAAACCGACGATGATGACCGGTTCCCAGCGCCAGCCCTTTTGCCAGCCATAACCTACAATCTAGCAGGATGTTAGAACCGAGTTCATTGCGGGACCCCCTTCGAGTAAACTACTTACCACCATGCCCACAACCGTAGCCGCAATAAAGGGAATCAAAGACGGCAACCTCATTTCCGGCTCCCTGATACCACCATTCTTTTTGGTAGCCCTCATGGCAACCCAGTCAGACCATGGACCGGCAATGCTCAACCCCGCGATACCACCTGCCACAAGAGCAAAGTTGGCAAATCCAACGTTTTGGGGAGAGAAATTGTACGGCGGCGCGGAAAGGGCTTGGGACTGGAGAAGGTTAACACAAAGTAGCGCATTTGCCGCTGCTCCCATCGACATTGCCGCCCAAAAGATAATGGGGAAGAAGAAGATTTCGACGGGGATGATGAAGTATTGCAGGATTTGGCGGAGAGCTTGGCGATCAATAGGGTGGAAAATGCCGAACTGGTCTCTGACCGGTTTTCCGTGACCAAGACACTCAGGAGTAATATTTATTGGAGCCGAGTAGCTCTCAATCTGCTCCTTGTACTCGTTCTTTTCCGCATCTCCGGAGTCCGATGGGCTCTCAAAAGCCGGTGCGTCTTGAGAACTGTGGGGTTCCATTCCCACTCGTCTGGTCTCTGGAGACATGACGAGAAGGCAAACTAGGTTGATGGCCTGCGCAATGGTGCATGCCCAGAAGAACCACCGCCATGAGGTTCGTTGTGCCACAGCCCCCGATATTATAGGTCCCAGGAAAAGGCCCATGAAATAGCAGTAACTAATTCATTTCAGTATTGTTAGTCAAGTCAAACCTACCGAGAAGGACAAAAGGCCAAAGGGAACCTTACAAATATACACCGATGTATTTCCCACGTTGATGGAGAAACTTGACGTCGGCGACAACGACGGGCATAATACTCTCATTTGCCGCTGCGCCCAGTCCGGTCAAGATACGGCCGCCAAGGAAGGAGCTATAGGAAGTCGCCGTTGCCTGCCAGATGCAGGACCCGATTGTGATCAGAGAACAAACAATGAGAACAACGCGACGGCCGAAGACATCGCTGCACGGAATAATAATGAAATTCGCGTATCCCAAAGATAGGACAGTGGCCCCCGTCTAGTTCGTTTATTGGTTGTTAGCCTCAACACCGATGCAGGTTCGAGGAGGCCATGGGAGCCTTACTAGAAGTGCGACTTGAGTTTCCGATTTGCCCCATTCTGCCATGTAAATGGGGGCAAGCGGTGCAATTGAGAGATTTGTGACGACGCTAAAAAGCACAAACGAGCCCTGGCTGAACAGGACCAGGATCTTCCACAGTCTTGTCCAGTTCTACGAAATGTTAGACCAGCGAATGCTCAAAGGAGTGCCTCAACTCCGGAAACGGAATTAAAGCAGAACAGCGTAAAGGCAGGGAGAGAGCCGCACCAGAGGATCGTGTGGGGCATTGGACGGATGAGGGATGAGGACGACCGAGTCGGATGTGTCACGGTCGTCAATCAGGACCTCAGTCCCTGGAATCATTTCTTCGTGTTGATGCGTCATCTTGCCGGACAAATTGACGGTCCCCTGTTCGCAAGAATCTCGGCGTGGTGGATAAGGGCGAGAGAACACGAGACGCCTCAATCCATGAGACACTCTATTCACGTCAAGACAACATCAAATTCACCTGGATATCTTCATCCTTATATACAAAGCCAGGGGTGAAGCCCGGGCATGCTGTGTAAGTTGTTCCTGATTTGTCTGATTTGTTCGCGGCATACCCGGTACCTCTTCCGCCATCGTTGCTCTTTGGCGACGGCGACGCGTCAGGAGCTTCGGCTCGGGTATGGGCAGCCAATCGACACAGCAAGCTATCCGAAGCCACCAATGGAGACCCTTGCCTGAGCCAAGGCATCCTCAGCGGAGCACCCGCTTTCGAGGTCGAGACCGCAACTCAACCCCCCCTTTTTGGCCACTCCAACGTGGCAATAACCAAGCAACTGGAATTCGACACAAGATAAGCAACTCTTACCCCAGGATTTCAAGGATTTTTCATGGATTAACCTTTAATGCAGAGTGGAGCCGCTAGCAAGGCTCCCCAGCATTATAAGGTTACATCAACCCCAACCGAGACTATCACGGCGCTTGAAGTGGTTTAGCGGGAGGCGTAGTGGTTAACTTCGCCGACCTTATTGGATAGGATTTCGATCCCCCCCAGATTCAGAATGAGAAGTGGTTGTGGGGTGCATCTTCGGGTCATTTTTGCGGGGATTAGCGGGACCACCGGAAGAGGGGAGTCCGCGGATTCTCCGCGTTATAAAATTGCGTGAAACCCCTCGGTTCGGGTGCCTCTCACTGTTTCCTCGACATCGCCTACACCCCGAATATACCACGAAGTTGCATTGATCCAAATCGTTCGACTGCCCCACACGATGGCCAGTCCGTCTCTGACCGTTGGGGGACGCTCTGCTCGCAAGAGGACCTCAGAGGCCTGCGAAAGGTGCCGTGATAAGAGGATAAAAGTATGTCACTGTCTTCTCTGGTCCTATCCACTCGTCCATTGCTGACTAAATTTTGATAGTGCAATGGCCTTCAACCATGCGACCAATGCCAGAAGAAGGAGGCCGAATGCGTTTTTGCCTTTGCTCCCCAGGGAGGGAAGGGTAATGAAGCTCTCGCAGAGTACGCGTCTGTGTTGGATTATCGCCATTTGAATAGAATCTAACTCTTGGAAGCAAATTGGATCTTGTCCTGGCTCGCCTTGATCGGATAGACCAGATTTTATATTCAAGGCCAGTGGCTAAAGTTACTCAGAGACAAGGTATGATGCCGCTCATGAGACAAACCCGACGCATGGGCTGATTATTTGTTGCTCTTATTACCACCTTGATTAGCCTTTGCATATCAACTTGTCCCCACCGAGATGCGACGCGAAGGACTCGTACAACTGAACCCGCAGACCGGATGCTTTGAATACTACGGTAGGCCCTGATCTTACCATTGTCTTGAACCGACATTAAGAATTTGCCAGGCGGAACTTCAACCTTTTCCACAGCTTCGTCCTTGGGAAAGAGGATAAGCTTCATGGAAGAAACGCCAAACTCTACACCTCTACCCAAGAAACGTCGCCTCGGCCAGATCAATCAACCCTCAAAGCCGTATTCTGACAGGCCGAGGAGTCTCGGCCTGGACGAGCTCACCGGATTCTGCGACTACGTCATTGCTCCAAATACATTACGATATGACCGCTCCCTGCGCGATGGGATTGCCAGTCGACACCTGGCTGCCTTCTTCCGCACCATCCACTTGTATATGCCGATCCTCGACCAAGCCAAATTCGAGTCAAAATACAACACCCTCCGTACACTCTTCGGTGACAGGAGACTTTTCTCTCCAACACACGATGACCCCAATAGGCCGCAGTTTGTGTGTCTTCTGTATGCGGTCCTGGCCATGGGGGCACTTTACGAGGATGACAGGGAGGATAGCCCATCGTGGGCATCGTGGTACTTTGCCGAAGCACAAGATATGCTCGGCCGGCTTTTGGAGGCGGCCAACCTCCAGTTGGTGCAAGCTGCGCTGTTCCTGGTTCGTGGCTATCCCTTACAATGCCGTCCTACAATTCCTGACTGACGAACAACTCACCCAACTCAACATTAGGGTGCATATGCTCAACACGCCATGAAACCTAGCTGTAGGTGTAGTCATCACCTTTTAGGACGTCAGGCGATAACACTATTGGGATTTTAGTGGCATACATTCTGACGGGGACCGCAACCCGCTTGGCCTTCTCTATTGGCCTAAATATTGAATCTGAGTACCGTTTCCTCCCGTTCGATGTCGAAGAATCACGACGGACATATTGGATGGCCTTCATTCAAGAGGTGGAACTGAGTTTGGATTCGGGCCGTCCCATGACGTTTCCGACATCAGAAGCAATTGTGAACTACCCTACAGATCAGGTATTGTGCTCCTAGTTCACCCACACGCTCCATTTCTAGGATGATATTGAAAAAATATGACACTAATTTTGCTTACTAGCTGCTTTCAAACGAATCTACTTCACGGCACCCGCCAGCCAACTTTATACGGCACCTCGCAGATATCGCTAAGATCATGCAAAGAGTACTGCAACTGGTATGTTTGAAGGGACGCCTTGGCGCCCAGGGCCCACTCGCTGACCAGCAACATTAGGTCAATACTCCCACAGACCAACAAAAGTCGGCTGGCTACGAGGAAGTGGAGGAATTGCGGCAGGAACTAGTGTGTTGGCGCGTGTCCCTTCCTCCCTATTTTCGCTTCGAGGAGATTGAAGGCGAGGGCGATCCGCCTTGCGATGCCGTGTCTGATTCAAAGAGACAACAAGGCTCACTTAGGATCCGTAAGTCGATGCCCCCTTTCTTTACTACCATATGCCCTCCTCTCTTTTGCTTGCTCGCTCGTTTCGAGCCTCGTACCTGACCTATTACAGACTTCAACTTGGCTATGATTACTCTGTTGCGAAACTCCCTAACCAGCTCGAAACCGGGATCCACCCATGAGCCATTAACCTTGCTCCATCGCTCATGCTGCCTCGATGTCGCCCGAGACATGATTCGGCACATTCATAGACTGTTCAAACTGGCTCCGCGTCTGAGGAGATGGAGTTACTACTGCTTTTACTGCCTCCAATCAACCCTTGTTCTTCTGTCAGAAATTGCCGACCATCATCATCACCGCTCCGGTCGTCGCCGTCATCGATCCCGTCCAGCAGATGCTCCTGGGCAATGCTCTTGCAAATCAGCGCAATGCACCAAATCAGATCAGGAACGGCAAGAAGACTGGGATCTCTGTAACGTTGCAGTCGAAATATTCGAAAAGATCGAACTCAAAGCCTCCAAGAGATGCGCCGAGGTCGTGCGTCAGTTTTTGACACGGTGGGATTGCCCCAAGCCTCAACCTTCCTCAGACAACACGACTTCGATCCCATCGGGGAGCCTACGGGAAGGAATTCTTCCGCAATCGAATGCAACCCCGGCTGCACAGCCTTTGACACCATTTCCTTCCAATGCACAAGAGCCAGTTGGCAGTCCAGTCTTCGCATCAGAGGGGGGATTTTCCCGCCGCACAAGTGTACGGAATAAATCGCAGGTACCTTGCGAACCTCCCGGCAGCGTCGTCAGCGCGGACGATGCCACAACGGCTTCGCCACCCGTTTCGCTGAGCGGGCTGCAAGCCGAGCTGTACGGTGCTTTCTACGACAACGACCAGGACGCCTTCGGATTCGACGCCCCGCCACCACCTCTACTAGGTAGCAATGACCCTACTGCTCATGCGTTGGGCTTGTGCTTCGATGTGGTAACCGACTTGAGCTGGCTTCAGTCTGGCAACCTGGATCCTTGTAATGTACGCCTGCCAAGGGATTGGCAGCCATGAAGATGGAATTCAAAGGCGCTACGGACGGATTCCCGCCTAAGGATGAGATAGATGCCCTGGCTGCAGACTGAAATCTGAGGAGGAATCGGAGAGACTGGTACGGCAGCACCTCGGAGTCCGAGGATTACATACCGTGGAGGGAGAGGTGGGTGTTTATTGATTCATGTACATTGTTATATTACGTTGTAATAAAAAGGGAGCCCAACGCCGTCACTGTCGAGACTCGGGAGGAAGTCATGGATAAGCCACGAGCCTCCAAAAGACGTCCATGGATTTAGCTAAGGCTTGTAGCGATACAATCTGCCGAGGTCTGAAATGCAGACCAGATTTATGCGTACTATATCACTTGCTTATCGGACCTAAACTTAAGCTCATGATGTCTTTCTGCCAATTCATTTACGCCCAGAGAATACCCCCAAGTTCTCACTCCGTCCACCCAGACACTAGATGTCCGAAAACGAAAGACAGAGCGATGAAATAGCTCGGCGTTCGATTCTTAAACAGAGAAGTAATGCTATTTTCCGCTCCCCTTTCGATGTAAATTGCCTTTCCTTCCTGTCAGTTTCGTTCTTTGCGTCCTTGACTTTTGCTGGCTCCCATCCATAATAATCACTGGCGCCCCGAACCGCCACCGAATAAGCAACGACGAAGTCTCCTCACAAGCCACACATGAGGAGGCGACTCGCCTCTGCGATTTCGTCTGCCACTGGTTGACTGAAACTGGCGAAACACCTGCAATGCTCTCTTACTAAGCGTGTATATCATACGTTCATTCTCCAGTCGCCTAGCCCAAAACAAGTCAAACTCGAAAGACAGCGACCCCGCTCGAGAACTAACGTCTTCAAACCGCAAACGGATAGAAGAAACACAATGTCTAATCCCTTCGGAGATCCCAACTGGGGTAGTGAGGAACTCCCTGATGGCCGGCTCGTCTGCCGTGCCCATGGTCTCGTGGTGTGCGGCGTTTGCTGCGTTGACTTCAGCTTCATGGACGAGATACTCGGTTATGAGGAGGAAGAGGAGGGAGACTTCGGTCCCATCCCCACCCCAAGGCCACCACGGCGAAACCCCAGGCGGAGGCAGACTGCACGGCGCGGTGGTGGGCCCCCGCGCAGAGGCCCCCAGAGGCCCCCAGTCTCGGACAACGATATCATGAGCCACGAGGAATTGGAGAGAGAGATTGAGCTGATGATGCCAGAGAAGCGACGGGGAACGGGCCGCGTTCTCCCCGCCAAGTTCGTGCCGCCCGCATCGTCATCAGACCCATCCCGCCTCTTCCGAGAATCCGACAATCACATCTTCACGCGGTTCGTCCTGCGCGATGATCCCCGGACGCTCCTCCTCTACGCCGACGGCGCGTGCCCCAACAACGGCGGGACCGACCCCCGCGGCGGCTGGGCCTTCGTCTTCGGCCCGGAACCGGAGGCTCGCACCCGGTCTGGCCGGCTCGAGGAGCGAGGTCCCTTTGGCGACGCCTGCGAGCAGACAGTCAACCGTGCTGAACTGCGCGCCGCCTCCGCCGCTCTGCGCGAGGGATTCTGGGCGGACGAGGGGTTCAGGCGCGTCATTGTCGCTAGCGACTCCGAGTATGTCGTCAAGGGCGCCACCGAGTGGGTGAGGAGGTGGCTCCAGAACGGGTGGCGGACGAGCGGTAGCAAGCATGTCAAGAATAAGGACTTGTGGGAGCTGCTGCTGGGGGACGTGGAGCGGTGCGCCGACGGGGGCCTGGAGGTGGAGTTTTGGGACATTCCCCGCGGGCAGAATGTCATTGCTGATCGCGCTGCGAAGGCGGCTGCGCTGAAGGACCCGGAGCCCGAATTTGCTGATACTCTTATTCTTGGGATCTAGCGATGAACTAGGTAAGTTTCCTTTTCCCCGTCTTTTTCTCTTTCTTTCATTCTTTTTCTTCTTCTTCTTCTTCTTTTGCTTCCCCCTTCTGCACAGAGAACAGACAGCCCAGCCAAAGTAAAGTAGAAGATGTTGTCCCACTCTCCCACTGACCTTCAAAATGCATCATAAGCCAGTCCCGCATCCCGCATGGTCCTCTTCAAGCATGCGGGGCAATGCCCATGGCTGGAACTTGTTACTTTAGCACCCCATGTTATTCTTTAGCTTCATAATGAGCCCCCAATACTCGCCGACTTATTTTTGACAAGACACTTCGTAGGTAAATAGGGAGATCACGTTTGTTCGACAGCTAGTCCTCGGCGATAAATTGTGACATATATTGGGCAGAGGTTCAATGTGCGCCGCGAAATATTACCCACAAACTTGCAAACCGGAGGCAGATGCAACGGCGAGAGAATAACAGAATGCTTTAGTTCTATGTCAGGTGCCAGGTGTCATCTGGGGCCATGAAGTGATGCAGTGATGAGTCTCGTATGCAATAACCAACACCAGTATAATCAAATATCTCCCTTTTTTTGCCCTACAATGCAAACCTGATCAAGCGTGTGATAGACCCCGTTGTCAATCTCCCTCATCGCTTCCCCCTTCAGCTTTTCAATCCTCTCCTTACTCCATCCACTTCCCTCCACCCCTACTAACCCCTCCAAACACCCCAAGAAACAAACAATGACATTCCTGGTCCCCTTGTCCCTCAACTGCAACTCAGGATCCTGCAACCTATCCGTTGAAAAGACATCTTCGTGCACATCAACCAAGCCGAGCTCCCGGAATACGTCTTCCCTCCGCATATTCGTCGGCTCCCGCATCATGAGGCCTATCACGACGTCATTTTGGGAGCGAAATGGCTGCAGAGCGTCATAGATCTCCTGGCACGCCGCACGAGAAGTTCCGGGAACCGAATTGTAAAGTGCGAAGTTGCATGAATCGATCCATTGCAGCCAGCCGCCCGGCTTCAACAAGGTCATCAGATTCTCAATCGAACGAGCCCATTCCGTCCGCGTGACAGCACTACTGACGAAGCGGACTGCGACCACATCATAGGTTCCTATCTCCGAGGCCGGAAAGGGGAGGTAAAAGTCTTGGACCTTGAACGATACGTTTGACGGCCATGTTTCCGGGGGAGGGAGAGCGGAAGATGTGATGTCAAAGCCGGTGAATTGGCATGTTGCGGGTAGGCTCTTGGCGACGTCGAGAAGCCAGATACCGGTACCAGTACCTATGTCTGCGACTTTGAGAGTGGGTGAAGTGACTGGGATGTTGGGGTGAATGAGGAAACCGAGGGTTTTCGTCGTGGAGATGTGTTGCTCGTCTAGTCTGTTTGAAATGTAAGCCTTTAGAGGCTCCGAGGACGGGAAATTGAAAACTTGCCTTTCCGGTATTTCTTCTATGAGATGACTTACACCTGGATCCCGATCTTGCGACTGTGCCATAATGCTTTGTACAAATGTATAATAGGTTCGGAGGAATCCTAGCCGAAGCTAAAACAGGGCGTCTATGCGCAGGCTGATTTTGCTGATTTTGCTGGGCTAATCAGCCTCGAGTCTAGCAAAAGAGGCCGCCTTCTATGCCCGAAGACTAGAACGTAGGCAGGCTGGACGAAGTGTATTTATCGCGGCTGGCTGGCTGGAAGTTTGGAGTCTGAAGTGATGCGGTACCTAAAACCCTCTTCGTCTTCCGACTTCGCTGCCTCCCAGTCCAAGAGATCTCTCGAACCCCTCCACCCCGCCTCAGCCCCCGGTAGAACCTCGGTTCTGGAATCGGACTGAGCCGGAACCCAAAATTGCAGATTCCGGCTCCTGCGCCTGGCTTAAAGCAGTATGTGGTGCGGATCCTTGAGACATGGGTTTTGTGATCTTGATTATTATTATGAGGGAACAGCACGAAAATTATCCTCCCGCCTCCAAACAAAATGCAAGAAAAGCGCCACACTAAGCCACTTTACTCTATCGCGGATATAATCCCTGTGATATGGGCTTGTGTATCTTGACCACCCCTGGCTCCCTCGTATTTCATTTGAAAATTGGACGAGTACCTGTGATGCTTCCAGAAACAACTTTTCGGGGCTAAACACTGGACTATCGATTCCCCACGCCTTGCCAGGAATAGCAGGTAGAAATGACCACGTGCACGCCGTTAAGTCTAAAAAGTAGTTTAATCCCATGCGGGCCATGCCTAAGCGCCCGGGGTGCCTCCTGGGCTGTGACATGCCATCAAATTAAACTCTTTCCAGAATCTGCGGCACAACATCTTGCCCACGCATGAACAGGGCAAATTAAGGTTGGCACGGTGTTAAATTTGAGCAAAGCCTAGCAAGGTTTCCGGATCAGATTTGGGAACGTTGTGAGAGTGCACTCGTATCTTCCATCTTTTGTCCCGGCGCTTAACTGGCAGTGACATACCGGATGTGACGGCTAGGCTAGAGATACGACTCACCCCCATCCCTGTCCATGTAGGGTAGTATCTTACTTTTAAGGTAGGGATGGATGGATCCTATCGTGACAGGGAGGGCATTTATTAAATGATCATTCCCTCGTTCCCTGAACCCGCCCTTCTCCTGATAACTCGGCGACTAAGACTCTCCAGCAAGAGTCGTCGCTGGACAGCATCCAGCTCAGCTTTGTGTGAGCTAGCGAGTCCAATCCAACACCATCTTTTGCAACGAGCCCCTTATATCAGGACATAGCAAGCCCACGCTTTTAGCGATGGCGACACCAGCAGTCTTAGCAACCATCACCCAACCCCAGAACGTCCTGGATGATCCTAGACGTCAGAGATACCCCGGATTTTACCGCCCTCTTGCCCCGAAATTCACTCGTATCTTCGAGCTTGAGCCAGGCGAGTTCTCGGATCCAATAGTCGGCCGGCTGGTGCCTCAGCCAATTGACGGGAACCCAGACGAGGGACCATACGAGGCCGTGTCGTATGTGTGGGGCGACCCTCAAAAGCGCCGCGATATCACTATCGACGGGGAAACTCTTTCCATTCCGGAGAATCTGCACGGGGCGCTGATGGCCTTCCGACATCGACCCTCGCCGGACCCGGGCACGGGGCTACCGCAACAGCAAGTACGACGGCTTTGGGCCGACGCCATTTGTATCAACCAGGAGGACCTGGCGGAGCGAATCTCACAGGTAGAGCAGATGGCGTGCATCTATGCAGATGCGCGCAGCGTTCTCGCCTGGCTCGGCTGGGAGGAGGGCGAAGAGGGCCGTCGACACACGCAAGACGCCATCCGCTTCATCCATTCCTTCATGGAAGACCCGGAGGCGGGTCTGCGCGATGCGCGCATCCTACTGCACCACCACGACGACTTGGCCGACCCTGCCGCGCACCTCGCTCTGTTCTCCGAGGACGACCGGCGCCGGTTTGATGAGCAGACCCGAAAGTGGGAGGCTGTCAAGTTCTTCTTCGAGATTGAGTATTTCCATCGCACATGGATCACGCAGGAGCTCGGGCTCGCACGCAAAGCCATCATGTACACGGCGCTCAAGCCCGCCGCCGGCTATGAGGACGAAGCAGCCGAGAGCAAGGGGCGGGACTTGGAGCTCGACTCCGTCGACTGGCCGCTGGTGGGCGAGTTCGTCAAGTTCTTGGACTTTAGCGGCGCCTCGTTGGTGACGCATCTCGGCCTACTGTCGTGGGTCGCCCACCACATCTTGATGGTTTGGAAGGTGAAGGAGGATGGCACGCCCGATTGCGATTTCCTTACCGGGATGCACTGGACGCGTATTCTTCGCGTGACGGATCCCCGTGATCGTGTGTACGGGTTACTGGGTCATCCGCTGGCCGTCCTAGACGGCGATCTCGTGATCCACCCCGACTACACTCATACGCGTGGGGTCGTATACACAAAACTGGCCGCCAACTTCATACGGAAGACGAAAAACCTCTATGTCGTCAGTCTCGTCGATCACGATGATGACCCATCCGCAGAGGCGAGGGATTGGGATCCGGAGGACGAAAGTAGGATGCCCAGCTGGGTGCCCGACTGGCACAGCATCAACCGCACAACGCCCCTTGACTACCCAATTGCCGCCGCTGCAGACGAGGACGCCGATATCCAAATCGAGGGGGAGACCGACGGCGCCGAGGGAATGCCTCTACCTCATCTCTTGGTCGGCGGCTGGGTGGTAGACGAGATTTCAGCCGTATCGCGGCGCATGGAGACGACTGACTTTCCCGTGACCCATGTGGCTCGAGAGCGAGCCAAGGAGAATCCCTTCTGGCTCGACCGCGTGTGGGAGTTGGTGTTTCCAGCCGACGGCCCCGCGGATCGCGACGCGCTCGAGGTGTTGGAGACGCTGTCCCTCGCCCTGCCGCTCGGCACGAGGGAAAAGGATCAACCGGCGAGCAGCAAAGCAGGGTCAAGCCAGACACTGGAAGAACATCGCCGGTCGTTTGCCGCCTACGTCCTCGAGTACCACGAGCTGTGGCGCAGCGCGTCCGAGGCCGTTAACGTAGAAGACGACGACGGCGGCGGCATCTATCTTCCCGCCCGCTCCCTCTTTGACAGCCTGTCGGCCGAGGTGCAAGCCGAGCTGCGGCGGCGGGCGGAGGGAGCTACCAGCGGAGGGTTCATCGAATCCATGACGTGGCCGTCCATGTGTCGGGTGGTGTACCGGACAACGTCGGGTCTTGTGGGGATGGGTTCGCGCGTAACGCGGCCCGGGGATCTTGTGTGTCGAGTGCGGGGCTCGCCCGTGTTGATGACGTTACGTCGGATCAGGGATTCCGGCGTCGACCGGGCGACCACGATAGGAACGACCGGAAAGGGCGCCGCTACGGCGATTTCTTGTGCTCACATTGGCCCTACTGTTGTGCCGGCGCGCATGAAGAGAGGCGTTCTCGACGGTGGGGAGTTTGGGGAGAAGGTCGCCCACTTTCGTATTGTGTAAGCCTTGCGGACGAGCGGGATCGCTTCGCTCCGCGCAGAATTTTGAAGCGAATTTTGAAAGGATATTTGTTGCCCGCTAAAAGAATAGGATCACGGCTGTATTTCATGAGGAATTGAAGCCCGCTGTAGGACGTATTTGGTTCCACAAGCCTAGGCACGGCACTGCCCGATTGTTTCCCGTCTCATTGTCGACGAAGCCATCGCCGGCTTCATACTCTCGTTCATTTTTCGGAAGTCCGGAGGGCGTGGTGCTTCTCCCATTGTGGGATTTGGGTGGTCAGCCCTTGGAGCTCATCTGCCAGCAAAACCGACCAACCAGCACGTAGTCGATGAAATATATATAAAAAAAGACTTCATTCAGAGCGATTAAAGAATAGAATTAATAATAGCTAATACAAGGTCTCCTCTGCTATTCCTCTGCTCTTGGAGCCTTCTCCTTTCCCTACCTATCATCATCGGCTATCTTAGTGAATCTCATCACGCCGTTACCGCCTTCGTCTTCACGTGTACAATGACGGGGGTGAAGTTGCGCAGCCCAGGTGTAATTGAGAATACCTTGAGCACGACTCCGCTCAGCCCACGCGGGACGATACCATAGTTCTGTGGCTGAACCGACTCGATGCGTGGGCTCCACTTCGAAAGGAGCGGCTCCAGGTCGTCGCGAGACACGCCCCAAGGCATCGGCGGCGAGCGGTAATGCTCCGTTTTGTCGTAGCCTTTCATCGTCTTGTTCGCAAACCATGTCGGGATGGTGTCGAACATTAGCTCGACGCCGGGGAAGCGCTCGGCGATAGCAACCACCAGTCGTCGTACGTCTTCTTCTTCAAAGTACATGAACAGTCCTTGCGCCGTCACGAACACACCCTGGCTGCCGTCGACATCGTCCATCCATGAGAAGTCGAGCACGCTCTTGGGTATGTACTTGCACCGCTCAGATGACGGTATGAATCGCTCGCGCACGGCAAGAGCCTCGGGCAAGTCGACGCAATACCAGCGGACGTGGCCATCGTCGACGCGTTGAAACTGCGTCTCGAGCCCTGCGGCCAGCTCGACGACAGCTCCGCCGGGATGTGCCGCTATCCATGGCTTCACGACGTCGTCGAACATGCGAGAGCGCAGCGGGTGAGACGTGTCGGGCTTGCCGAAGCTGCGCGTGTAGTCGTAGTCGATGGCGTCGTAAATGCGCACGCAATCGGGGTCGCGTAGGAAGCCGTCTGGACGGCGCGCTTCGGCGGCGCGGTTGTGCAGAGTCCACAACATTGTCTCGGGGACGCCGGTGAGGTTGACGACCTCTTTGGTCTGCTTGTCCTGCTTGTCCTTCATGCTGCTTCTCCGGTTCCTATAAGGTGTCTTATGTGTAATGGTGAAAAGGACGCTTCTGTAAGTTCTGTATGGTTGTCGAAAGAGCTATGTGTAAACGTTATAGAATTGGGGCCATGAACAGGGTCATATATGGGACACTGAGAATGCCAGTTTTAGTACTTCGTATTGCCCCGTACTCCGCCTCTATCCCGAATCCCTCTTTCAGCCCGAATTTCCCTACTGTCCAGGAATATCAGCCCACTCTCCTCCGCGTCGGAAATAGATCGGCCGTAAAGCCTCCGCCATTTTTTGAAGCTCACCCCTCCGGTTTCGGCCAGCGCCAAATTTGGAGAGGACACTCACCGACCATAGCATCTCTCCTCTCGGTATTTCTCCTTGCCGAGATATACCCTAGGACAATTGGAGGATAGTGAATCTAAAAACAGGGCTTAACAGTCATCGCATGGGCTTTGCTTTATGAACCACGTCTTCCACCGCACCCACCGGGCAGGAGATCAGGTGCAGGTCAAGGATAGCGGCAAGATTGGACTGTCACTAGCCATCCGTCAACCTCTAGTTTGCCTCTATAAGCGCTCCTGTAGATCCTCCGTTTTCCTCACTCTCTGGCTCACTATACCTCTTCCTCAGATTTCCCAACCCCTTTAGGTCTCTTGTAGTGGCCTCTTATTAGTCTCCCTTTAGCCTCTTAGCACTCGCTCTTACTACTAGTCCCTTCTTTTAGCTCTTAGTACTCCATACTCCAGTTGACATTGGTAGTCTCTGGTTGCACTGGTTGTTGCGGCAATTGCCGTTCCGTGCTGGCTTCGGCCCTGAGCCCCCACTCGGCCCGCTGGTGTCCTTGTGGCTCCACTTGGAGAGTTACCATTGTAATTTGTACCTCATAATAAGTACGGTTGAAATATTGGCCATTCCAGCGTTAATATTCCGGGAGATTTTAAACAAACTCTGTTCGCTCGGAGAGCAGCCGGACCGTATAGTGGCCCCGCTCAGAGAAACACACCTCACTTGAAGAAGGGCTGAGCAAACAGCTACTGCGTTTGGCGGCAGATCACGAGAGTCGCAGCGAGGATTACACCTTGGAAAAAGCCTAGAACGCTGTCAAAGGGACCTACACAGGAAGCTGATTCACTTGTTCCAACCTCGGCTCTAGACGACATGGATAAAAAAGTTCGGAGAAGTAGAGGAACAATTTTGTTGGAATTACAATAACCGGAGATATATTACTAACGACAAACGAAACTCACGGATGCGAACAAGCCAGCATGAAATCCACTAGACTGTTAGAAGATGCGAGGAACAAGTGCAAGGTAAACATCCAGCACCACCACCGAGTCAGGAGCTTCGAGGCTTCGAGGGCCCTTCACGAGCAAAAGGCCTATGGCATTTTTGTCTGCTCCTTCAGGAAAGACGAAAAGAACCTATCCATATCCGCAACGTCCTCAAGGTCACCGACCCAACTCACATACTGGTCGGGGCGTACCACGACAAGGCAGCCAGTCCGTGGATCGATGCCGTAATTCTCGTAGGCTTGTCCATGTCCTTCATGATACGACATCTCATCAACAAATACCTTGTTGTAGTCCCAACCGTACTCTTCGGAGAAGGGATGGAAGACTTCCGGCAGTGAAAGAAGTTCGATTGCGTCTCGCGGCGATGAGTGGATCGTGAGGACCTCAAAGAGCGACTCGAGGCTGCCGTCCTTCTTTTCCATTCTGTACTTCTGAAGAAAGGAAGTGGGGAGGGCCAAAGCCTTGCCTAACGCTTCATAGCGGGAAAGTTGAGCGGGATCCTGTAGGTCCCCGGCGAAGACTAAAATTCTCCAGGCGCCGCTGCTAGGCAGTAGCTCCTGAAGGTGCCAAGGTCTGGCGTCTGCCTGATTCAAGACTTTATGGCTGGGTATGCGCATGCCTATCGGTATCTTGGTCGCAAGGCTCTGTTTTCCGACCAAGTCTCGGTGGGATTTGACTGGCGAGGCTTCTTCCTCAGGGATCGTCAAAGATTTCTTCACAATAAGACTTGGGGCATAGTCAACCGAACAACCACTGGCGAAAAGGGTGCCCTTCTCGAATACCTTCTTGAAGGTCTGCAAATCGATTCCCTCCTTATCCTCAATGCCCTTGGCCGGACGTCCGGAGAAAAGGCGTGAAATCTTGTGGTCAAAATCGATTAGCTTCTTGGCGATCTGACGTCGCTCTGTGCTGTAGGTCTTTAACAGTGAGCGGTCCGCCCAACCTTTAACAACATAGGCAAGCTTCCATCCGAGATTATATGCTGTTTGAGGGAGTTAGAGCTAGTCTGTTCGGACACCATCTCGGCAGTAGAAGGAGGGGATGCCTCACTATCATGCATGCTAATATTCATTCCTTGACCGGCCTTTGGACTGTGGGTATGCACGGCATCTCCAGCCAAAAAGACACGCTCGTGAGCCGAAAACACTGAGCCTACCCTTTGTCCAATGCGGTAGGCCGTCCACCACTGACAGTGTTTGTAGCTGAGATCGTAGGGAGCGAGGATCTTCTTTGCTGCTGTGATGAGCTTGTCGGGTTCGATGTTGGATCTGTCGATCTGCATCCAATATTAGCGAATAATGTCCTTGGAGGACGTTACGTTTTGGGCAAACTTACCGGCGTGCCGTTCTCATCGGTTTGAGTGATTTGGATGTACAATCTCACATATTTGTTCTCTCGAGGGATGATCATCATGCTGCCGGATGAAGAATGGATTGCGCAGCGGTATCTGATATCAGCTAGCCCCTTTGTTAATAGTTGATGTCCACATTAGCCCGCGTAAGGATGAACGATGAACTCACGGAAGTTGGTGATGGGGATTATGTCAAGGACACCCCTAGCTGACCGTTAGCCTATTTTCATGTCAATTGGTTCTAGTGAGAAGACTCACCAGATGAAATCAGTTTGTTCACCCTCCATTACACTCCCAATTTGTCGTCTGGTCCAGGAGTGCGCGCCATCACAGCCGACCACATATTTGGCGCGGACGGTCTCCGTAAACGACTTGGAACTTTCTCTCGCGCTTGATAGCAGATCTTCCGTTCCGTCCGCTCGAAGATTGCTTCGGAACATACCGTTAGGGATGCTGGATCCGTTGGAGCCGTTCGGGACAGTCTGTCCAGGTTCTTCCTGAGGGAGATGTCGGAGGGTCACTTCGATGGGATATGCGAGATCTTCCTCAACTTTCTCGGTGTCGATCTGAAGTGATTCGGGCATGATTCCCCGTTCGACCTCGATGCCGCTGTGCTTCCTGGCATATTCTTGGAGACGGGTCTCAACTTGTGCTGCAGGCGGAGGGTTAGAGATCACCAATCCATCTATCGTGTGTGCTTCGAAGGCTCGTATTCTTTTATCTACCTTGATGGATGGTGGCCTGCTGGAACCGGCTCAGCCCTGGCTGGGTGTCTACAATCGTGTTCGTTCGACATAATTTGTTTTCGCCGTCAGGATTCTAGATATGTTAGCACGTTACTACGCCTCGGACATTCTACATGAGGCCCAAGTGAAAGAAGAGGGTAAAAACCCCTTACCCAGAATCGAATTTCGAGCATATGGGTGGCTTCGCGCCATATATCCTGGCCAATGCCGAGGGAATCGAAGATCTAAGAGGAAGTTAGTCGCCAGTGGCGCATCACCAGCGAACCTAATGATAACTAACTTCAAAGGTCCTGCTTTGCAACCCATCGGCTTGGCTGCGTTTCATTTTAGTCTTCTTGTTTGAAAATTAATACCTCCAAATAACATGACATACCCGCTATTGAGGGCGGAGAAGCGCTTGTCGATTATTCGAGTCTTTATTCCCAACCGAGCCATCCAAGTTGACAGCATGAGCCTAGTTTATTGTCAGTCTAGCCCCGAAAGCCCATGTCCCGTAGAACACTGGGAGGAGGCCACAGGGGGAAACTAACCCTGAAGGCCCAGCCCCAATGATAAGGACATCAACATTTGAAACAGTGGAGGACGGCATTTTGAGCGGTGGCTGCCTTGGTAGAATCAACAAAAAGTCTGATATGGATAAGATAATTTGTAAGGTTCTGGGAGGCCGGTTGATACTGGGGTTGATTGAGCACGGTTGGGAGATGCTACTTTATCTGTCCAAGGATTCATTATCCCGATCTACGTCTAATAGTCACAGTCACGATTACCGACTCTAGCTCCCATTGCATGGTGTTTGGTCTCCGGAGACAGGCCGTAGTGCCGATCCGAGAGTGCGATGCGGGGATTGCGATTGGTCCGCGGGATTTCCGCGGCCTGGAGTCTAAGATTGTGGGAAGCAGTGCTCAACTACTTCGGATATACGGATCTTGGGCCATCCATCATTGTAAGCTTGACAAGTTGGCAGTGACATTTTTCTTGGACACGAATCGTCCAGGGAGAGAACCTTCGAAAACCGGCCATTGGGATTTCGGGCAGATGAGACATCTGGAATTCACGTAAGAGGGCAGTCGAACCAGCTGTACTGATTCGTGACCACCACCAAATTTAATACGTTGATTGTTGAACGATATCATCTACTTTACCAGCTACCAGAGCCGCTGCCCGACTTCTCTTGCTTGCGACATGGTTTTGTGGCGCATATCTGCGGCTCTCTCTATAACTTCTTTTAACGCGTCGTAGTTCTTTGAAGCCCTGACTTGTGCTGTAGAGACACGACCGCGCAGCTCAGGTGCCTGGGAGATGTTGGGATTGCTCAGTGGTAGCTGGCGCGTGTTGGTAATAGTCTCTCCAAGAATTTCCTTCATTTGCCCCTGGCATTATGGTATTACTAGACCACTGTTCCCTCCTTACGTTACTAGAGTAATGCCAACATAATTGGCCCTCCTGTATCTGTTGGTGGTAATACGTGTTCCTGTAAATGTTATAAGCCGGGTCTCCTCTCCTAGTTATAGTATCTTCGAAAATTCGCAGTCTTCAACCTACTCTCTACGTTTTCTTTCATTCTCTGCCATCAGTCACTTTTCCAACCAAGCCCTGTTTGTGTCATAATAACGCCGACAGCTTCGCTAGATGCTATCTTCCACTAAGACTGCATTTTTGTATACGACTACGCCATCTTCATGAGCGCCGCGTCCAGTTCTGTCCTTGTTGCTAGAAAATCCCAGGTCGCAACCTACCAAGATCGGCATCCGAGTCTCTAGCTTCAGCGCCGATATAGATCCACGGATGGGCGTTGTGCTCATTTTCTCTTTGCGGAAGGATCAGCAAGGCAACGACGACTTTGGCTGTGGCGTCCGTTTTCCTTGTGAGTCGTTCGCCGTCTTCCGACTCAGTTTCTTCTTCGTCTTGCTGAAGAACGATGCGCAGTTGATTGGGACCTCCATACATGCACTTCTAGGCCCGGTATTCAGCAGCTTGACAAGCACAGAATTACTCCCAAGTCTCCCTGCCGTGAGGTGCAACGAGGACCCTCACCACTAATGTCTAATGTTAGTCGACAATAGGCGATGTCGATCTCACCGTTCGAAAATATTTTTTATCGTATGATTATCCAAAAAGCAGAGCAAGTGTTCATAGAATGAGCGAAGAGGGGCCAAGCGAAACTGGTGAAGGGCATCCGCGGAACATCCGCGGGATGGGGCTCCCCGGAAATACGGATATCCGGTGTGCCGGTTTGCGGTGAGGCTGTCGGAGAGTATCCAGGAACTGACAACTCAGATTTGCTATAAAATTTCTAGAATTCCTGTAAATTTATTTCCCATTGGGTACAACACAATACCTATACTACAATATTGCAATTCTAGTCTGTTTGACGGGCTATTTCTTACTATCTGATCTTACCCTGGCTGGTCTCATCTCGCTTGGAGTCTTCACCACGTTTGTCTGCCATCCATGGATCCCTCCAAGGTCGATATTCCTCCTCAGAAGGATCTCACAATTGAGAACATCACTGAAAATGTCGTGTTGATGAACTCTTCCAATCCGTCTCCGCGTCTCAAGTTTTTGCTTGAACGCATCGTTTCGCACCTCCACGATTTCGCCCGTGAAACACGCCTGTCAACCGCGGAATGGGCCCAGGGCATCAAGTTCCTCACAGCCACGGGCCAAATGTGCACGGAAGTCCGCCAGGAGTTCATCCTCCTCAGCGATATACTGGGGCTAAGCCTGCTCGTTGACAATATGGATCATCCGAAGCCGCCTGGCTCCACGGAGGGAACGGTGCTTGGGCCGTTTCACTCGCACGAGGCAGAGCATGTCGAGCACGGGAGCCTCATGTCACACGATGAAAATGGAGAACCCCTTTTGGCACTATGTACGGTGAAAGATACGAAGGGCAACCCTATCCCTGGTGTGAAAATCGACATTTGGGAGACGGATTCGAGCGGGTTTTATGACGTCCAACATCTCGACCGCGAGGGACCCGATGGGCGATGCATCCTAACGAGCGACAGCCAGGGCGAATTCTGGTTCAAGGCGATTGTTCCGGTTCCGTACCCAATCCCACACGATGGCCCGGTAGGCAAGTTGTTACTACAGCTCAAGCGACATCCCATGAGGCCAAGTCATATGCACTTCATGTTCGACAAGGAGGGTTGGGATCAGCTCATAACAGCTCTGTACTTGAAGGGAGACCCGTATGAGACTTCGGATGCAGTGTTTGGGGTGAAAGAGTCCTTGATTGTCGAGCTGGGGACTGTGGACAAGGAGACCGCTGAGAGGTACCCTGGAACTCAGGAAGGAATGAAGCTGCTGAGGTATGATTTCGTGCTGGTGTCAGAAGCAGAAGCATCTCAATTAAGGGATGAGAGGAGCAAAGAAGCATTGGAGAAACTGGGCATGGGTGTGAAAATTGTTGATGGTCTGCCTATTCCTGATGTCGACTAAAGGTGGGCGCGTTAAGTATGATGAGCAGAGTAATGCAGATCATCCCCACTGGCGAGAATTATACTCGTAAGCTTTTGTCTCATGGTCCATCTTCATAAACCTCACGTCGATGAGGCCAGATCTAGCCTGAGTCAAAGACTAGGGACATGGTTCTGAATATAGCGAATACACCTCCCTGATCTCATCACCGAGAATTCCTCTTTCAAACTACTTCATAACTGGTTTGCAAGCTCTTAATTATGCCCCAGACGTCGAGTCGTCGAGTCGTCCCAGTGAGGTCCTGCAACAGTAACGGTACTTCCAAGCTTCCGCTACGCCAGGAAAGGAAAGGTCGGTCGCACCCTAGCTTTCCCCGCAAAATGGGGCCATGCATCCCCTTGAACAGCTCAAAACCTTGACCATTTTCGTTCTGCTTTCAACTCGTCCGTCCATTTTGGCCCTTACCTCCCACCAGCAATGCAATCACCCCTTTCATACGAGAACGCCTTTTTTTTTTTTTTTCTTCGACCGGTAGCCTCAAAACCCTTTTTCTCTCCCCTTTCCAAAGATTGCCGCCAAAGAGCGCCATCTTTTCTTAAATCCTGGCGCGCCCATCGATCGAGAGAGCTGACCGCAATGGAACTTGCCGGTGCCGAGTCATCCGTAGCGACCAGCCCCCATGACGGCAGGGACAACAAACCGAGCTCCTGCAAACGCGCCAACATAGCGTGTTTGTCTTGCCGCTCTCGTAAAGTGCGCTGCGACGTCGAGCGGCGAGGAAAGCCTTGCACGAACTGCCACATGGACGACAAATGTTGCGAACTCAAGGCGCGCAAGTACGAGCCATGGATGCTGGTGTGCCCATTTTCAGTGAACGCTCATAGCTAATTTGCTTTTCTCAGAAACAAGTCACTTCGTCGCCCGCGCCGTAAGGTACGAGACCCCGAGCTAGGCATTGCCCTCCAGGGAGCCCCGGAGTCGACACCGCCGACCGAATCAAGAGGTGATGCGACCTTGCCTGGGGTAATTGATATCGGCCAGGAACAGGAACTTGACGTGCTATCTACGCAAAGCGAGCAGATTCCCGGCAGCTTTGAGATGCCCCAAGGCCCTCCATGCGATACTAGTGTCAACGACGTCCTGATCGGTAAGTCTAGGGGGCAAGCGGGCTCTACGGTAGTGTTCTTTAGTGGCTAACTAGATCCGTTGTGCCAGACCCCGAGTTAGATATGCGGGGAGAGGAAAGCGACAGGCCGCCCGCCAGAATGGCCCAGCAACCAGCCGAGCAGGAATGCCAGAATAAATCACAAGAGGTCTTTTACTCTTACTACTCCTTCTTAACCATCAACCGGATCATGGAGATTCTGCCCGAAGACCTCGATTTTCTCGACTCTCAAGGCTGTCTAGATGTGCCTAAGCGCTCTCTCCTGGATGAATTCGTCCGGCACTACTTTCTCCATGTCCATCCGCTCCTGCCGATCATGGACGAGGAAGAGTTTTGGAAGGCCTATGACGAGACGCCTGGAATGGATATCGAGCCCGACCAAATTTCGCTCTTGGTCTTGAGAGCAATGATGTTTCTTTCCTGTTCTTTCGTACGACACTCTACTATCAGGGCCCTCGGTTTTGCCTCATGTCGAGATGCCAGGATAAAATTCTACCGCTGCGCGAACCTCCTCTACATCTTCGATAGCGAGTCATGCCCGATTTACCAAGCGCAGGCGGCTTTGATGCTTTCTCATTCAACGCCGCCGGCTAACAGTTCATGGCTTAGCCGCGCCATCCACCACACAACAACGGCCGAGCAGCAATACCAAGGCAAACGAACAAAGCCCGATATCTGCGCTCATAGTAGTGTATCGGCCAGTACTTCCACCCAGAGAGGTCGAAAAATGTTGAAGAAGGTCAGACTCGGGTGCATCATTCGCGACCGGACTTTGACCCTCCTGGCCAGATGTCCTCTGCAGAACGCCGAACACCATTTCGGCGCCGAGGCCTGTGCAAGCACCTTCCTGGACGAGGTCTTTGATGAATCGAAACAGTCGCGCATGTATACTCCCGGTATTAAAAGGAAGCAAGCGGGAATACTTGCCTCGATCATCAAACTGCACTTGATTGCGACGAGCGCGCCGAACACGCAAGACTCGGACTCTCTGCGGCGAGGTACCGGTACAGCACGAGCCGCATTCATGGCAGTTCAAGACCTCAAAGCGTCTATCAAATCATGGCACGACTCTGTGGTCCTGGAATTTCCAATGAGCACATTCCAGGGCGCAGGCCATGTCGGATCCCAGAACAGAAAGGACCGCTTCCTTCCGCACGAATCCGTACCTCTTTATACGAGCCTGATGTATATGTACTATCATTCAGCTCGAGTCTTCCTGTGCAACCTGGAGACCCTTCATCTCTCAAAGGCCGTCATCGCCCCAGAGGAGAACTGGAGTGCACGAAGCGCCCTTTCTATGCTTGACGGGAACTACAAGGAGCTACGGAGTGCGCTGGGGGAAGTAGCCGAGTGTGTTAGTACCATCGTACAACTGGACTTTGTACAGTGGCTACCTTTGGCAGTGGTTCCTTGTCTCTTTCTCCCCCTTGCGCTCGACATCCTAAACGTACAGCTTCCCGAAGACTGCCAAGCTAAGCCGCCAAAACTGGAAGCAGTCGCTGGGAAGCTGAGCCGCCGCACAAAGGCCTTCTTGGATGCGATGAATACGTACAGGGAGAGATACGATAGCGTAGACAAGCTAGTCGACTTGCTGGAGCAACTTCTGCGTCTTAGCCATGTTGATAAGTTTGACGAGGAGGGAGATGAAGAGATGGACGGGGACAGTCCGATTCTTTCCCCGACCGGATCATATATGCTACTAGTGTTTCTTCTCCATATGTCTTTCATGCGCGCCCGCCTATTGGACCTGAGCGAGATTCCAACGAGTCTACAAGGCTGGTTTGGTAAATGGGGTGGGGAAAGTCCCGTTCGGACTCTGATCCGCATTCACCGCCGAAGCAGGAACAGGAGAGGCACAGGCAATAATGCGTTAACAGGTACTATAGACTGCGCCGTGGGGGCTCGTACCCCTGGGGAGAGCTCGGCTGGTCCATCCCCGGCCTACTCTGCTAGCGGTAGCAGTAGCTCCTGCGACACGCTGACACTCGGAACAAGCCTAGGTAGGCTGGGATGGCCAATGAATGGAAGTGTGGCAGAGCATGAGCTAGTAGGGGATCTGGCGCTTGAAATGGATTTTGGGGGCGAGCTGACGCAACCGCTCGAGACCCAGCTACTAGGGGTACCGAATGAATGGACAGAATGGATCAACGGTGGGTGGGAGGAGGACATGACAATGCCGAATGCGTGAGAACTGCCCTTCGATTCCACTACGCTTGAGTATCACATGGTTGTATTCCGGTAATGGAACGTGGGCTATTTAATGTACATCCAATCGATCAAGAACACTGAACAGTCTATTTTGCCTCGCTGCATTTCTATTATTCGAAGTCCTTAACCCGACTGTGTGTCGATAATGGCTAATAGCTTTTTAAGCCGAGAGAAAGCTGTAGTGACCTGGACGCCGAGCCAGCACTCTCTGAACTGGGAATCTGATGTGGTGTCCGGGGTCAAACTCTATAATCGGAGTGTCAAATTGCCGAGGGTAAATGACAATGTGGGGAAGTCGGGCTCATCTCGTTGGACGAGTCGGCACCCCATGCCACACTCAACCGGGCCGCAGGAGCAGATGCACGAGCTATGCAGGCAAGAGCCAATCGATTTCCTCCTGTCGATTCGATCTTCAAGAACCTCCGGATTTGTGGGTCTCTTGGCAGATGTTCCTAGACTTGTGGAGTACATGCGTGCCTTGGCTTTGCCTTGCATTCCACCCCTCGGTCAATTGACACTGAACGGATAAGTATGAGACTATCATCAACCCGAGGACGGTTGAGATCTCAGCCTCACCCCTGAGGTAGAATTTGCTATTTTGGGTCTCGTCAACTAGGACAATTACTACACTCAAGGCGTCACGAAGGCCTCCCGAGTCTCGTACTTTGCCGATTCTTGCGTTCCTGTCTGGACCGTACACTACTCTCATTTTGCCTCCTCCGTTTCGACGACACCAACCAGCGACTCACAGTTTAGCTTTCAGCGTGTGTGCTAAAAGGGACAGCTTCAGGGGAAATCAACAATGGACAGCGCATCGATCCAACTCGCATCACCGCCTCCCCCATGCTCTATCCTAGAAGTCACCTTTCCCGCGCCCTTCGTGATGCTTGTCACAATCAACCGGGAGAAGCAGATGAATTCCATCCCAATGGCCGGTCACTGGGAAGGCGACGCCCTCTGGAACTGGTACGACGGGGAACCCCAGCTCCGTGTCGCAGTTCTTACTGGCAAGGGGAAGAAGTCCTTTTGCGCCGGCGCGGATCTCATGGAGCAGAACATGAACAAAAACAAGCCGAAGGATCCTGCCTCGCAAAGGATGCCTGCTGGTAGTTTCCTCGGAGTTAGTCGTCGCCTCGGGAAGAAGCCGATTATTGCTGCTGTAAATGGTTACGCTTTTGGGGGAGGTTTCGAGATCTCTCTGAATTGGTAGGGGAAAACTGATGCGGACAAGTTTTGATTCATAAGGAGTTCCCTACTAACCTACTCCGTGTCTCTCAGCGACATGGTCATCGCCTCTCCTACGGCGAGCTTCTCACTCCCCGAAGCCAAACGAGGACTTTACGCCGGCGCCGGTGGCCTCCCACGCATCGTAAGGACGTTCGGCCTCCAACTCGGCACCGAAATGGCGCTTACCGGCCGAACATACGCCGCCACCGAACTGCAGAAATACGGATTTTGCAGAGTCGCCTCTTCGCAGGAGACTCTGATGGATGAGGCACTGGCGCTTGCCGAGGAAATTGCCAGCTTGTCGCCTGACGCCGTCATCGTAAGCCGTGCAGGTGTGAGAGAGGCGTGGGAGACTGGTAGCGTTGAGCGGGCTGCCCAGAAAACGCAAGAGAAATATGCTCAAAAGTTGTTGGAGGGCGAGAACATGCGGATAGGCCTGGAGGCATTTGCTAAGAAGCAGAAGCCTAAGTGGGTTCCATCGAAGTTGTAAATAGAGATAGAAGGTGTGTATATATTTCAATGAGTGATTGCCTTACTTGCCCATTATCAGGCTTCGTGTTTCTGTCCCTATATTTCTCTGGGTTCATAGACACATCTTATTTTAAACCGTTAACCTGCTTGATTCAAAGCAACGATGATTTCAGAAACTCAAGAGCAGTCATGTCAGGGATATCTTGCGACGCAATGATTCTTTATATATTAAAGGAAGCAACACGAAGAAGGGTCTAAAGCGATGGAGTACATTGAGGCAGAGTTGCACAGTTTCCTTAACGCATTGTATGTGATGAGGAAGTTCCTTCAGCTTAGAGCTTAGAACCTCTCTTCTTAGCCTGGGCCATCTCCTGGCGCACCGCAAGATCCGTGATAATCTCCTCGCTGCCGCCTCCTACGATGTTGACCCTGAGGTCTCGGCTGATCTGCTCAACGCGAGAGCCCACGCCACCCCTCTGGTAGCCAGCGCCACCAAAGATCTGCTGTGCCTCGCGGTTGGCAAGCTCCAGCAATCTGCCGCCGTGGACCTTAGCAAGGGCAATGCGGGAGGCGAGCTCCGCCCCAACATCGCCCGTAACCTTGATATGGTAGGTAATTTGCTCAATCCAGGCCCAATGAGATTCAATGTATCGGGCTAGAGTCGCTAGTTTATGGCGGATGATCTGGTGGGAGAACAGAGGTTGTCCAAAGGTGTGGCGATCCATGGCATAGGCCCATGCATCCTCAAGGCAGACTCTGGCCTGCGCGTTCATGGTGACGGCAATAAGGAGGCGTTCGCGGTTAAAGTCTTGTCATGCATTAGATGAAAAAGTTTGAAAAAAAAAAAAAAAAAAAAAAAAAAGCTAGTCATTACTGAAGAAGGCTTGAGGAGTGGGAGTCTTACTGAGCATTAGGCAAGGGAATCCCTGGTTCTCTTGGCCAAGCAAGTTCTCAGCGGGCACTTGGACGTTCTCCAGTGTAACCCAAGTGCTCTCACCTGCATTGAAGGCACTGTTCTTGATCTTTCGACGCGTAATTCCAGGCAAATCCATCGGAATGATCAAGACGGAGACACCGGCGGCTCCGGGACCGCCCGTGCGAACCGCCGTCGTCATGTGGGTTGCGCTCAAACCTCCGGTAATCCATTTCTGCAAGCCAAACGGCGTTAACCTCGGAAGCCAAAACGAAAATAAATCGAGAGGTATCTCGTCTCTTATTACCTTGTGCCCATTGACAATATACGCTTTGCCATCAAGCGTCTTCTTCGCAGTCGTCCTCAGATTGGCAAGATCGGATCCCCCTGTTCGCCCGAGTTAGCCCGAGTCGGTGGTTTATGGATCGACCATCAGACTCACCGGTGGGTTCAGTTGCGCCAAGGCAAAACACCGTGTCGCCGGAGAAGACACCAGGTAGCCATCGGCGCTTCTGTTCTTCGGTCCCGTAACGGACAATGGGGGGCACACCAATGGCCGATCCTGCACCTAGGCCAGCCGCGACACCACCGCAGCAGATCTTGGCTAGTTCATAATGCAGAACGACGAAATGGAAGATATCCCATTCTGGACACGTGGCAAGGTTAGGACACGGATAAGAACCTAAATCAGCCAGCAGGTGCGGAGGAATGCCTTACCGTCGAAGGGAATACCACCGGGTAATCCGATACCACCAGAATATTCGGCAGGCATCTCTTGGAATGCGAGACCGGCACGAGCATAATCTCGACTAGCGTCCTTGGGGACGCTGCCTTCCTCTTCCCACTCTTCGACGTAAGGGAAGACATTCTTCTCGAGATAGCTTCGAACGTAATTACGCAGGCGGCGATGGCTGTCGTTATAGTAAGGAGAGGCGAGGGCGTTGTACCATGCCGGCTCAGCGAAGGGGGCAGGATTGCCATAGGGCTTGGTGACGGCTTTCGACATGGTTGTTGGTAGAATTAGGCTCGTGAAGAAGACAGAGACTGAGTAGTGATGGGGAAGACTTGCACTCGATTTTGGGGGGTTAATTATGGTTTATGGCACTGTCTTTAATGTCAGGGCCCGTCGCTTCAGAAATGATTTGTACCTTGCGCTGGATAGCGAAGCTGATGCAGGCACTCTACCCGAGGCCTACAGAAAATTTGGATTGTCCGAGGGCATCTGGATCCTGGAGGGGATGTGATTAATTAAGATGAGGAGGGAGGACCAGCCCCGGGCCGCTGGTGCGGATCGCCGTATCGATGTCAAAAGCCCGAGGCTAATTGACCACACCGAACCGAGACCAAACACGACTACCTCTGGACTGCAATGGCTCGGCGAAAGCGAAGAGTTACCCCAGACGGAGTAGGACTCCCCCGAAATGCCAAAGCGCCGATGGCGAAGTGAAAGCTGGAGTCAAGGGCAATATCGCACGCATATATGTACACCAACCTCTACTCATCGCCCCTCACATCCATGCAGAGCTGTCCTAGCTTTCCGAAGAATTCATCCGAAGGTGTCGCTCTTCCATTTGAACATCTTAGGCTCCGTCTAAGTCTTTATCCTGCAATGGCCGAACCCCAGATTTACAAGTCGAAATCTCAAAATGTCCTCATCCCCACCAACGAATCTATATGGCAGCATATCCTGAGCAAGAACCTTGAGGATACCCCTGCTGATAAAGTCCTTGTGGAAGAATATGGCAGGAAAGACATGTCTCTAACTTATGGGTCCGCCCCCCGCATCGCTGCCCTCGGGGCCGCTGGACTTCGCGATGTCCTAGGTCTCAAGGCGGGGGATAAGATTCTCGTGATTGGGGCCAACACGATGGAGTTTGTCCTGATCGAATTCGCTGCCTATTGGGCGGGATACACGGCCGCGTGAGTTCCACTATCTAGAGGAGAGACATATGTATTTCAAGGCAGACTAACCAGAGGTGGGAATCTAGTCTTGTGAATCCCATAGCCACTCCCTACGAGCTTGTGCATTATATCTCAGTCATCGACCCAGTTGCCATCTTTGCCGACTCTGGAGCCACATACAAGAACGTAATCCGCTCTTTCGAATTATCTAAGGTGCCTACAGAGAAGCAGCCTCCCGTAATCGAGATGGGAGCCCGCGTCGAAGCTAAGTATGCTGTAAGTTGTGAGCGAACATAGGCAAGTGCCGCCGATTATAATACACAACACGCACTTATATATGGAGTTCATTTGTTAGTTTCCCCAAGACTTCGTCACAGACCCGAACAAGGCAACCGAACCCCCCCTCGACCTCTCGACCCAGGACAACAGGAACTTTCCAGCCGCAATTTGCTTCAGTTCTGGAACAAGTGGATTCCCCAAGGGGGCTGTCCTAAGCCACTATAATCTCATCGGGGGCATAAATACACCCAGGGCAACGGACCCTGAGCGCTACAATTCGAGTCAAAGAGAAGTGTTCTACCCGCCATGTACGACTTGCTTTCCGAAGTCCAACTCTCTGCCAAGAAAGACTAACACTGCAATGACCAGTGTGCCACATTTACGGAGTCAACACGATCCTAGGATGTTTACTTACTGGGTCTCACATTGTGCTTCTGCGCCAGTACAACTTCCACCACTACGTCCAGGCCTGTGCCAAGATCAAGGCAACTATGCTTCGAATGGTCCCTCAGACCGCAGTTGCCTTGGTTAAGGATCCGACCGTGTCAAAGCATGATCTGAGTAGCGTCCACACCATAGTATGCGCCGGCGCAGTACTTCCACCAGAGATCATTACAGAGTTGCAAAAGATGATGAAAGGCGTCGTTCTCAGCCAGGGATATGGGTGAATCAACTTTACCACATCGCGGTCTTTAAGAGATCGTACCAAGGCTAACAGACTTCTTTGAGCAGAATGACAGAAGCTGGGGGCACAACAATTCCTCGGGCTACTGCCTCTAGCAAAGCCGGAAGCGTGGGGAGACTTCTTGCTAATACGTAAGGACGCACACTAGAGGCAACTCAAACCGGTCTCTTGTTAACAATATGATCCAGGGAGATGCGATTCGTGGATGATGAGTTGAAGGACGTGAAGCGCGGCGAAACCGGGGAGATTTTGATGCGCACGCCCTCCGCATTTATGTGAGTTGGAAATTCTGCCAAGCCGTCCCTGAGTTTAAACTTACCTGCAACCAGGTACTACATTAACAACAAGGAGGAAACTGCGGAGGCTCTTCTTCCCGGAGGGTGGGTGAGGACCGGGGACGTTGGTCGCATCGATGAGGATGGATACGTCTGGCTCACAGACCGCAAGAAGGACCTCATCAAGTTCAAGGGGTAAGCAGCCCAAAACCGCTAAACAAGAACATCTTGCGCTAACTCCGTCATATAGAAACCAAGTTTCCCCGGCAGAACTTGAAAATGTTCTTCTCTCCCATCCCCTAGTGAGGGAGGCCGGGGTCTGCGCAAAGTGGGATTCCGTTCAGGAGACAGAAGTCCCCGTCGGCTACATCAACTTGCAGGCCAGTGTGAAAGAGGCCGACCGGGCTAAGGTGATCAAAGAAATTATGGATTTTGTCAATGGGCGCGTGTCCAAGACCAAGCGTCTCAGAGGTGGCCTCTACTATCTACAGACCTTTCCGAGGAGCAGTACTGGAAAGTTGCTGCGGAGGGCCTTGCCTGCCAGGCTCGAGGCAGATCGTGCTGCCAGGTTGTAATCTCAGCAGCCGGTAACAGCTCTCTCGCCATTGTCGCAGTCATCAATGGTTTTGAAAGAGTACTTTTGTATTTAGTTGGAAATGTCGATTGAGTTGTTTCTCACTTGCCACCCTAAAGCGGAGCATGCCTCAAGAGTGATCGCTTCTCAGTCTTGCTTTCGTAACATAACCCGGCAACTGAAACTCAAATGTTTAATGGCTGTATTGGGAGAGTTCGAAGTCCAAGAATCAAGTTGCTTCAATCCGTATTATACATTTATATGGTTATGATTCACCTCCTATCCAAGAGTCAAGACCACCCGATTGTCCTTACCGGAAATCCATGAACAGATGAACGGTTATCAACGAGGATTATCATACGGTACATGCTCATGATCTACTCCCATCCACCTTCTAAATTTTCCGAGTTTTGTTTTCTCTAGATCTTTGAGTCCGCATCCAGGCAGAACAGATTCCTACCGTCGTCTCCAGTCGTTACGTATCCGAAGCCGCCAATATGGTCAACCATGGGATTGGCAAGCTTGGCCAAGGTAGCAGTATCTCCATGGTTGGCGATGAAACGACTGTTGTCCTTCGCCAACCGTCCTACGATATGCCCAATGCGAGGCGCCCCATCCCGCTTAAACTCCACGGTGTAAGTCTATAAAGACGATTAGGTTCCCTCTCAAGCTCGGGGGCAAACTTGTATATTACATACCTCAATAATCGCAGCGCCGGCTCCAGGGCGAGCTTCAAAATGTGGGATCGTGACACCTGGTGTCTCTAGTGGGAGCGGTCTCTCGGCAGGATATGGCGTGTTCCCCTTCCGTGGTCGGGAGGACAGGCAAACAGCATGTTGATGCGTGAACATTCCTCCATTAGCAAGGACAAGACCGTTGCGGTATGTTCCATTTCTCAGCTGGCGCGTCATTTCCACCAAGGCCTGCAGAACTATGTGAGAGGCTGTTCGGGACTAATCAAAGTGGTCACTGAAAATACGTACGTGCATAGAGTAGTTGTTTCCGGCACCGCCAAAGGAGGTCAAACCGCCCAAAAGCGTGATAGGTTTCGCCGGGCTGGTTGGAGACAAACCAACGTGTCGAGCCGCCATCTTGGGAACAATAGGAAAGCAACTTTAGAAAGAAACGTCAGTATGCCAGCACCACAGCTGGTTCACTTGAACTTACGAGTAGAAATCAAAGACATCTAATTCGTCTAGTGTCAGGTCGGACACTTTGATGGCGGTGTCGATAGATTTCTCGAGGGCAGGGCTTGTCCAGTACCAGGGACGCTCCCAGACTTGGAAATAATTAATTACCATTCTCAGCCACTTGTCCATGATGGACCTGACCGGAGTAGACTCACAGTTGTGCCTGTCTTCCGTACCAGCACCGCCAAGGACATAGACCCATTTTCCCCTCGGGATACGTAGCTTTTCAGCCTGTTCTACGGATGTCAAGACACATGCCGCCGCCAGATTGACGGTGTTGAATGCGTTCACCAGCAAGGGATCTACCTATATAGGTTAGCGCTTTGTTAAGACATGAGAAGACAGACGGTCGAGAACCAGCATACAGGGAGAGCAAATCATGCGGTTTTTTGGTGAAAGAGTTCCAATCTCCTGCGCAGTCCTTGGCTTCTTGCCATATCTCCAGCTCGACTCGTGCTTACACGCAATCTCGTCAAACTCGGCATACATAGTCGCGGATTCCTTGAGATTTTCTTCGCACGATTGGCGTCGGAAAGAGCGGAAGGCATTTTCATACATGGGGTAGACATGAGTGGGTAGGCCAACTGAATGGAGCGTACCCACGTTGTCGCCAAGCATGCTCAGGTCGCCCGTTTTGATCTGCCGGGTGTTCGGGTCGGGCTTTGTCCACCCTTTTGGAATTTTTCGGCCGGCTTTGTGGCATGCAGCGACTATGTTTCACAGTCAATTAGAACAACCTCGAAATGTTTCATTCTAGAATACATACGAGATGCTAAGGCTTCGCCACCGACAATGATGGAGATTCTGCTCTGTCCGGAAGCGATTCTCCGAGCCGCCTCATCACACAGCTCTCCCGGTTGATTACCCCCATGAGGTCCGAGATGGAGGTGCGATGGTTCCGCGCCGAGTTTAGCTGCCAAGAGCCCAGGGAGGTTTTCATATGGCCAGGTCCAAGGCGGAACGACGGAAATGCTGTCCACGGCGGCGACCAGGGCATCGCGATCAGGTGCACTGGAATCCGCAAAGGCATTTTGAATAGCTTGGAGCATCAGCTCCATTGGTTCGATGGCATTCTCAACGGCGGTTGACCGGTTGCAAATCTCGCCAACGCCAACGATGATCGGAGTATGAGGAGATAGTGACATTGTTGTTCAAAAAGGCAGGACGATTCTTTGGGATAACTAAAAGGAGGGACGCCTTGTAGTAAAACGATTGCCACCTCCGGAAAATTATTATAAATTGAATTTACAATTTATACGGCTGCAATGAGATCTTCGACGTTGACTTGACGATGTGGTCAATTGACCTCGGCATTTTGTTAGTCTCGGCCAACATCAAGTCTCGTTTTGCCGTGGGCCGTGGACAAAAACGACTCTCGCTCTTTGTTGAATCAGCCCCGTCGCACGACGCTTGCGATCCCGGTTAATCTGAATATATTATATTTCGAGCCTAGGTGTACCTGTTCTCCGATGAGCCTTGGGAAGCTAGAAATAGTTTTGTTCTGCCCCAGCCATGGTCAATCTTATGCAATGGGTGCCGTTTATCCCACCAGCCCCATCTAGAATCGGGATCAGTATGTCATCGATCGTGCGGTTTCCCTACCAGGCCCTAAATCATTGACCCGGATAGATTTCCTAGATGTAGAAGGCAATTCTACTGCGAGGTAGACGATGCTGAATTCCGGGGATGTTTAATGCCCGAGGAAACTTCAATAAAAGTGCACAGTAGTCCGCAAATTTCCCCTGCTGGGTTACCGCCCTTGTCCGCTTAAGTTGATCTTGGAGGAGAGGCTTTGACCCCGAGAGGATGGCGAGATGAAGGGGATCCAAAAAGGCTAGGCCTATTTTGCTCTTTTGTCTCTCTACTCGCATTGGGGGTGTTAAACTCAGAGCTTCGGAGAGTTTCCTACAACCCCTAGGACTCGTCACCGTTACGGCCCTCAAGCATCAGGTAAGGAACACAGGTGACGAAGGCGTTTTCAGCCATGGCGGGCCCGATACTGCCATTATAATTACCGTGTTGTAGGAAATGCGGAACCATGCAAACTATGACATTTGGCCCGTCATCGCAATAGACCCCAGACGGTGGAATCTTCGTAGCTTTTACTGTCTGGTAAAGGAATTGGACTTTTTGTCGAAAGTTGATTTAGGCTATTGACAAAGAAGCTCGAGTTGCTCTCGTCGCCAGGGACTTCAATTAACCCTCCAGAAATTGATCTGAGGCGTACAGACAGTCTCGCATCTGAAGTGGAATCCAGAACGGGATGTTCGTCCTTAGATGCTAGCTGCAGATCGAAGAAGAACTCGTAACCTGTAAGCAGTGAATTGGCAAATTTATTAACTCGCTCGAACGCTGCAACAGCCTGCAATGTGTCGCGAGAGTCGATTCGTATTGTCAAAATGTGATAATAATATTTGTCTAGGCTCGGGGGCAAATCGACCAGATAGCGGCAAGCCTTCTGCAGACCCAACCCTCTTTCGAAGCATCATTTCAAAAAGTCCTCGACCGCGAGTCGCACCCAGAGAAAGACACCACCAGCTCGCTCTCCTATCCCTTCCATAAGACAATCGATTCCACGGCTGTCCTTTCCCTCGCATATGATGGGTTTATTTCGAGCCGGTATACCCTCCGGCTAGTCTCCACGGTCCCCAGTGGCTCACTAGCCTTGAGAAATATCACATTGGTGGTAGCATCTAGTGCTTTACCGCTTTGCCTACATGTAAAACTGATGACATTTGGTGTGAGCAATCCCGTTGTGGCCGTTTCGTGGGGAGGAAGGGTAAAATTTTTACCTTCATCTTGACGCTGATTTGATGCATTCTTTAACAGATACTCGGACTTGAATATACCCAGCTTTTCCCTTCCCTGAAAAGCGACTCATCCGTCGATGGTCCGCGTTGATAACCCTTTTTATTTCGCCTTCAAATTCCACACGGGCCGACCAAGGCGGCACGACTCTTTCCCGAGCAACGAATGGGATGCCTAGGCCGCGGGCTTCTTTGAAGCTTACCAAATGAAAGTTAAGGTCGCAGTAGGCATCACCGAAGCTTTCGTTGAGAACTTGCAGGATGGAGGCGTTGACATCCAAGTCTCTCAGGATGGACTGGCTGGTGTCGAACTGCATGGTCCTCGCAGCTGATAGAATAACCCTCCCAAGTTTAGGGTACCAGGGGCTGCCGCGATGTGGAGTCCCAAGAAATATTGTCCCCGCCGTGGCCTTGTACAAAGGATGCTTCACTCGCGAAGATTCTCGTAGGATAGCCTTAACTAGTAACCCGCCGACGCCATGACCGATGAAAATGATGGGGCGGGACAGGGCGGCATCACGAACGTCATCAAGGAGCGACAGGAAGGTAGTAGCGTGTCCGAGGATATCCATCTGGTTGGCTGCTCCACGGGAGAAGCGGCAGACTTTGCTGTCGTACCCATATGTCAAAACGCGGCAGTCCGAAAAGTCGATGGATAGCAGTTCGGATGGCCAGTAGCAGCTAGGCGCCGGAGAGGAACTGAGATTTAGGCGTTGTGCCCATGACTTCTTTTCGTATAGCCATATTTTCCTAGGGTGGCCTTGCAACCCGCGGATAAAAATAATGCTACTGTAAATCAACCACGCAATATCAGTCAGCTCGGATAGTCCGGTGGACCTCCATCAAGAGACGCGCCTGTATCTCTACCGCATTAAGTGCTGGCGTTCTAAATATTAGGAGCGCCACTCCACTCGTCGGGTTGGCGAAAATCGATATTTCTCAACCTTGGCGTCCAGGAAGAGTTTCACCGAATGGCGCAACTCGCCAGTCTCATTAGCGCTGGACCAAGCAGCGGAAAAGGCATCGTGAAGAGCCTTGGATGCTTTCTTGATTGATCGAATTTCGGTGCACTCGCGAATGAGCTGCTTCTTTGAAGCAGTCAAGTCCGGACCTTCAGGCTTCTGTAGCTCGTTGGATTGTTGACGAAGAAGCCGCAGCTGATGATTGGATTCTCCGAGAGTCTTTATACAGTCGTCTGCCTTTGATTTATTCCATACCACCTTTACTGATTGGCAATTGCGCCGGACGACATCTCGAAAGGATTCGCTCTTGTCTCCCTGTCAGTAACCGGCGTACCAAGTCTCCAAGTCTCGGTAGAGTGGATGCTGACCTCGAGTCGATCTAGTACAAGCTCATCGAAAGAACTAAGCTCCTTTTGCAGTTCCTCAATTACGGCCGATATTTCCGTGAGAATATCTTGGCAAACCGATTGATTCTTCATCAAATGCGCGGAGAGGCTCAATTCGAGGCTGCTGCTTTGCCATTCGGGCAGGTGCTGGTCATCCAGCATCCTGTGGATGCCATCCTCATCAGAGAGGACCGACCTCAGGAGAAGATGGCACTCATTGGCGAAGAACTGCTGCTGTCGCTCAAGGTGTTTGCGCAGTCGCGACACTTCTCTCGAAGCGTGGCGAAAGACTTTGAACTTCCGCTGCGTTGTCCGGTAGGCCTGGACGGCGCCGCCGAGCAAGGCAGTACTCCCAGGGCCAAAGCGGCTGGATCCATAGCACATGGAAAGCGCGAAGGTGGTCTGGAAACTGCGAGTTGCTTCTCTCCAGAGAGAGAGAAATTTCTTCTGGTCTCAATCTTTGGATTGAGGCGAGAGGGGCTGCAGTGTGGGGGAGCAAGAAGGAGAACAAGGCTGCTCCCCGTTCGTACATATTGTGCGCCCAATGACGTTCCCTCTTTCCAGTCGCTAGCAATGAAGAGAGCTGACGCATTATTTCCCTCGCCTTCGGATTTCAATCTCACCAATAGGTACTAGGCTCCACTAAAGGATCGGCAAACAAATGACAACATTCCAGCAGAATAGCGATGGAGATAATAGCAATTGAAAGCCGAGAGCGCAGCGACCCGACACTCACAATCAGCCAGTATTTGGCGTCGCAAGCTTCCGAGGCCGGCTCCGGGACAGATATGGGGCCGACCGAAAGAAGTCTCGTCGCGCGACTCTTCCTGGAGACTACGGCGCTTTTCCGGTTCCTGGCTCGACATATTGCCACCGGATATGGCGTTCCGGGCGATGCCGCCACGAGTGTTCGCAGAAGCTGCGCTCGCTTGAAGCTCTGGTCCGATGGCTATGGCGTATCCGAAGGAAAGCTTGATGAGATTCTTGCCAAGTCGGGGAAGATCCGGCGGGCCACCCGCAATGGTGTTGTCGGCATCGCGAAAACCCTCTTAGAACGTATGTTCGAACAAAATGTGCTTCCCGTGCGCGATACTAACTCTGCCTCCTCAGGACTCGTGAGATTTGTTAATATCTCAGCCAATGTGGACAAGGAACGACTAGATCTCCTAGTAACCTGCGTGAACGGTCTTATGAATGCTACCACAGAGGATGAATGGGATAGCAAATCTAGCGACAGCGACTCGGATTTTGAGCCAGATAGCATAGATGAAGTTGCCAAGGACCTTGAGACTGACACCACCTGTCTGATGAAACTAGACGCCGTTCTGAAGGACCTCGTCTTCGACCCTAAGATCGACAAAACGGGAGGCCATCCCGTAACAAAATGGTCTGCTTACTACATGTACTGCGACAAAGTCAGTAACCGATTTCCACAGGCGGACAAGGTTCTCGTCGAGAGACTAGGAAAGGCGAACTACGAGCGATTCCTGCGATGTCTAGAAGATAGAAACTGTAAGGAGGGTGATCCTCCGGCTTCAGAGGAAGCTACTACAGCCCCGGCCGCGGCAATACCAGGCGCCGCAGAAACAATAGCGGGCTCCAAATTCCATGACTCGGGGCTGGGCCCCCCCCGCCCACAATATCATACTATGCCGAAACCATCATGTCATACGGGCGTAGTGATTCCCAATCCGTCTGCATCCCCCCACTGCCAGAAGGAGCGAAAGAGGGCGTACCTTTCGAGTGCCTTGCGTGTGGCCACCAGCAGGTCATCACCAACAACTCGGCATGGAAGCGCCATCTCTACCAAGACTTGCAGCCCTGGCTATGCCTTGATGTCAACTGCGCGTCGGGAGCCGCTTGTTTCAGGGACCGTGATGATTGGATCGCTCATCTTGCCTTTGAGCACAAGCTGTCACCTAAGTGGACGTCACTCCCATGCCCGCTTTGCCAAGAAGACACAGGAGCCGGTAAAGTGGGAATAACGTCACATCTGAGCCGGCACCTGGAGGAAGTTTCTCTTTCGGCCCTCCCGCGGAGGACAGAGGATGACGATGGCGGCTCTTTATCATCAGTATTTTCCGCCTCTGTTTCATCGAATGACATCACCCACATCAATCCAGACTCTCTCAAGCAAAACATCGGAACTGATGTCTCTGACACCGGCGCTTTGGCCAGCAAGGAGGCTACACCGCTGCTCTACGGCAGAGTCGACTACGACAGGGAGCCATCCCCGGAGACCGCGAAAAATCCTGCCTTACTCGATGAGATTACCTCAACCTTCAACATCACCGACAAAATTCTGAAGCCCACAGTTGTGAAAGAGAACAACATCCAAGGCGAAGGCGGGGTTCGGGCACAGAAGCAGCTCAATCAGCTAGACGCTGTGATGGGCTCCATTTCCAGTCGCCCGAGCTCGCCCGGGATCCACGAGCAATCGCGTCTAATTCGGCTCTCTTTCTCTCTCCGCGTCACTCCTGGTGTCAAGTCCATCCACCTGTGTGGCTCCTGGGATAGCTATGCTGGCAAGCTTCCCCTCTATAGAAACAAGACCTCGTCCAAATCGGACTCGTGGAAGGGCATCTTCCGCTTCTCCAGCTCTACCATCGAGGCTGGCCAACGCTACTGGTACTACTATATTATCGACGGCTACCATAGGCATAACCCTTCACTGGAGTCCACCGTCGAGCCAACTACCGGCCGCACCGTTAACATCCTCAATGTCTCCAAAGCCTTCTCGTCCAGCAACCCCAATGAGGACGAGCTGCCGATTACCATGACCGTTGCAGCCCGGAATATAACTGAGGATGCTGTCAAGGTGAAGATGGTGATACCGATGCGGACCAGCCGAGGTATTGCTATTGTAATGACATGAGCTATCGAGGAATGATTTCTTGCGGTGCTGAAGGCTGTGAGCGCGAGTGGTTTCATATGGAATGCGCCGGCCTAAAGGTAGCCCCGAAGCTACATGGTAAGTGGTGAAACCAGAATTTCAAGATGATGAGAGATGTAAACTAACCAGAAGCGTAGAGAAATGGTATTGTGAGGATTGCAAGAAACGTCTCGAAAGCAAGGATCCTGATTCCACCTCTCAGAAAGCATCGAGAGCAGGAGGCGTGACACAGAGTATTAGTCTTGGTTTTTCGGACCTGGAAGGGGCCGCACGATCTTCTGGTTCCCATGAGCCAACCGCGATGTCTACGCCGTCTTCAGGTCTAGAAGTCCCATTAGATACTGATTCGTTAATGAATCCCCCCAAGCCCGTGAAAAGATTTGCAGGCTGCGAGACTTGCAGGTTAGTTCACAGACCAGCTAGTTTCCACTGGAAACTAGGTTCCCCTCGTCCAGAATAACCCGCGGAGCTAGCTAACAGCCTTCTCTTTTCTAGAAAGCGGAAAGTTAAATGCGATGGACAGCGGCCGGTTTGTGCGAAATGTATTAATACGGCGAGGCACTGCCTAGGCTACAAAAGTTTCGGTCAAGCCCACCACGGGTATCCCCAACTACCAGGTCTTACGAATCCCTCTCCTCCATCTCCACCTCCAAATCCTCTGCCGCCGCAGCAGCAGAAGGTTGGCTGGCCCGACTCGGTTCGTGCGTGGGTCCAGAGGACATTCTTCGACCGAACCCATGACCCTACTATTCAGGAGTCGGAACTGGAGGCCAAGTTGAAGGAGGTCATATCGTCCGCTAAGGATAGCGGCCAGCTCTACACGACCGACTGGGACAACATGCCTCTCAAAGAAGCATTGGAGAAACTGGGTATGGGTGTGAAAATTGTTGATGGTCTGCCTATTCCTGATGTTGACTAAAGGTGGGCGTGTTGAATCCCTTAGGAGGTGGAAATCAACATATAAAGCTAGCTATTACTCATATGTATTCGGTAATAGTGGAATGGAGGCGGTAGTGATGAGGGTGAAGAGATTATGATAGCTATTTCAACTGTTTTAGGACGAACTAGTAGTCCACGACTCAAACTAGCAGACCAGTGGGCGAACACACATATCGACGCGACACTGAAACTTTATTTTGTAGACGATGAACTGCCCTTTTTCATGAAGAGACTACAATGCAGTAGTTATTCACGTACGTGCCACTACTTGTCCGTCAGCTGTATATCCTCTCATTCCTTAATTCCCGACTAGCCCTCGTCCATGCATCTTGGATGCCCCTCAATCGGTCCCAAATCTCGTATCGACCAACCTTATCATCCTTTTTGGCTAGGGCTTTGACAGTATCTGGCCCGTAGCACATGACGGTTGTCTCCTCATTGTAGCGCGGCCACGGAGACAAGCCATGGCAAAACCGAATCAGATGCTTCCCCATCTCCTCAGCCGCGGCTGCGAGCGCTTGTGGTAGAAGTTTATTGTATGTCTGGAATGCGAACAACAAGTCAACTCCGTGATGAGCTGTTCCCGCAAAGGAACCGCTAAACGGGTTCACAAACCGCATACGGAAGTAAAACGCGTCCCCGTTCCGCCAGCTGTTGATGATCTCGTACAACGGTAGTGAGAATTCAGCATCGCCGCAGAACGCGCTAAGACTGGCCATTCCTTCTACAGGGGTAGCTGGTTTGGCGTCTAAGTGGTAGTCCAGTGCAAGCTGTAGGCCAACCTCGGCTGGGAAGTGGCCAGACAAACAGGAGAGTGGGGAGGTGGCGAGTGGCGGATTTATGAACTTTTTCGCCCATATAAGGCCCTAGGCATTGTTCAAGTCAGCTACTTTGCCTTGTATAGAGAAGAGCAAATATTGCCCCCGCGGGCAAAGGGGGGCGTACTTCTTTCTCACAGTCTCCAACCATAATGCGTCGTATCGTAGAGGGGTAGGTGTAATGTGGTAGCTGCGATGCAGCAGGAAGGTCGTGAAGCAAGTTCCCATCGACAGTTGCTTGCCAGTTCGGCATGGGAGAGCCCGTGCATTGGTATGCGTCCAGCAGCTCATCGACGCTGACAGAGCGAAGCCTATCGAGTCGTTCGTGAGGTGGCAGATTTGATGGTATAGATAGGTGTTCGATGAACATCTCATAGATTCGGTTTTGATGGTTCAGAGTCCGAGTTGTTACGACGGCGTTTCCGGAAGACAGGATAGCTTGGTGATAGAGAGATTTAGGGTGAAGAAGCGAAGAGAGCATTTGAATATGAATGTCGCCTACGTAGGACTCACAGCGTTAGAAACAAAACGTCTACTATTAGCAAAGGAATTTTCAGAGTCCAAAAGGAAACAACAATGAAAAAGTTAATATCCCGTTCATCGTGACACTTACTCGCACCAGAACTTTCTCCCATGACAGTCACGCGTGCTGGATCGCCACCGAATGACCGTATGTTCTTCTGTATCCACTGCAATGCCAGTACCTGGTCCCATATTCCATAGTTCCCAACTCCAGCATCGCCATTTCGAGCATTATCTTCCTGTATGTCGGGCGATGCCATGAATCCGAACGCGCCGAGGCGGAAGCTGCCGTTAAACTATTAGTCTTGGTACGGCTGTGAAAGCATAATAGGGAATCGGAAGCAGGGGTGTCATGGGAAGCCCGGGCGGGCCAACGTGCTTTATGGTTACAAAAATAACGGGCAAGCCTAGATCAGTTGACTGCTTGACGAGTGCTGCGCCGTTGTAGCCTGCAGCACTACCACATCCGAAACAATTAGCCCCTCTAGGCGGTATGATGCAGACGTTAGCCATCAGGAAGTCCAAGAAGAAGAAGAAGAAGAGGAGGAGGAGGAGGAGGAGGACGGTGGCGGCAGAAAGGTCGATAGAGGGATAGATACCCATGGATAAACACTAGTACTGGGAGCTCTGCGTCGCGTTCACTAAATGGCGCTGTAATATTAAGGTTCAAACTTTTAAATTCGTCCATATGTAGCGGCTCATCTTCGTCCAAGGAGATTCCCAGTAAGTTGAGGGCCTTTGGAGATGGTGCGATTGGGCTGGACATTGGGCATTTTGTCAGTTTGGAAGCCACGCAGAGGAGCCGTCTGGCGTTCGTTCATGTGTTTCCAGGGATCCTCGAGATAGAAGGATCGTTCCTTACCCGAAATGACTCGCATCCAACTCGCCTTCCTCCCATGCCTCGATCATCTTTGCTTGTCGAAATCTCTCCGCTACACTCCCGTACGGGATACCCCGAAATTGTACGACGGTGTCCGCATAGTACGTCACATGGGTGGTGATCCGGCCTAAGCCAGGGACTTGTTTGGACACGAGGGTCATATTGTCTGAGATGTCGCCGTTCTGTTCACGCTAGATGGGAAAGAAAATCATCGCCGATCCAAAACTGGATGGGAGGGAGGCGTATTTGCAAGCTTTTTGCGTATGCGTGCATGTTGCGACCCGGCTCCTTATTTTACGTGAGGAGAAGTTCAACTTTGCACCGATGCTGCATACTCGGAACATTATTTTCGATAATAGTTTCCTCCGCGGCATGACTTTAGCGTGTATGCTTAAACTTAGACCACGGCAGCATAAATCCCACATGCAGTTCGTGTCCAATGTAACCGGTCGGGCAAATATCCATTTATTCTTCAAAGATTGCCGAGGATCGCCGCCAAAAGTCCTATTCTAGATTTCTAATTCATAAAAGATAATTTTGCTCATAAGAAGTATGGACTTATTATACATGCTACATCTCGAAATCTACGGCGAAAAGCTGGGCTGGCCACTCAAGCGGATTCGGCATCGCCATATGCCCATCCGACTGCGCTGGAAGTATCTCTGTCCCGTCTCGCCTGGTGCTATTCATATTCCCGGCTGTTAACAAGCTGGTTTGTCCCGGAATAGGCCCAAGAGCAGACAGCATTTCCACATCAGTCCCAAATAACATTGGTAATCGGCAGTGTACTAGCGTTGCTGCCCGTTGTCTTGCAGCGTCACTTGGTGATTTTGGCTCGAAGTTCGTCAAGGGTTCCGAGAGGAGTAGGTCGTGCTTTTGAATCCGAGCTGCGTGCGCCGATAGTTTCTCTAGTTTTCCGAATGAGTGGTGGTTCTTCCAAGGGTCACGTTCTATTCAATACTGCCATTTCAGCAACTTACCTTCCAGACCCCAGTGTTTACCGAGCGTAAGGAGTCCCTTGATCAACAGATCCATATCCCGACCGCGGCAATGGCCTTTCCGTTCTAGTAGCTCACCTAATCGTACTCGAGCTGCAAGGAGGAGAGGGTGGGGTAACATGTAGTTCGCATGGGTAGGACGACCCTGTGCAAAGTAGATGATGTCAAGTATCTCTTCGGCGTGGACGGATATGCGCCTGCCGGCTAGGGCCTGGAACTCGGGGTGTTTGGTCGCTAAAACCGGATGATGTAGCAAGAGACTTGCGCTATCGCGAACGGGGTCAGTCAGTACGATATTTTCTTTTGATTGACGGCAAGGGAAGTAGGAAAAAAGAAAGGCGTGGCTGTATACCAATGCGCGAGTGCGATCGTCGTAACGTCCAGGAGATGTTCTCCTCCGTTTCCAGCACGGTTCTGCCAATCGGAAGGAAACGAGCGTAGATACGTTTCAATCAATCCATCGATCCTTTCCAGGTCAGACGCCTTTACTTCAGCATCTCGGCGTCGATGAGCGCTATTCAGGGCGTTAATTTGAGAATAGATGTCGAGTATCTGCACGAAGCGGGCAAAAGGGCCCAGCGAAGTGCAATGGCCGTTCTCATCAGGACTACCCGTCTCTGGCCGCTTCGGTGCCTGGATGTCCATACATATAGGATTTCGTTAGCGCGGTGCTCAGAAATATAATAAGCTAGAAAGCTCTATTTACCCACAGCAGCAAGCCAGACCTCGTCGCTGACGGGTAGTTTGAGGCCAACTCTATCAGATAACAATAAACCCATATCCCGTCCCTGTATGGTGGCCAACCACCGAGCGAAGGAGATGGTCATGAGCGCCGTCCTGCGCCGACTTTCCTCTTCGATCCAGTCAAGTGGTGCTGCGGCCCATCGATTTGGTCTATAACCTTGACTGTCGTCGATGGTCAGCAAACAAAACGCGTTCACGAGAGACAGGGCCGATCCGATTGTTGTCGAGGCGTGCAGCGACGTATTTGGAAGGCCAATTTCGTAAACCGCTAGGAACAACGTAGCCATTAACGTTGACATATCTGGATTCAGGAGAGTCGCTTGTGTCGTTTGCTTTGCAAGGATGTAGAGTGTTTCGGATTTCGTCTTCAAGCTGTCGCTGTGGCGCGATGACAAGGCGAACATGGCGAGCGTGAGATGTAAATCTTGATCCCGGAAAGTAAACGAGGGCTCGTGCAGGATCGGAACGAAAGGGTGGCATCTCTCGAAGAATAAAGATCGTCTACGCAATTATTTTCCGACTTATCAAATTAGCCCATCAATGTTGTGTTGTTCACGTTCGTGGAGTCACATTATCGTGGCAGTCAGTCATACAGCTGGCTTCTCTCCTCCGAACTCAGCAAGTCTGTCACGATGGTCGTTGCAAGGTCGAACGGGTCCTGCATCATAACATCATAATATTCGGGCAGTGCGGAAGGCGGAGAAAGATTTATGCCCGCGGAGTCAGGAGGGGAGCAATAGGCCGGCCGCGCATCATCGTGGTGGCATTGATCTTTCTGAGACTGTGTGTGCGATTGGGACAGAACATTTGTCGTCGTGGATGACCGAAGGCTTTCATTTTCCGCCCTCAACGCTTCTGTTGGGGCCAATTTAGCAGCCTACCTTTCGGCGAAATAGAGAAATGTCTCGGATGATCCAATGGAAAGAGATATTTCTCTAATACACGTCAGACTTACCGACTTGCGCTTCGAGATTCCGAACGTAGCCTCGCGGTAGACCTGTCTTTTTGTGCTCGAGATATTGGCAGGATGCTCCAGCCGTACGACACTGCGTACAGATGGGCTTCGCCGCATCGCACTTGACCTTTCGTCTGCGGCAGGAGGCGCATGCGCTTGATAGCACCTTTGCTCTTTGGCTCTGCATGGCTACCTAATGGGAACCTGAGAGACGATAGAAGATGCAGAAAGATTACAGCGGGATCTCAATGTTAACAACTCCTGACTGACGATTAGGGGACGCGCATTCCAGCGAAGTGGCAAATCAACCAGGTCCGAGCGCGCAAAACGCCAAGCCTCGAGCCGAGTCTCGGTTCTTCCCCGCACTGGACACGAAGGAGTGGATGCGTGCGTCGACGCCCCGCAAAACCGGGGTAGTTCATCTAGCCAGCCTGTTTTGGTATCGTGCGTGCAGCGAGCCAGCGGGCAGTCTGATCGGGAAAGCGAAGTCCAAGGAAAAGCATAGTTTATTCAGTTCGAACCCCTCACCTTCCTACGCCTCCTTCCCCAGTAAGGGAGAAAAAAGAAAGAAAAAATTTAGCGTTATCTGTCGGCACTTGACAAATTGGAATAGCGCTCCCATTTCAATTTCGGCGTGTCGGCAAGGGAACGCCTTTGCTTCCCAGAGTTCTGCTTCCCGGTTCCTCTACTCGATAAACATCAGCGGAGGCGGTGAGAACTTTACAGCATTCCACGAAGCGAGCAGGTTTACCTCGTCTAAACAAAGTCAAGGAGCTAACCTGGTCTCTTCTTTCTGTGGGACCCCCCCGCCCCCCGCCTCTCCTTGGAGAGGGCCATACATGTATACCATTGGAGACACAAGACGTTCTATGACTTGAGCCTTCAGAGTTGGCTGCTCATGTTCCAATTATCACAATGCCGCGAAATAACAACGGGTTACTTTGTGGACCTACCGCATTGTTGTTGACTTTTACTTGCAGCCTGAAGTTTTCACCGAAGAAGGTGGGCGAGGACCTCGAATTTAGTTTAGTCCGGCGGGAGATTGTGCCGAGCCCGCCTTCGGAGGAATATTCGTGTCGGGAAGTATTAGGCCAATTAATGTATCAATGTACCGAACAACGTAGTCTGAACAACTGAGGCGTGGAAGTGTGTGTATGAACCGATGCGAGCATGCGAGCAGGCAGGACGAAATTCTCCGTCAAACATGTCTCTCAACTTATCTATAACGTGAACGAAAGGCCTAGATGATCTTCTCTTAGAATTTTTCTCCAGATAGATCGCGGCTCCGTCATTCAGCATTTGATCTATTCAACCCTGACTTTTATCTATATTGTGCACTGAGCACACACGCAGTATACAGTCATCTCGAGGAGCTTCCGGCTACGCCGTGGGGCGATAAAAATGCATGCCAAAGCGAAGCTCACCGACCCGACTAAAGCCTTCCATTTCACCGACCTAGGCTCGAACAAGCCGACGAGAGATGATGACCCTTATGAGTACATGTGTGGTTTCGGCAACCACTTCCAGTCCGAGCTGATCCCTGGGACTCTGCCCATCGCTCAAAACCATCCGCAATTGTGTCGGTTTGAGCTATACACTGAATGCCTTACAGCGTCGGCTTTCGCTGCTCCGAGAGCTACCAATAGCAGCGCATGCCTGTATCGCTGTCGGCCCAGCTGTGCGATATGTGAGTACGAACCCTGTTGGCGGTAAGATTTCTCAACGGGACCTCGATAAGACTAACCGTCCCGTCGCCAATCATCATGTAGCACGCGAAATAAAACTTGAATCTCAAGCCCTGGTGGAGAGCTGCTTTCTCGCTGCCAATCCAAACCTCTCGTCATCCGCATCGCAATTGGAATGGTCACCATTTCGCCTCCCCACCCCTGGCACCGCAGTTGACTTCGTCGACGGCCTACGCACTATTGGCGGCAGCGGCGACCCGAATCTTAGGGATGGCTTTGCGCTGCATATATTCACCATCAACCGGCCCATGGACCACCGTGCGTTCCTTAACGCGGACGGCGAGTGTATGTTCATTGCGCAGCACGGGAATATCGACATCAAGACAGAGTTCGGACGAATATACTTGCAACCAGGCGAAATTGCAGTGATCCCTCGTGGCGTTAAGTACACGCTAGATCCCGCGAACGGCTCGGCTGACGCCCGTGGCTATATTATCGAGCTCTTTGGTACTCGATGGGAACTCCCAAACCTAGGTCCCATCGGGAGCCAGGGACTCGCCAACCCGCGAGACTTTCTTGTTCCGGTAGCTTACGTCGATGATAACCTCCGCGAGCCTTGGCAAATTGTGATTAAGCTCTCCGGCAAGCTGCACTCTGTCGAACAGGACCACAGCCCATTCGATGTTGCCGCCTGGCACGGGAACTGTGTACCGTACAAGGTACGTGAGGATGACACCCATCTTTTCGGGTCTCTTCCCTCCCCTCCCTTTAAGGGCAATACTAATTACACGTATTACACTAGTACGATATGACAAAATTCGTTAGCATCAGTTCTGTATCCGTCGACCATACCGACCCTTCCATCTATACCATTCTGACGGCCAAGTCTCAAGACCCCAACACCCCTCTCATCGACTTCCTTTGGTTTGGTCCGCATTGGGACGTAGCCATGAATACGTTCCGGCCACCGTTTTTCCACCGCAACGCTGCTTCGGAATTCTTGGCGAACATCTACTCCAAGGGTACTACGGGTGGGCGATCGGGCGGGTTCCAGGCTGGTGGTGGAAGCTACGAGGCAGGCTGGATTCCCCACGGCGGATTTAATGAGACGTATTTGACGGAAATGAAAAAGAAGAAGAATGATCCCCGAGTCATTTTCGATTGTGAGTCGATCTAGGTTGTCCCTGTCTGATACATGATGTTTCCTGACGACTTGTGCGTCTCGCAAGCGTATTTGACTTTCATGATGGAAAGCAGTCGATCAATGCTGTTCACGCCCTGGGCAATGGGTACCGCCAAGGTAGGGGCAACGGATCCAACCGTGTGGAACGCGATGCCTGTAAGTTGAAAAAGCCACCCTCACAACCCCTCCGAACTCCATTGAACCTTACGTATCCTCCACGCCGACCCATGACGGAAATTTTTGTTTGTTGACTGACTGACGCGTGCCTGTTACGTAGGACCGCTTCTCTACGAATGATACCGTTCAGAAGCTTCTCCGACACGTTCGATCGCAGAAAGAGTCACGTAGGCTGAAGGACGAAGCATTCTTTGACGACAACCGGCTCCTCGAGTTGGTACAGCATCTCCCCACGACATTGCCAGTTGACAGTGTAGTCAACGGGGCGGAGAGTAATAATGGAGCAGTAGCAGAGGCGGTCCCAGCCCCAATCTCGATTTAGGATGCCACTTTAGGGGCTCTTTATGACTCAATACTTACTCCATGCACATGGCTATTCGATTCATTTCTTTCTACTGTATTTCCTCAACTTTATGTAGGTAATACTTTAAGAGATAGCCTATGTGACTACCAAAGGAGTATGGATATGGAGCATTGCGATTACGTCTAATACTCACCAAACTCACCTCATTCTTTCCGAGAGTGCTCGAAAAGCTACCCGCCTGTAGCCCCTCCAGTTTGTTCAACATGATCCCTAGCGTAGCTCTCATGACCAGCTGTTATTGGCTCTTAACGCTCAATCACAACGGCCCGAATTCCTGGATCGCGAGTCCCGGTATCTCCTCATCTAGTCTAAGGTCCCTAGAGACATCCGTGGGTCCCAGTGGCAGACCTAGAGTATACTTAAGAGATAGGACTTCTCTTAAGCACTAATACTGACAAGTGTGTCCCCGGAATCCTAGGCGATGATAAGGATGTGGTGGTCCCGCGTATCTTGGTCTCGCTCCGGGCGTGCCAGATGGACTTAGTAATGTCCTACGCAAGTGCTAAACGTTAAATATCCGGGCGTTTGACTCGGCGAGGGCGGTTTGAGATTGTAAAACGTCAATGATGGCTAAGTCCGTGATGACCTGGTATCCGATGCTCAAAACGATTCTGCGGCTGAACAAGGGACTGGCTTAGCGTTATCTCGGACCCAGTGGAAGGGATACCTGCCACTGCCACCCCTGCAGCGAACAGTCTTCACTTCCTCCTGCTCCCAAACAAATTGCTATACTGAATACAAGCACAGATCTGAAGGCTGCGAAACCGTCGAGGTAACTCAAAAGCGGCTTTACCCACCCGGGACAGAAATATACTTCACGTAGAGAATACACTCTTAGCGCTAATACCACGGTTGGTCATCTCACCCGCCTCTCTGGGGACATAGAAGATGGCTGAATGTCTATGTCGAGATGATCCGCAGGAATAAAAAAGGAATTATTTTATAAAGCTAGCGCATTACCAGACCAACGTATCTTGACTGTACCTTTAGCAGGATCTAAAAACCTAAATCTAATTAGAGAGCTCGTAGCCCTTAGGTGACCTCGTAAACTGGCCCAAGACGGATCCGATTAATATCTATGCCCAGCAACTCAAACAGAAAATAAATTGAAAAGTTATCGGACCGCGTCCTGTTCTAGACCTTCCCAGGCCTTCTCAAGGTTAACAAATTCTTCGAGAATGCCCAGTGGCGGCTTGAGCTCGTCCTGTTGCTCCATCTCCACGGGCTTAGATTCTAGGCGCGGCCTCTTGGTTGGAATGCTCTCTTCCGCTTCTTTCTCGTCCTCGTCGTATACGAACCACGGATCATCAAACTGGAACCATTTGTCGTCTAGGTCTTGGATCGGCTGGCCGAGTATATTTGACAATGTGTGTTTGGGTGTCTCTGGCAGCGTGCTGCTTGGAGTCTTTCGTAGTGCGTTGCTGGGCGTCTTTGCTTGCTTCTCATGAAACTGGAGCCACATGCTCTCCATGGCCTGTAGCGTGTTGTTGGAAGGATTCTCTAGCCTTTCTTGGATGTACCATGGGTCTTCAAGGATTCGCATAGTATTTCCTGACGGTTTTGCTTGCCTTTGAGATTCTCGAGGGCTGGTTAATAACGTCTCGATCAAATCCCCTTCTTGCGGTGTGAGTGTGATGCTGTTAAGGAGATGCCGGAATGGAGCTAGCGGGTCGAAGCACGCGGGCTGGTCGGCAATCTCATAGCAGGAAAGGCCTGAAGATAACGAAGGCGTTTTGGGTGAATATGTAGAGCTAAAACCTGAAGTCTGGTGCGGAGAATCTGGGGAAGGGGTTGAGAAATCTGCGGTTTGGGGGGAAGAATCCAGGGTGTGGAGGAAAAGAACTTCCTTCTGGGGCTGTGTGGCTTGCCTAGACCGTCGTGGGCGAAATTTTCGACGTGTGGAAGTAAACACGCGCATCTTGCATGGAAAGAGATGGCCTCAATGTTACTTCAAGGGAGCCGTTAAGATGCTATGCTACTCGAATAACGAAGGTTGGTGTGAGAAGTCGTGGCAACTACTCCAACTTCCACCTGCTTCTGCTTCTCGTGGACGTTGTTAACCGCGTTCCGTTCCTCCTGCTGCTCATTCCAAGTTCCACTCGAGTTTGCCGAAAACGTAAGAGCAATTACCGGAGAACCAGGAGGTGTGAGCACAAGGACGGGGCGGCTGAAGATTAACTCCAGGTTCCACATATGGAGTACGTGGGGATGTGGGACGCGGGGTAGCCCCTATTACCCCACAAGGTTACACTACATTGTAGAGCTTTGAATGTTAAGCCGTCGGGACAATAATTCCCCTACGTGACAATTCAGTCGTCGTCAGTGGCTACGCGAGCAGGATGATCCTAGTAACCTTAACGAACGTCAAGATCTGAATGCGACCCTTTGTGGTGGTGGTAGTTCCGTCATGGGTTGTTTATTTAACCTCCAAAGCCGTACTTCAGACCCCAATCAAGGAATCGTTATTCCCAGGCTAATCGCTCTCTCCAGATTAGTTGAATAGCACAACCGTTAATTTTCCTTCACCTTGTGTGCTCCCCATCATGGTCATGGCCAACAATCGACAAACTCCCCTCCGGGATAACTGGAAGGTGATACTAATTTGCGGCAGCGTGGCCCTCTCCAACTGCCAGTATGGCTTCGACACAGCGACCATGGCCTCCTTCCAGGCGATGCCCGGCTTCCTGCGGGTCTTCGGCTACCCGGACCCTAAGCTACCGAACGGCTGGGGCATCGACACCGTCAGCCAGCAACTCATGACCTCCTTCCTCAACGTCGGGACCATGATCGGCGTGTTATTCACCGCACTTTTCGGCCGCTATTTCGGTCGCCGCTACGGTATCTGGATTGGCACCTTGTTCTGCTACGCCGGGTGCGCTATCCAGATCGCTGCTACGAACGTCGCGCAACTGTGTGCGGGACGCGCACTTCTAGGCGTGTCAAATGCCTATTTCATGACCTTCTCGAATGCGTACATCTCCGAGTGCGCACCGCCGCATCTACGAACCATCCTGGCCGGCGCTTTCGGTCTGACCTCTGCGGTCGGCAGCCTCCTGGGCGCCGTTGTACCCATGTTTACGAGGGACCTACAGAATAAGCACAGCTATCAGATAGGTTTAGCTTGCTTGTTCTTCTTCCCCACTCTGATTTCGATTGTATGCTTCGTCATCCCCGAGTCTCCACGGTGGCTCCTGGTGAAAGGACGGACAATCGAAGCAGAGAAGGCGCTGGCAAGGCTTCGAGGAAATTCCCTCCGTCCAGATATGCTAGAGGAGGAATTCGTTGAGATGGTCCGGGGCATTGAGGAGGAAAAGGCCCTCGCCGGGTCGGCTGCATTTACGGACCTTTTCAAGGGCACAAATTTGCGGCGTACAATTATCTGTATCGGTGCGGTTACTTCGCGAGCTTCTGCCGGTTTTTGGGTCTTTCTCTCCTATGGGGTATGTGTTTCTCAATAACTAATTTGATAATTTACACCCCGATAACTCGTCCACTAACACTCGCTTTCAAATAGGCCTACTTCTATCAGCAAGCTGGCATTAAGGACCCCTTCGCTATGCAGCTATATAAAATTACCGGAAGTATCGTTGGGTCGGCGTTAGGCATCTTTCTCGGCCACAGATTCTTTGGCCGTCGTACAATTCTTCTCTTTGGAACGGCGTGGGCGGCGATAGCCATGTTCGCAGCGGCGTTGGGGGGCACCATCGCGCCAGGAAGCCAGGCCTCGGCTAAGAACTTTATTGCGTGGTCCGTCGTCTTTGGGGTTTTGTATTCCGGCTTCTCATCCATGATCACCTGGCCCATCTCCGCCGAGGTAGTCAATTCTCGTCTGCGACTTTATAGCCTCTCGTTGGCCACCGGGATCGACTATATCTTCGCTTGTAAGTGATGCATTATTCTCATACCCACTCCCATATGAAGACGGGGGCCACTGACTCTAGCATTCACCTGACAGGGCTCACTGCTTTCACTTCCCCGTACTTCATCAACCCCAAGGCGCTGAATTGGGGTGTCCGATACTGTTGGATCTGGGCAGGGTCCAATGCCATCACGTTTGGTAAGCTTTCCCGAGGAACAGATGAGGTATATCGTGCGCTCCTAACCTGAAACGCAAAGTCTTCTTTTGGTTCCTGCTCCCTGAGATGAAAGGCCGCTCCCTTGAAGAGATCGACGAGATGTTCGAGAAGAGAGTTCCCATCAGGAAATTCGCTACATACGAATGCGAATGCACGAAGCAAGCCCACGACCTCGTCGTCGAGAAGGCAAAGATTGCCCACACTGAAGATATTGAGAAGGAGGCCATGGAAAATCCGAAGAGTGGCGTGTCAAGCTAAGGTCCTTGTATTCCGTTGGTTTGAGTGCGAAGCGGTAGGGGACCTGTCGTGTATCGTGATACTGAACCATAAATGCACGAAAGTTGTCGTCTGCTCATAAGTGAAAAACAAAAGAGCATTTCAAGGCTTCGAGAACTATTCTACGCAGCAAGATCATATAAATACCGTCAAGAAATACTTTACGGATTTTGTGTATGGATTAGACCTTAGAGCACGGTTTTTAGAGTTACTGAGGGAACATTAAAGCGTAGCTCTAATCGTAAATGCTTCTTTATACTCCGCAATTTTTTTTTTCACCCAATGTAAGCGACTTGACAACCTAACGAGCTGGGCCCGGAGGGGGGTCTCGACTAAGAGCGGCCAGGAACAACATTACTTCCGAACTGTGACGATGAAGCTATTCCTGCGTCGCGATCCAGATGTTATATTGTCCTAGGATCGCGTAAGCGGACTGATTCGAGATCACGAGCTACGATTCAAATACCGACTCCCCGGCTTCATTCTTTCCTTTCGTTTCCTCCCCTTAAGTTTAGTGTACCAAGATTAACAAGCGCGGAGTGAGAAGAATATTAAGACCAGGCACTGGAAACACTGCTTCCAAAACCGACCGAGCTAGGTCTCCGAGATGTAGGTCAGTAAAAGGGGCAGAAGAAGAGGAAGAGTACACCGGCTCATCTATCATCCCAGAAACGTGCTGAGCCGGGCAAGTCCTTGACCAAAGGAGAAAAGAAAACCGAGATTCGAAGACTATAATGCCGTATCGACTGGATTTGTGTTGTTGTGAGGTAGCGCAATTGCATGAGATCTTCGTACGAACTTCTACCAGTTCTTGAGGCAGTAGGTGATTAGTATTACAATCCATTGGGTGGGCAGCGACTACAAGGAGATTGAGCGACCGAGAGTTTAGCGACAAAGTGAAATAACAAATGATTTCTAGGTTATTAATACGAAATATAGACTTGACATTGGATTAACTACACTAGACGACTCCGGCGTCGCTGCGACGCATTCTAAAGCAAGTCCCTGGAATGGAAAGGTTGCGCCAGGTGATCTCCAGGAAGTAATGATTTTTAAAAGCTTCGATAATATTATTCCAAAATTTCGTCTTTACTGCAGAACACTACCATCTTATGCAGTCCATGCTACAACGGGCCTTGCCGCCATCCAAGGCCGTTAGTTAGAGGCCCGTCCCAGTCCAGGAAATTTGCACCATCCCGAAGTTGTTGCTCGCCGGTTTCATTGTCTCCGCCGAACAGCCCTGCACGGGGGCCCTGTCAAATCTCTCACGAATCCATCGGAGGTAAATAGATTGCGAGGCCTGGAAACACTCGTCATGGCTCAGTCCGGGCAACTTTATGGACTGAATTATCGACTCTGGGAACCTGGCGCATGTGGCATTGACAGCACTGTCCAGGGTCCCACGTGTGATGGGGTCTTCCAACCCCGACACTACCAGCATCGGTGCCGCCAACTCCCATATGCCCGCCCTAACCCACTCCGTCGACCACTCGACCAGGCGCGGACTCTGCTCCCAGCTCATATTCTTGAATATTTGCTCCTTTGATAGGTTCTCGAATAGTGAGGCCGTTGTGCCGTAACAGCCCTTGTTCATCTTCAGCCTGGCCAGCGCGAGGTCAGTCAGATAGTCCTCCGGCTTGATGTCGTTAGGGAAGGCCTCCGAGTATGCCTCAAACACCATGACGGGGTACGGGGTCCCGAACATGGCGTCATCTTTATCTCCGCTCTTCTCCTGAGGCTGAGGCTCGCGCCCCATCGGCGGTGGTTGTTTATAGGCGCGCATGGCTGGCGCCGCCGCCACAGCACCCAGGAACTCTCCCGTCCTGTTTCGCAGTGACGACTGGTCCGCGAGAGCCAGCCGCTCGTTCACACGCCAGGCAGTCATGCCGCCCTCGCTGTGGCCGGCAACAACCCACTCTTGCGACAGCAGCGACCCGATCGGTGACGATCGCGCCGCCATGAGCGCGTACGCAACGTCGCCAGCGTGAAGATATCCGGCCATGTACCGTAGACTGTTCGGGCGATGAGCGCCGAGGCCGGCATAGTCGGGTCCGATGACAGCGAAGCCGCTGGAAGCGATCATGAGGGGACCCTCCCAATCATAATAAAGAGCACGTTGGTTGGACGGTGCGCAGTTTGGATTGTTACCGGCGGTACCATGCGCGAAAACCACGGTGCAGAATTGCTTCGTTCCGCAGCTGTCGGCCGTCGTCTCGGTTTGGGTATAGGGCAACAGGGCGTACGCACTTGCCGCTATCCGAGTGCCGTCTATGTCCTCGCTCACGTAGATGAACCGGGAAAGGGACAAGCCAGCAGGGATAGTGAAGTTGCCAGCCAGCTGGGCGGACGGGACGTCTTGCCAGCGGATGAGACTGCCCGGCTTGGCAGTGATATTGACTGGCGACGCGTAGAACGGGTCAGTGGTCACGTCCGAGACCCAGTCCGCCGACTCCTGGGCGAAGTCGGCGTCATATGCGCCCTGGCAGGCGGCATCGCAGAAATCGGACTGGCCCACAGTCAGTGGCGCAGCAGCTAGAGGAAGGAGGAAAAGAAGTGAGAGATGCATGGTAGAGGCAGGCGTGAGACAGGCTGGCTCCCGGACTTCTGAGATGTCGGACAGAGAGTTGCAGTGACTGCGCTGAAGCCTCAATTATCATTTCGGCCGGTAGCCTATTCGACAACCACTCACCCTTTTATGCTGATTCATGCTCGGCAACTGCGCTGGTTCCGGAGGGTTAGTACGACAGCAAGGGACCTTAGAGAAGGAGAGGTGCCGACGTAGAAAAGGAACTTCGGCAGTAATCCGGAGAAAACGAACAGAACACGGGGCCCTGCGATGCGGTCCAAAAGTTGATGGAAGGTACGGGATAAGTTTACGGAGGAGTCCATATTTACCCCCTTCGGGGGAATATTCTGGGTGTTTCCCGCAGGAATGGCCGACTTTTTCAGTGCCCCCCATCGACTTGAAGCCCAGTTAGAGTATTCCGCTGGGTGTACCCCACACCATTTGATCGACATGACTTAGCTAGTCGGCCAAATTAACCAATTCAAAGAGATTAGCTGTGGTGAATTAGTCCTGCAACTGACTGGAAAGAAGGTGAAGAGTTGCACTGAATGCACAAGCAAGGAATTCGTTCTATTTGGCATGGAAAACCGGGGTAACAATCCCCGGCATTTCTAGTTCACAAGATGAAGTAATACGTTCCGGCGAGACAGTTCCGTACTCCACCTTCCGGACAACTGTGGCCGGCAACAGCAACCGGCAACCGTGATGGCTATACTGGAATTTGACAAGTCGCCTTAATTCGCGAACCGATCAATATACCCTCTATTCGTTCGACAGTGAACCTCCGGGGTTGGTAAACTGTAAGGTCGATCTTAGGAGTTACGAAGGTCATCGAGTCTCTCCAGGTTAAATACGCAGCCATTGCCCACTTCGGTCGTCGAACTCACCATCCATCCATTCATCCGTTCTCTCATCATTCGGCCGTTCCTTGGGGTTTCCTTATCCTCTTTAGTCTTTTGACACGTTTGATTGAATCATCGGCTCACTATGGTTCTTCCCACTTTGTCGCGGAGCTTCGTCACCCTAGCTTGGGCTGCTGCCGGGGCCGTGGCTTTGCCTCAAGGTGGGTCTCCAGGAGCTCCCGTCCTCAAAGTCCAGACAAGCAGTGGTATGGTCCAAGGCGCTATCAATGTAACTACGCCCACTGTCCGTACGTTCCTCGGAATCCCCTATGCCGAACCCCCAGTAGACAACTTGAGATGGATGCCACCGGTACCCGCCAACAACAGCGACAGGGTTATTGATGCCACCAGCTGGGGCCTCAACTGCCCCCAGTTTGAGCCGAAAATGGATTCTATAGACTACAATGACGTCCGAGAAATCCTCTACTGGGGCGACATCGGAGAAGACTGCCTGTCACTGAGCGTGTGGGCTCCCTTGCATCCGAAGTGCAAGCCTTTGCCTGTCTTTATTTTCATCCATGGAGGAAGCTACCAGGCAGGAGGCTCGACCGTGCCTTATCAAAACCCGTCGAAGTGGATTGAGCGGACACAGTCTCACATCGTCGTGTCCATCCAGTACCGCCTCAACATCTTTGGTTTTCCCAATGCCGCTGGCTTGGAGACTCAGAACGTCGGCCTCCTCGATCAGCGGATGGCAATCAAATGGGTTCAGGCGAACATCGCTGCATTTGGGGGTGATCCATCACGGATGATTTTATTCGGCCAGAGCGCAGGAGGCCAGAGCACTGATATCCAGAACTTCGCTTTCCCAGATGACCCTGTTGTCCAGGGATTCATGCCTCTGTCCGGCAGCTCCCTTCTCGGTATCAACACAACTGACCTTGACCGGACCGGTTTCTCCCAGGCCGCTGCACTTTGCAACTGCAGCACGCCGGACCCCGCCGCCGAGTTGGCATGCATGCAGAAAGTCCCGATGGACAAGCTTCTTGAGGCTGTCGAGGCTATCGACGTGATCGGATTGGTCTTCGCGCCTGTTGCGGACGAGAAGACGTACTTCAACAACTACACCGAGCGACTTCTCGAGGGCCATGTTTCGGACCGTCCGGTCGTCTATGGAACCACTCTAAATGAGGGTGTGACCTTCGTCGACTATCCAGAGGATCCCGACACGCAGACCCCCGACCTTGATGTCGCCGAGCTGTTCCGGCTTTCCAGGTTTCTCTGCCCTGTTTCTAACTTGATCCAGCTGCGGCAGCAAGTCGGCAAGCCCACATGGTTTAGGGAATACCGTGGCAACTTCACGAACGTCTCTCCGCGCTGGTGGATCGGAGCAGCGCACGGGGCGGACCTTCCGCTTGTCTTCGGTACGGCAGGAGACTTCCGTTCACCGGAGACCCCATTCGAGACGCAGGTGAGCCACAAGATACAGGATTTCATGATGGAATTTGCCTTGGATCCGCTCAACGGACTTTCAAAAGCCGGGTGGAGCGACTCCACGTCGAACACGTACCTCGCTATTGCAGCGGAAAAGAATGGAACTGGCCACGGTGGTAATAATGATGGCCTTGTCACTCTGGAGCAACCTCTGCAGAGTGTTTTCAACATATGCAAGGATTTCCCGCTCTACCTACCGCCCGTCCCGATCGAGTAATCCAGGCCCCATCCTGAGTGGACTCTAGCTTCCCACCACATCAAGGTCAGGTCATCGCTCGCGGTCAATCAGTTTTCTGTATATCTCGGATGGACCCCGGTGTCGTCTATTTCATGTTGCTCGTATGCGACACGACCGAGTTCAAGTTAGCTAGTTTACTAATTTAGAACGAGTTCAGTTTCCCGGATAACTTGGCATTCGGTGGTTACTGACGCTGCTAGTAGCCTATAAATACCTATAAGCCTTCCGCCGCTACTCCCTACTCCAGCGAAACTCTCCACGCTCCAACTACGTAAGAGGCCGCTAACTACTTAATGTTTGGGCTTTTTGGGCTGAAAACCACCCGGCTGGCTGGTTCGTGGGTTCTCTAGTAGCACCGGCTTTCCAGATCTTCTTGACTTTGATTGTGACCTCCGGCTGGAAACGTTGGTTAGGTGCGGATCTAAGCCACACACTTAACGCGTTGTTCCGTAGGCGTGATGAACAACAAAGGTCGCCGCTGCGTCTCGCGACAAACTGGCGCAAGTCTGCGCAACAATTGGCAGGACTATACAGCAACGAACTGTTACATCTCGCGACCACCTCATCGAGGACCTTCTCAACATTTTCAGGGATCTGGAGGCATCTACGCAACAAACCCACGCTGGCTGGGGCTAGCGTCTCTTCAAATAGGGGTAGCTGGGGCGAGGGCACACAGAGGACCTCGCCCTCGAACCGCGGCGAAGCAATGCTACACCGGGGTTAGGTAAAATAGTCTTCTGTAAGTATAAAATAGATTAAAGAGTGAAAGAGCTACTAGGAAAGGTGTAGTAGGCACGATCTATGTACATGTGGTAAGTTCCCTGATATGGCCAGGATCAGTTCCATGGTTATGTGACAACTACCATGCGTGGCAATCGCATGCAAGTCGTAACAGGAAACATCAAATTATACAGGGGCAGCTCGTGTGTTCATTGTTGCTGGTAATCGCGCAGTTGGAATATACTCTGGGCAATAATCCCCAATCACAATTTAGCCGTCCCGGACTTGATCCGAGCCCAGTTTGCCGAATCGAGCGGCCTGTACTCCTGCGCATCCACGTCAAGGAAATACTTCCGGGCCACTCCTGGCATGGTGCTCGTACCATCTGCCTTCTCCGTTGGGCCTGGCTCAGTCGGGGCCCAATCCAGCGCCTTGACCGCTTGCTTGGTATGCTTGAATGTGGCGCTGACTTCCAGTAACGTGTTGGTCAAGGCCACAAATCGCGGGAGCGCGTATAGAGGTAGGCCCCTTCGCCTCAGATTAGCGTAAAGGTCGCGCATGAGGCTCTCTACTCCACCGGGAGGAGTTGATGGTTCGAGGGCTATGGCCGCCACGCCGGCCTGGCCGTCGTATCCCGGCAGCTGTTTGCCGGCGACGATTACGTCCTGGACGTGCGGCAGCGCAGATATGTACGCGGCAACCTCGCTCGCGGAAACGTTCTCGCCTTTCCAGCGGAAAGTGTCCCCGACCCGGTCGACGAAGCGTACCCAGCCCGACCGCTCTTGAACCAGCAAGTCACCGGACCGTTGCCATTGGTCTCCGCGGACGAACACGTCGGTGAGGATCTTCTCGTTCGTGGCAGCTGGATTGCCGAGGTATTCCGGGTAAGTCGCCGAGGACTTGATGCGCGCTATCACCTCACCGGGCTCATTGACGCGAGCGGGTATGCAGAACCCCGTGACTGGGTCACGAAAGGGCTTCTCACTGTCGTAGTCAAACCGGACAATCACTTGGTCAGCCTCCAGCATCCGCCTCAGCGGCCCGGCGAATCCCACCTTGCCCACTCCGGGGCCGCGACCTAGGTGTCGGTTATCCCACTTGGCCAGCCCCTCGGTGGACCGGTAAAATTCCCGGACCTCAGGCACGCCGAAGCGATTCTTAAACGCCATCCATATATCCTGGGGAAGCCCGTTGCCCATGGCGACGATGCAGCCGTGTTTCCGGTCGTACTCGCCGGGTGGCGTTGCGAGCAGGAACCGACACAGCTCCCCAACATACAAGATCCTCGTGGAACGCGACTCTGTGACATCCTTCCAGAAGTTGCGGGCCGAGAATTTCCTCCCCAGGCAAAAGCAACCTGAGGTACCAACGCTGGAACACATGGCCGTGAAAAACGTCGTGCCGTGAAACAACGGCATACAGCTGTACGTCCGCGCCGGGAGGTACTTACTGGGGTTCGACTGGTCGGCCGAGGATGGCAAGCAAACCGTACAGATGCGGGAATTTTTGATTGTGCAGGCCTTGGGCTTTCCAGTAGTTCCTGAGGTATAGATCAGGGCGCCGACGTCAGAGATTGAGCGCTGTGGTCGCATGGCCGGGCCGACAGTGGCAGGGTCAACGAAGGGAAATTCGAGGGCATTGGACGGCAGGGGTATTGCCTTGCTAAAAGAACCAATATTCAACGACACGGTCGTCGCAGAGCCTTCTGCGAGACGTCCGCCCGCCTGAGCCGCGAACGGGGCGAGATCCGGAGTGCTTATAATCAGCTTCGACGATGCTAACCCCACGCAATGGAGCAACGTATCGTCTGAGTATGGTTAGCCGGCATCCCGGACCGCATTGCATTTCCCAGGGGAAGCATACCCCGGAGAGCGGAATTGATTAGAGCTGGTGCCGCGGCTAGTTTGGCGATGGCGTATATCGTGAAGACCATCTCGGGCGAGTTCGTCATAAATACGGCGATGAAGTCGTTCGCCTCTACTCCGAGTTGTTGCATTCCCGCGGCAATCGCATCAACCTCTGCGCAAGCTGTCAGCCAAAGCATTATCCACATAGCGGACCCCACCCGGCCGGGGGGGGAATACCACGGACCTTTCTTCAATGCTCGGTAGTTCCATGATTGACCCTCAAACCACAAGGCCTCCGCGTAAGGGTCGGCAAGTTCTAACACGTGATATAGATCAACATGATCGCCCAGTCGCCTCAGAAATTGCGGAAAGCGAGTCTCAAAATCCTTCTTCTCGCGCAGGTACTGGATATCCGTGCTTAACCCGAGCATCGCGTCGAGCAGGTATCCTGCCGTTGCCGTGGCGGCGACGGAACCCGCTGCAGTCGCCAATGTTCTAGGCATCTTCTCCAAAGTGCTTAGAGCTCCTTTATAATTCCATGCACTTACAACAGCGCGGGAACGGAAAGCACGCTGACTATGGCTCGGGTAATAGTGGCGATAAATATACCAATAGCGTGGCCAACCGACCGAGACATAGAGCTCTGGGGCGAAGCACAAAGCGACAATAACTGGGGGTAATTCGAGCAAGATTACCGGGCTTTTATCCGAGACGGTGGCTAGTCAGCATCCGGACCAATATTTTCAAATTACACAACGATGGAAGCAACAATTTGATTGGACCTCGGTATTGGCTAGGGGCAAGGTAGTACGGTTTGCTGGAGCGAGTCTGCCGGTCTGAGCTACTTTGACTAGAGCCTGATGTGTCATTAGGGGATATGAAGACCGAGAGCTGTTTCAGTCCTGGACTTGGATTCCTGCAGCCCTGTCGGACCCTCCTCGTCAAGTCGTTGGTAAGAACTGGAGTTTGTAAGGTACGGCGCGCGCCCTTTCTCTAATCTTCTCCATCCTCTCTACTCGCTCCCCCAACTCCTCCCAAGTATAACTGCCCAAGCCCAGACATTCGGTCCTTTGTGTACAGACAAAATAGCCTTCCACGCGAACGGATTCGATCCGAGGATATACCGTTCCATGAGCCACTGGAAGGTTTTGAGCATGTGGCCTGGAATGGGGCACACCCGAAGCAGCTACAGCACGCAGCAACGTGGACAAACACAGGCGAGTAGCAGTACGAATGGGCCGACTCTTAGAGGTAAACACTTGCCGGGGCGCGGCTACAGACGAAGCAGGAAACGGAGACGACAAGGGCGATGAAGCTTAAGAAAACAACAACACCGAGGCAACATCTTGCGCAAGTTCACGGGTGGGCGCTGATACGCGCCACTTACGAGAAGCTCGCCCCCATGACCGACGAGCCCATGGTTCTAGGAGGTAGAGCCGGCAAATAATACAACCAACTGCTGCTTGTTTTGTTTTGGGAGGGGGGGAACTGGCAGAACCATACGCATCCATAATTTAACTAGATCAGCTCGCTAACGTATGGAAATGCACCGAGGTGCAGTGCTTTCCTCGAAAAGAGATCTTCTACTAAGCGGGCGAGGTTCTTAACTGAGGGGATACGCCTTGCCATGTCTTCGTGGTGCAGATGGCTGACTCCCTGGTTCTGATGAGATGATCACTATTTACGCTTAAAATGGTGCTACGTTATGCTCCAATTTCGATCGCAACGATTCCGATTAACAAAAATTGAGCCGGCGCTTCGCTTTCTGTTGCAGACAGAAGAGAGGTGATCCTTAGTTTTAGCCCCTCACAGCTCCTCTTCGAACCTCGGTGTATTTTAATATTCTGCCGTCCAAAAAGGGTTACGGCGGAATCTTACACCGCAGCCCTGTTGCACTAGCAGAGGGAAGACGTGAGATAGCTTCCGCACTCACAGAACCATGCAGTATTATCCTCTGGATCCTCTTATACAATCTTGAGACACGACAAAAGCTGACAAATGTTACGGGCGCAATTCATCAATGCAACCGGCATTGCTAGTTAGCGAGTGATCAAGCATATATGCTTAGGGAGAACCTGATTTGTCTACGGATGCGTTTTGACCCTGTCTAGATCTGGTAGTGCATTTCGACCTAAGAGCGGCTTTGCAATGTTTCCAACAGTAATCGTCGTCGGGGCTGGCCTGGGAGGGCTAGCAGCGGCGGTCGCCATCCAACTCACCGGACGTTACTCAGTACGCGTGCTAGAGTCAGCCCCAGAGCTGAAGGAAATCGGCGCAGGCATCCAAATCTCGCCCAATGCTTCTAGGCTCCTCGTCCGCTGGGGCGTCAGCCCTCATCTAGGCGACACGCCCGTCGCTCCCCACGGCGCGCAAATTCACCGCTGGAAGGACGGGACCATCCTTTCACGCTCCCCCATGAATCCCCTTTTCGAAAAGAAGTTCGGCGCACCTCACTGGCACCTGCACCGGGCAGATCTGCACAAGGCGCTCTTGGAGAGAGCTACCGAGTTGGAAGTCAAGATCACGCTAGGCGCAGAAGTTGTGGCCGTGGAGGTAGGTTCGGAGTTGGTGAAACCCCGTGCGATATTGGCTAGTGGCGAAACAATTGAGTGCGATTTCATCGTGAGCGCAGACGGCATTCGATCCAAGGTCCGAGAAAACGTCCTTCCGCGGTCCCCGCAGCCGAGGCCGACGGGTGACTGTGCGTATAGGTTCACTCTCTCGACAGCAGCAATGGCTCGAGACCCCGTCCTCGCCGACCTTGCGCGGGTGCCTCTCGCCCGGAGCTGGTGGGGTCCGAACAAACACGTCGTTGGATACCAACTTCGAGGCGGAGAGCTATACAATGTGGTCGTCGTGGTTCCGGACGATATGGTAGATCACCGAGCTGAAGGCGACGCACGCCTCATGAAATCGGCATTTCACGATTGGTGTCCAGAGTAAGTTGTGGCGGACGCCGAGATCCGCAGGTCGAAGTCTTGGAAGTTAACGCGCTGAATAGAGTATTAAGACTCCTGGACCAGGGCCAACCGGGTAGCCTCACGCAATGGAAGCTCATGGACGTTGAGCCTTTGGTGGCATGGGGCAAGGACTGCGTGGTACTGCTTGGAGGTAAGAGAGATTTCTAAAACCACGTGGTTATCGCTTCACATGCTAAAAGCGAGATTCAGATGCGTGCCATCCGATGCTCCCTTACCTCGCGCAGGTTCGTAACTGATGCCCCGGATCGTCCGTATAGATTTACGATGCTGACCTTCGGGACAGGGGAGTGCGCAAGCGATGGAAGATGCCGCTGTGCTAGCGATCTGTCTTCAGAACCTACCTCACGATCTCCCGAAAGCGACAAGGCTATATACTAAGATTCGATTCGAGCGAGCGACTCAGGTGCAGCAGTTCGCCCGGGCCCAGAGGCTGAAAAACCACATGCCCGATGGTCCGGCTCAAGTGGAGCGTGATGCCGCGATGGAAGAGGCAACCGGTCTTCACCGGGCCGCCCACCGTTGGACATGGGCGGCTTCTGAAGGACGGCCTGCAATGGAGTGGACACAAGGGCTTTACGGCTATGATGCGGAGGAAGATGCAAAGACGTTCTTGTCAAGAGAGATCGCATCTTCCGGAACAGGCGAGTCCGAGCCAGGGACGCTTGTTTCGGGGACTAGCAACCTGTGAAGCTACACTTCTCCTTGCAGTCAAGCTGAAGCCTGTCTCGTCACTTGCTTTACGAGCCATAGTCTACATTATTATTAGGGGCCTTGTCATGTAAAGGTGTAGCATACCGAAGCTGAAGGGCTATCAAGGTGTGGAAAATAGACGCATCTAAATTATCTGCACACCCAGAAATAGGGCCATATTAGTGCTGTTTGTGGTTTTTTTTATTTCTTTTCCGTCTGTAAGCAGACACTCTAATGCGGATCAGTGCCTTCCCAGGTAGAATACGTGGCCAGCGGTAAAGAAACCGGAACAGAGATACCGTAACGAGGATGGCTTATAAAGAAGCACGTCAATTTAGAGGTAGGCTTCATCGGATTTATCGATTTTATTCCTCACGCTACAACCCCTGAACAGATAAGGCGGACTTGATGCGCGTTGCATGGCAGGGCCCTAGCCTGCACCTATCTTTAGAGTTATTGCTTGAGTGAGCGAGATGCTCGTAAGCCCGAAACGAAAAGGGACCGTGGACACTCGCGACGCTATCTACCATGTCAATCGAGACTCTCATCCGTGACTCGTCAGGAGAAAGTAAGCCCGGATGTCGTCGGTCAACTGTCGCGCACAGGAGCGGAGATGATTGCACGTCCACCTAGTCTGTTTTACAAGAGGGTGGCATTCGTCAGATCTGTCAGTGGCCTCGCCACACTACAGCTGTGAAATCTCAGGAGCGACGCAGCATGTTCTTGTGCAATCATAGTCTTCTCTCACGCAACAGCATAGCACTTGGTATGGCCGTGGTTTTGGCACGTAAGACACCTAAGATTGCTCAGAACAAGAGCCGAGACCGGTCCAGAAAACGTCGGCTAATCGATTACGACTTCTGTCCGAAGGTTTACTCGATGGACATTAGAACTAATGGCGCAACTCAGATGTGACCTGAGCCGGACTCACGCGGTATGGACTTACCGTTGGTAAGTGCCTGCGTGCATTGACGCTCAATTTCGTCTCAATCAAGGAATTGGGGAAACCCTATTTACAACCTAGTGCGGGGATGATCCCATCACTTGCTAACACCAAAAAAAAAAAAAACGACGGGTTTGAACAAATCTTCCCCATCTCGGAGAATATTTGGCCGTGCCTCCGCAACACTTAGCCATGTCGCAACGATCTCGCGCCAACCATAATCCTCCACACCTGAGAGAATATTTGGCCGTGCTTCGATACCGCTAAAATATTCGGCCATAGCCTCACGGGTCTCGGCCCTATCATTCGAGGTCATCATACTCTCCCCGGCCGACCGAGAACGAAGTCAGCCAAGAGAGGTCGCGTGTTTGTTAGTGGGTCCACGTAGGGCACAAGTCCAGAGATGACATTTAATACCCCGGCGGAGCTTTTCCAGGCTGTGTGAGAGAACTTAGTCCGGAGTGCTCCAGCTACAGCGAAGAAGGCCGTCGTCAGCTCGATTATTCTGAAACTAAACCAACACTTGTCAACCTCACGTCCGCTCCGAGGCATCGAACCAAGCAAACTCGCCACAGAGACCCGAATCATCGGACAAGCAGCCTTCACCATGAATCCAAAACTTCGGCAAGCTTTCCACTTCACCGACTTGGGCTCAAATAAGCCTACACGCGATGGGGATCCTTATGAATACATGTGTGGATTTGGAGGACAATTCCAGTCCGAGATCATTCCCGGTACGCTCCCAATTGCACAGAATACCCCGCAAGTCTGTCGCTTCAATCTGTACACGGAGTGCTTGACGGCTTCTGCTTTTGCCGCTCCCCGAGAAGCCAATCTCAGCACCTGGATGTATAGGTGCAGGCCTAGCTGTGCCCAGGATGGAGAAGTGCTCATTGAGAGCAGGGCCAAGATTGAAGGATGTTTCCTTGCGACGAACCCTCGTGTTAAGATGACGTCGGCCCAACTCGAATGGGCACCATTCGAAATCGATTCCAAGCCGACAGATTTCATAGACGGATTACGAACCATTGGTGGTAATGGAGATTCGAATCTCAGAGATGGTTTAGCTCTCCACATTTACGCCATCAACAACTCTATGGACCACAGAGCCTTCCTCAACGCTGACGGCGATTGCCTCTTTGTCGCGCAGCTGGGCAACTTGGATATCCAGACGGAGCTTGGAAAGCTTTACCTTCAGCCCGGGGAGCTTGCAGTGATCCCCAGGGGTATCAAATATGTCTTGAACCCTGCTCAGGGTACAACCGAAGCGAGGGGCTATATCATTGAAGTCTTTGGCTCGCGCTGGGAGCTTCCAAATCTGGGACCGATCGGAGGTCACGGGCTTGCCAATGCGCGAGACTTCCTGATACCTGTAGCTTTCATTGACGAGGATCTCCATCAGACCTGGACGATCGTGACCAAGATTAATGGACAGTATTTTGCCAACACCCAGGACCATAGCCCGTTTGACGTGGCAGCCTGGCACGGCAACTGCGTGCCTTACAAGGTGAATATATCAAACTCCCCCGGAGCGATCCTGGCTGACCTGACAATAGTACGATATGACCAAATTCGTCAGTATCTCGTCCGTCTCCGTCGACCACACGGATCCTTCCATCTACACTATCTTGACTGCCAAGTCACGAGATCCCAACACGTCCCTTGTCGACTTCCTGTGGTTCGGTCCACACTGGGATGTCGCGATGAACACATTCCGTCCTCCTTATTTCCACCGGAATGCTGCGTCCGAGTTCCTCGCCAATATCTGGTCGAAAGACGTAGGAGGCCGGTCAGATAACTTTAAGCCCGGCGGTGGCAGTTATGAAGCGGGACACGTTGCCCACGGATCAAGCGGTGGACCGTATCTCACGGAGATGAAAAAGGAGGTCAATCAGCCGAGGGTTCTTTATGAGGGTAATGTGACATTTATTTTGCCCCGATGCGTTCAGAACGTTGACAAGACTCCGCAACAGGGTCCTTAACTTTCATGATGGAGAGTTCCAGATCTTTGCTCTTCACCGAGTGGGGTCTGGACACCGCTAAAAAGGAAGCGTCCAACCCTGAAGGCTGGAAGCGCCTGCCGGTGAGCCACGTCTCTACTCAACTATTTACCTATGCAGAGTGGCAAACTCTAACGTTCATAAGGATCGGTTTTCTACCAACCCAACGGTGAAACGTCTCTTAGAGCACGTGAAGGTAGAGAAAGCTCTGCAAAAGGAAAGGAACGAAGCGTACTTCTATGATGACCGACTTGAAGAACTGCTGAAGAAGAATCCAGAAATAGATGGAACCAATGGAACCCATGATGTCATCTCTGAAACAAAGTAACTCTGCAGGAATCGGCCCGTTTACTTGAATTGGGCTCGTAGCGAATTAGCAATGTCTATACCTCTCCTCTTCCTGATAATAAAAGGTGTAAACCACACTGTCATGGAGCGCACCCAAGACGCTCACATACGGTCCACCGACCTAACCTCTTCGTCGCGTGTTTTCGGCTAGACCCTCCATCGTGGCACGGTGATTAAGTAGCTCCTATCCCGGTCGGATTTGTGGGAAGGCAATAGAACTGCAATCAGGTGGCGAAAATTAATGGATGTTTCTTCGTAGGTAAGCCTGAGTGCCGGGATTTCATGAGCGTATTGCGAAGTGTTACGGGCTCGGGGTTACAAATATTCAAGTATCATCCCGATCGGACGACACGCACCGAGTATGAGATCCTCATATCTCGAGTTTATTGTTGGTTTCCTAGCACTGCCATTGACAATTTTGGCTCCGTGTCCCATTTAACACCTCACGGGAGCTAGAGTGCCATCTCAGAGCAGTAACAGTACATCTAGACATCGGAACGATATAATAATGGATACAACAATGTTGAATTAACCTGCACGATTGATACTTGATTTACGACGTACTACCCTGCCTCCAAAGCCACCCATTCGCATTGACTGGTGGAGTTGACAGTCGGCGGTCGCGTGTACTTGCTATTGCTCTGAAACGATCACCGAAGCCATCCCCATGCCCTGGGAAGTTACATTGTCAGCAGTTATTTTCTCCACCTCCTAATGTGGCTAAGCAAAGAAGGCAAGGCTAGAAGGGGACAGAGTAGAGTAAAGAGGGATGCCGACTTACCGTTCCGACACACATGCTGGTCACAGCGATCTGCTTCCCTTGTCTTTTCAGCTCTGCCAATGCCGTGACGATCTGCCTCGTTCCTGTACAACCAAGAGGGTGGCCAAAGGCAATGGCTCCACCACGAGGATTCACCTTCTCCCTCGGGAGTCCCAGCTCTTTGACACAATACGCCGCCATGGAGGCGAACGCCTCGTTGATCTCGAAGATATCGATCTCGTCTTTGGACAGCCCGACTTTCGATAGGACTTTTGGAATTGCATACGCAGGTCCGATGCCCATTATCCGAGGCTCCAGCCCGACAACCGTTGAGGTCACGAACCTGCCCAGAATCGGCTGCCCTAACTTCTCGGCGGTCTTGCGTTTCATGAGGACCAGGGCTGCAGCGCCGTCGGTGAGCTGTGATGCGTTACCTGCCGTTGTGGTCGATGGTGGCCACTTCGGGAACGCGCCACGGAGCTTCGCCAGCGTCTCTTTTGTCGTGCCATATCGGATACCCTCATCCTTAGTCACTGTCACCGTCTTCGCTTCCGAAGTTTGGGGGTGTTTCCACTGGGTGGTGATGGGAACGATCTCCTCCACTGGCCATCCGGCCTTCTGCGATATTTCCGCTCTGCGCCATGTCTCCGCAGCGTACTCGTCCTGCTCCTCACGCGTCACGTTAAACTCAGCCGCTACGTTCTCCGAAGTCCAGCCCATCGGCATGGTGAGGTCGTGAATCTGTGGGATGGACGTCAGCGTCTCATCCAGATCGGCCTTGATTTCTCCATTGCGGCTCATATTCTCGGCTCCGACGGCGATGCCGATATCGATTGCGCCCGACAAGATCTGGCCCGCGACGCTTTGGACAGCGAGGAGGCCGGATGAACACCATCGACTCACGGTCGAGGTAGCTGTTGTCGGTGGAAAACCAGCGGCGATGGCGGCGGCGCGGAGTGGGAAGCTGGGGAATGGGTGATGCACATTTCCGAGGACGATTTCCTCTACGGTAGCAGGATCGAGATTTGATTTCTCTCGGACAGCCTAGCGATGGATTAGCGGCATGTATGTACGTGATGAATATCGGTGCATACGGTCAGAAGGGCCATTAGCAAGATTTCCAACCGGGTATCTTTGAAATAGCCTTTCCTGGCCTTTGTCAGTGGAGTTCGAATCGCAAGTGTAATGACCTAATAACAATTTAGCTAGGTGTCTATATATGGCGTCTCACAGGCGTTCTGTGGACGTACAATGTCATCCGGATCTTTGCGTAAAAGGTTCCTCTTTGAGTTTGGAGGAGCAGCAAGCTGGCTGGAGATAGACGCGAGTCTTTGCTGTGCAGTTGACATTGTGGCACGGTTCTCCTCTGTTACTTACTGCGGGTACAAAACTAGAGTGGTTGGATCAGTGAACAGTTTTAGTGATTACTTGGGTATATTTAACCTTGACCTCGGCCAAAGAACCTGAACGTTTACTCAAGATAAAGGAAGAAAGTTAGGGACGGAATAAAATTGCCCGAAAGAACTACCGCCGGGCTCCAGCAACTACTTCGGCATTATATTAAAATGCTAGGTAACCCTTCACCAACCCTTTGCCGAGGTAGCTCTCACCTGGTCACGCTCCTTCTCCAGCGTCCACGGCAATCAGCAGCCTGCAAACCCACAATTTCTCTCTCTCTCTCTCTCTCTCTCTCTCTCTTTTTTTTTTTTTTTTTTTTTTGTAAATGAGGAAATAACTTACCACGTTGGCTTACACAATTGGATAGCAAAGTGCGAGATGCGGCAGGTAGAGCATACAAGCGGTTTGGTCCTGCTCTACGAAGTAGGGTCACCAACTCCGTACAGAAGACCCATCAGTGCCATCAGCGTCCAGGAGACAACGGAAAGGCAATTATGGAAGTATCTTAGTTTCCGTACGTCGTTGATCTTTGTTCAGCTCAATACATTGTTTTCTTCTACCGCAATTGTCCTTGGTGCCCAAGACCTGTTCTTGTAAGCGCCTATCTTATATCGTTTCTTCCATTCGTTGAAGTGTTGTTTCTTGTCAATCTTATTTCTTTCCTGTTGATCAACGGGAATCCGACGTTCAGAACCTATTGGGAGCTGTGCGGCACTTCTCGACAAAGTTCAATTCCTAACTATTGGCCGACCACCCTCTTTACCTTTCTGATGCAGTCGGCTGTCGGTCTCAATACCGGTATACCCGATGCCAGGTGGTCTCTCGACCGATGTGGCGTGCCGCGCTTTCTCTGCTTAGAGGATAGGTACATCGCGTGCTGATGCGTGAACATTTCTCTGATGGCGACGGCGAGCCGATCGCCGTATGTTCCATTTCTCAGCTGGCGCGACATTTCTACCAAGACCTGTAGAACTATGTGAGAGGCTGGCGGAACTAGCCAACGGTCACTAAAAAAACACACATGCATAGAGCATCTTTTTTGCGGGGCCGCCAGAAGAGGCCAAATCACCAAAAAGCATGATAGGTTTCGCCGGGTTAGTTGGAGACTGACGAACATGTCGCGCGGGCCATCTTGGGTATAACGGGACAGTAGCACTTGAAAGAAAGGTTGACGTGCCAGAATCACGGCTGACTCGGTAATCCTGCGATTAGAAACCGGGCGTCTAGTTCATCTACTGTGAGGCTAGACACTTTGATGGTGTTACTAGATTTCTTGAGGGTAGGGCTTGACCAGTAACAAGGACACTCCTGGACGTCGAAAATTGGTTTAACTTGTTCGCAACAGGACTGACCCTTGCCGAAAATTTTGTCAAGCCTTGTGGCATACAGAGACTATAGTTCAGGGCTAATTAGAACAACGTTGAAATGTCTCATTCCGGGATACGTACACGATGCTAGGGCTTCGCCACCAACGATGATGGCGATCCTACTCTGCCCAGAAGCGATTCTCCGGGCCGACTCTTCGCAGAGTTCTGGCGGCCTGCCACATCCACTAGCTAACCTCTACGTTTTTCTCGGAGATGCCATCAATGTCATCAAAACCCTCTTCCATGCTTCTCTGGTGCTGGATGCTACACGAGGTGATTCAGACAAACGGGACAACAGTGAAAGTCCTGTAATTAGCAGTAGTGGGGAAGAGCCAACGACTGCGCGCTGGAGCTGAGCCGCTAAGCACAGGGCAAAGACAGGAAGGAACACCGAGAACAGGCGGTGTCGTTACCACAACGCTCTTTGGGCCGCGAGCACCGCACGCGTGACTTTCTACTTCGGGGTCGCATCTTACGCCCTCCTCGGTTCGATCTCGCGTCGTCCGTTTGATTTCCCCAAATTGGTGCGGGTTCGGGAAACATACTGAAGACCAAGCCTGGTGGTGGCGAATCGGAGAGAGAGTGAGAGAGTGGGAATAGGGGGTATACTAAGAGGTAATTCGAGGCTAAGCCCCAGAGCCTAACTGCAGGCTTATGCTCGTTTGTCAGGTATATTCTGCATATAAACTCTTCTCCACCCACCGTCTAAACCCTCTCTCATATTAGATATAGAATCACGATTATAAGACTCCTACTCCTCGAAGTCACCACTCTGTAGGTTCACACCACTACGCTAGGTAGTAGCATCAATATCTGCAAATACATGTATGATTCAAACTTTAGCCCACTCCTTCCACCTCACTCGGAGGATTTTCCGTCAACTGGTTGCGCACTGGGGATGTCCCAACCGACCGGCGGCGTCTATCCGGAGTAAAGTGCTAGTTGTGGATATTTCGAACATCTTCAAGGGTCGCCGTGGAGAATTCGTCCTGATATCTTGTGGTTCCATGTGCTTCCAATTGTCACTGAGTAAATTAGGGGCCTCTGTAACCCGACCCCAGTACATATGGATTCTCAAGCACTACTGCATCTCACGACCAAAAGACAACCCGATTTGGGGGAGGCCGAGTTCAGATCTGCTCTAGTCTATGTACGCCACGATTTGTGTAAACTGAAAGCGGTACTGGTACACCGTAGAACCAGACACCTGGATTGCCAAACTGCAAGTCTTTGACTGGGATTTAATCTTAGAAGATAAAATGGACACTTGCAACGTTATTAAAGCTACTAGGGATGTATACCTGAATATGAAGGGGACAGGACTGCTTAGGTCCCTTATAGCATACTTTGTACGTAGCTTAAAAGTAGTGTTTACATAGGACTGTCATATTTATTAGAATATATATATATATATAAGATAGCCTAGTTTCCGAAACTATTTAACATTGAGAATCGCCGCTATATTATTGATGAGGAAGCAAGCAGGACTGATATCTTTAATAATTTTTCTTTTATCGATGTCACGAGGTCGGAAGAGTACACCGAGCACTAATTTTATTAGTTAATTCGTCATATTCATGAGGTCACCATCTATGGAACTCGGAGTTGCGGAAGGTAAACACCGACCAGGGAAAGCAAAGTGCTGCGTTTAATGCGAGCGAGGGCTGTTGTTTAAGTTTCTGTGTGGTGTTAATTTCTAGTCTACTTCCTGTTCTACCAGCGTCACGAATATATATATATATATATATATACACATATATCTACGTTGCCCTCGTAGCTAGCTGCAAAGAGTTGGAGAATTTACATACTATATGCACTTTTCAGGCGCTCCGTGTGAGCGAGATACCGGCCAAGATCAGGATGCCTCAAGCTCTCTGTTCCCTCCTGAATGCGCCAGTAGCCGCGTATCGAAGGCTTTAAATGCAGGTGGAAGACAGTACATATGACCATTCCTATCAAAGCATCGGGGGTGGTGACGGTGAGGGAATCTCTGATTAGTAGATTTGTCGTTTTCCCCTTTTATTCCTTTCTGGCTTCCAATCTTCACATTCCCCTCAGTTTCCCCCTTGCAGAAGCTAGTTAACCTCGGTGTTTATTAGTATGGCGGGTCTCCGTTTAATTGTAGCATCCGTATCTAGATATTCAAGTATCGATATCTCTATAAAAAGATCAAGGACATATACCCTGCACGATTCCCAAAAAAGGCTTCCAGTGCGAGTCTGCTGCACAGCCCCAGCTGCGCCTTGGTCTTGGCACATCGGCTGGAGTGTGGAGGCTAGGTTAAGGCCCAAGGATGTACACGCGCAATTCCGTGCAAAAGTCGCTCGTTCTATATCTCCTTTCACTGTGGGGAAAACAAGGTGTTTCGTAGCGAACTAACCCGGATCTTAACGATGCAAGAGAGACAGTTCAATTACTGCATGCAAAAAGACGAAAAACCATGATAGAGAAGGGATCCTGTGTAGCGTGCCGCGCAGCTGAAGGTGCTTTGGAACCCAAAAAGGGGAAAATTATGGTTATATGGAAATGGCCGAAATGGGTTGCCATCGACATCGACCCCCCTGGTCTCATCGTCATATGTGGAGCTGAGGAACTGGACACTGAGTGGTACCCGTCTTCGGTGCCAACTGTGTCCGCAATTTCTAGGGCCGCACGAGTATGCATCAGCATATTTGTGTGGTTTGCTGTCCCAGCTGCGAGGACTGGCGCTTTGCTCTGATTTGAACCCATGCCCCTTCATATCCGTACCGGGCGTTCGAATGGTACAATAATTCCCCGGCTTACAATGACCTAATTCCTTGGCACTGATACTAACCAATTGAAGCCGGACAAATGACAACCTGGTGCCGATCTCTTGGATCTGCGTTTGTCTAGGACCGAGGTACGCTGACAAATCCTAGCTGTCCGTCTTTGAATAATTAGTTAGAGGTGCCACTAGCGAACAAAACGCGTGGGAATAGCTCATTGTCTTGTTCTTAGAAGTAAAAAACAGCAAAAGGAAAAAGAAAAAAAGGTAAGCGCTGCTGAGCGAAGAGTGGCAAGAGCAAAGCATAAAATGGTTGAACTGTCAGTTGGACAGGTGTCCGGTATTATTGCCGCGGCCGTTGTTTTTAGTAGGTTGCTTCTTCATACCTTCCCTTACACAGTCCTCAAGGCACGTCTAATCATCTCCCTTTAGGCCAGTTTGTATGCCCGATTGTTCTAACATATCTTCTGGCGGGCTTATTACGCGACACTGAGACGGCAACCACCTGGTAGGCTATCATACGTTTCTTTATATCCCGTCCACTGCGTTCTAATCGGCTAGTCTTGGATTATACGTGGCCATCCGCGAACTCTTCCCCCCATTAGAGCTCCCAGCGAGTCACTACAACCCGCTAACGATGAAATGCCAGGTCTTTGGCTAACCAGGCGATCCAATCTTCACTATGGCCGTCACTTCTGCGCTCGGATACTTCGAATCCCTCCCACCGCGTCCGCCGATTGATACAAGTTCTGGCTTCCTGTCTCCCCGCAGCGGCACTCCTGGCCGCCATTACTGGCATTGTCACTCCTCTTGGTTTGGATGACGAGCTCGTCTCCGTAGCTGGACGAACTGGCACATTCGAATACGTGAGAGACGCAAGTCCTTACTCAGCTGGAACCTCTCCTCGTGGCATAGCCGACTTCAACCGACAATGCTCTGGAGGAGGTCCGCCTGCTGACGGCCCCGTTGCCTGCCCCTATACAGGTGACGTTGTGGAACAGACTGTACGTAATACCAGTTCGGTTCGCTGGGAGTTCCCATATGGACTCACCTCCGGTATTCCTGATATACTCCGAGAGATTTTCTCAAGCGGTACAGCTGGACAGGCTACGACAGTCTCGAACTTTTTTGATATCGAATGGCGGCAGTTGTCCACCGCCAAGTCCGAGTATTATGACAATGGTACCGAACATGCTGTTGGGCTGTACCGTCAGCTCGACTCTTTCATACTTCAGGACGAGTACAAAGTTCTGGAGGGCCTGGTTGTTGACGCTAAAGTGGGCGGTATTGGTTTCAGAAACCACACACTACCGACTGGCTTAGCTCGTGGGGGAGCCTGGAAAGAAGATTTGCTTTTTGTTGAACCCGAAGTTAGCTGTGTCAACACGAATATCACCTTGGACTTCGAGATTTCGACAGACTTTTCAGATTATGAACAGATCCAGAACCTCGTTATCACCGATAGAGGGGGCTTTGCCGGCATCAACACCGCATACACTGCTTTCGACCTCGCCGGTGCACAGTCCGATGCGAAGCTTCAAGCACGCGCATACGAGGCCGCGTTTCTCAACAATGCTTATACGATGATGCTCTACAACATCACGAACCCGAGCGATAATCGTACCGGTAGAGCTGCTTTCTCATACCTTGATTCTGAAATTGGTAAAACGTTTCCTCTGAACGTTACCAACCGTGCGGATTACATCGCGTTAAGTTTGTCGTATCGTTTTGGCCGTTATTTGGACCCAATCCGTGGACTAGAGCGTTATCCAAACCCCTATAATATCACGAATGGCGCTCTAGGCGATATCAACTCTGTCTGTGCGGGGCCTGGTGATAGTGCCCTAGCCAACATCTCGAATGTCTACGTCGGGTGCGGTCTCCTTCAAGGTGCTCCGGTCCGAGTTGATGGGGGCCCGCCATCATTATTTGACAATGGGAGTAAATGGTCCTCCTCCCTTCACGCCTGCGCAGCGACAGTTCGAGCCACCATTAAAACAGTCAGTTTTGCTTTTAATGCATCTAGCAATGTGCAGGGCCTTGGGGGTTTGACGGTCGCAACGATTGAGCCAAAAGTGTACGCCAGCGAAGACGATTATCCTCTGTGGGGCTTCGAGGAGTCGGGTTTGGAGTTTAACGGTGTTAATCCTATCTGGGGTCTGATATCGCCGGAGTACGAAGCTCGCGAAAACGTGTCCTCCGTTCGGCAACCTTCTTTCTACATTCCCGGTGTTTCAGTTGGTGCAGCCGCTCTAGGTTTACCTCTTAGCCTCAACTTCGCCAACAACCTACCGGGCAGCGACTTTGCGTCTAGGGTCATGAATCAAGTATTTAAGCTTGACAAGGACTGGCCGTACGATCTTCGAGGCTCGGCTAGTATGTCCATCTTCGCCCGATGGCAGGCGCTTTCTTCCAATGCTACGGAAGCCTCCAAAGTTATCAGGCTGCTATGGACAGATCTCGCGGCTTCGGCTGTCGTCGGGACAAAGGGCGCGCTAGGCCGTCTAAACAGCGGTCAAAAAGACGAAGTTGTCCCGGTATACATCAGCCCCTTTGAGCATCGCATCACCTACAACCTCTTCTACGGAATCCCGGCATTTATACTCCTGCTCTTCATGGCCGTTGTGGGATTTATCACTGTTGTTTTAAGTTGGTCCGGGAAAACCAGCGTCGCGCGCCTCCGCTACCGCATCCAGCAGCTATCGCCTGGCAGGATCTACACCACATACCTGTTCCCTCAGGAAAGTTCGCTCACTATGGCAAGTATGGAGTGGAGGGAGAGAAATGGGTCCCGCGTAGTCAAGCTTGGCAGCACCGGCACGACGGACGTTCCGTTGGGACCGGAAAGCCATCCATTTTTAACCGGCGACGCATCCTGCTCAAAGGGTAACGACATCGACAGCTCCAAGCCCAGTTCACCTCATTAATATAGGCCGCAGAGCAGAAACAGAAAGAGTTGTAATCGAACGCGACGAGCCATACCAAATGCCCGAGGCGCTTTTCGTTGCACCTTTTCTAGGAACCAGTTGATAGGTTAATAACCACTACAGATCCCAGTAGCTTTTTTATTATACTAGGTAATACTTCGTACTAGCGACCAAGTCATAACCTAGAACGAAGTGGGGCAGAAGCACCAGCCATTGTATGATTCTGAGGAGCCGCAGGAGCACGGACTGCTAGGCCCTATTACGATCCAGTGGACGGTGCTGAAGGAGCTGAATATATAATTGCTCGATCATGGAAGTCTGTATAGTATCTAGAGTTCATTGGACCTCTTCTTCGTAGCACATACACTTAATAAACTACTAAACATTGTATCAACTCACAACGCGGTGCCAAAGTGATCTTTGGTATTTCTACCTCGCATAACGGCCCGTATTCTTTTCACCAGATATGGCATTAATGGCATTAAGTTCTCCCGGTGGCGGTGGCTGAGTGAAAGACGCAGTCTATGCCGGAAAGGTTGACAACGTGCTTGATCTCTACACAGAAGTGGAAGCTGAAGGGAATCGGATAGCGCTGGGGTTCGCTATAAAGCAACGCCTGCTGCCTACTACCCGCAGTTGCGCAGGAGTCCATTCGTCCTACACATTCTAACCGGGTAAGTGATTCTTGGAAGCTAGATATTCGCCCCAGCGCGTTCTTCTAGTGATCAAATGTATCCCTTACTTAAGTAGCTGAGTAGTAACCGGTCCATGATGAATAGCGAGTTTGCATAAGGTTTCTACGTTCAATCTCTTGAACCCCGGTAGTGCTTCCTTAACATCCAGAAAACGAGGCTTCGTTCGTTGTCTACCTGGTCGTGTTGGAGCTCGGGGAAGAGCTGAAAGTTTAATAGTAAAACTCTAGTTCTGTTAATTGATAGTGGACAGCTAAATATAACGTGCTAATTACGTATCTACGATAATGGACTTTCGAAGTCTGTTTTAACGAAAAAAAAATTTTCTTGAGAGTAGTAAATATTAAATAGATATAATATTGATATAATATTGACGACTACTTGGAATAACCTTCTAGATTTTCCTTCCTGATTTACTTCCCTTTGTATACTAGGAGTGGGTCACTATTTAGGTTTCCTAGATGAAAAGGCGTTCGTCCCTCCGGGCAGGACAGTGGAAATTCTCCCTTAATTATGAAGAGGCTCACCCTACAGATCGAACAGGGACCATTATCGATCACCGGTCAATCAATACGCAACGTACTGAGCTCAAGAGAGAATGCCTCTTCCAGATGACCCCGTTACCCTCAGAGGAGGCTGCAGCTGCGGAGCAATTCGGTATCGGGTTGACGTCCCCGCAAAAGCAAATCGCCCCCCCCACCCCACACTTGGCCACAATCCTGACATGTCGGATCCGAAGACCGCCCGCATTCCCTCCATCTCGACCTGCCATTGCAACGATTGCCGCTTGGCTGTAGGCACAGTCCCATCGCAGGTCATCATGTGTGCTGCCCATATGGTGACAGTGTCCGCTCTGCCCAGGGATCCCAATGAGGACGAGACCCGTGCCATCACAGGTCGACTTATGAAGCCCCTGCAGCCGGGCTCAAGTGCGGAAGAGAGCGATGCTGAGAGGCCGCCTTACTTGCCGGCCTTGGACGTGCTTCGACCAAACCTGCCCGGATCTCGGGATACATGGCTTCGCTTCTTCCATACCATCAATTGCTCGAGTGAGATATCCTCGCGCGCATTCTGTGGGAGGTGTGGAACAATGGTCTCCTATCATTTCACTGTCGCGGCGCTGGTTAACTGTGTGGGAGACCCGGCTGTGATGCCCGACGGTTGGTCCGACTTTGTCGACATCATGCTTGGAACGGTTGATAGGGAGCAGTTGGACCAGCCGTGGATGGCTCCAGAGAGAGAGGAGAACTTCAACAACGGAATTTCGTGGGCGAGGGCGGCGGCTGCTAAGGGATTGGCCGGACCGAAGCATCCTGCTCTCTTGCTTGGTCAATTTGTAGACCAGAAAGTGATAGAGGCGATTCCAAAGCTGCAGTGAGAGACCGTAAATAGTAAAAGTTAATAAGGGGAGAGAACAGCAGATTATCAATACTATCACAGATCACAATACGAATGCTAGGCCTGACCTATTACTTCTACCTTCTCACAGCATTTAAATCGGGACCACGGGAATCTTTAAAACGTTCGTCTCATAAAATAACAGAGTCTAAGAGTTCCCGACTAGCAGAAGACAGTCTGGAGTCGTTGCTGGGTCCATGTACTTGTAGTTAAATGCGGCTTCCCTAGATAGGGATCTAAGCAGCTGTAGCGTCATATTGGCGGATGGATTTGTGTGGTGGTGTTCGGGTCGCATTTAACTTAATCCTATGCCCGCGCATTAAGTCCATCTTCCCCTAATATACATATTTACCAGTTCTAGAGGACATAAGCAGGGCGGCCCATAGGAATATAGGACCACAGCTAGTATCAGCCTATCGAACATCAATCATTTGTTGCCAGCGAGCTCCACGCATGGCCAATATGACCAATATCAAGCTATTGGGTGGAGCAAACCTTCGGCAGTAGGTAGGTTCACGCGTTACTGAGCATCTTATGCTACCAGATAGCTCAGCCAGAACCGAGTCAATCCTGATGCTTCATGCTTCGTACTTCAGATGACCGAGCCGGCGAGAAAGTTAATTTTTCGCGAGTACAGGTCACAAAATACTTCGTTTTCTTTTCCATGACGGGTCGGATACGACTCGAGGGAGCATTTATTCTTATTCCTCGGGACCGAGCAGTACCCGAACCTATGTATGCATATCGAAGCCGCCTTAAAGCGGGCGTTCGGCACGTTTTGAGAATCGATAGTCCTTCACTGACATCCAGCCGGGATATTAACCCGACTTGAAGATCCACAAAAGTTCCGGGACCACTTATACACGTACGGCTAAATCCTTTAGGATCGCGGGCACTCTCCTCATTGCCTGCGCACAAGGTAGTGCAAGCAGTTGAAAGTTATTCTCAGGACGAGACGGGTCGGATCTAACCGACTTCGATTTCGCATGATCTTATTATTTGAAGCTAACGCGGTCAGAAGAGAGCATGAAAAGCATATAAAGCTGCCAGATTCTTGCGGAGACAATGGCTTCCTCACCTGGCCAGACTCTCAGGCATCTCGCAGAACCTTCCGATCACTATCCGTCCAACGACCACTGTACCAAAGAGACTTCATTTAGAGTTTCAGCTATGAAGACTACATCTCTCCCCCTTATCTTGATGGTAGGGCTGTCAAGCGTCTCGGTTTCGGCTTCAGCAATCGTAAGTCCGTCAGTTATTCGCTTAGTATTCTATCACTAAGGGTTGCAGTGTGGGACATGCTGGGGCGGCAAATATTGTGATGCGGCGGGCAATTATGTCCTCTGTTTTGGGGGTGTATGTGGTGGTGTTTCCAGCTGTCCTGGCGGTTGCTTCTATGATCCCGACGAGAATGACGGATGGGCGGTTTGCTAAGTACTTGATGGGCCTGGACTGACGGATCACGAATGGATGTGATAACGGGGATCAGGAGGTATAAAATATCGCGGAATTATGCTGCCCTGCGTCGTTTACTGAACGTAGGACTCCCTGGGATTCAGATAGCGTTTTCATACTACATTTTGAACACCAAGTTCTGTTCCTCACTGGGCTCATTCAAGTCTAGAAGACACTTTTAACTCGAATATTCTCGGGACTCAAGGTGCTGCGTCCCCGAGGCGATCTTTAGGGCCCAACGGCGGATGGGCATGTTGACCTTGTCCATCTCTCAGACCCCAAGTTTTCTTATGTCTTCTGATCGCTTTAGATTTCCTCTCGAAATCTGCTTTCTAGTTCGTAGTTAAAAGCGGGATATTTTCTAAATATTTCTTTCTAGTCGTATTCCGAGGAAGAATAAATTGTTTGCAGTGTATTACCATATCTGCGTGAGAATGTCAGAACTAATAGGTCCCTTTGGGTCAATAGGCCAGAACGGCCTCTTTTTATTCCGTTGTCATGATGTCGCGGGCTCTGCAACGGTTCAAGAATGTCTCCATTTTCGGACCCCATTTTTACGGCGTATTAAATATCAACCCGTCCACTGGACTTACCATTTAATTAACGAATAATGCTCAGAGCCGAGAGGCTTGTTGTGCTTCTGCGTTCCGCATCAAGACAAGGATCTGCGCCTCCTTCCACACGTGACGGCCACGGAGGATGGGGTAAGGGGCTTGCTTCGACGCAAGAAGAGAGTGGGCCTTTCTTTACTCGTAAATGTTCACCGACAACCGCAAAAAGCGAAATGTTCGACCCCAAACCAAGGCATCACAAGCTGTGTTTCTTAAAGCCCCGGGAGAAGGATCCCCGACGGCAAACGACCCTCTTCCTCTCGCCGACGCGCCTCGGATTCGTTGTGCCGACGCCAAAACCGTATCCGAGGACGCCGGTGCCCAACAGGATTAGGCGGACGACGCATACGCCATTCTTCTCAACGGATGATAGGAGTCTATGTTCGTTCTTCCGACTACCATACGAGATCAGGCACTTGATCTACCAAGAGCTCCTCTACTACGGCAGAATACAATACGAGATTTGCCTCTCTACAAGCCGGCTTATCTTATTAGAGTTCTGCGTGCCGTCCCGTCGCATATACCCATATAGACGCCATGGCATCCATCCTGCTATTCTTGAATGCTGCCATCAGATCAACGGAGAGGGATCGCGGGTGCTGTACGGGGAAAACCACTTCAAAATATCTCGGTGTACGGGTACCTACCCCGTTACCAACTCGTGGGCCCTGACGAGGCGATCCCTAGAGCTTATTACCAAGTTGAACGTTGGGTGCTGGATTTTACTGCCGAATGCATATGATACACCCATGATAGCCCAGGTGGCCCAACCGTTCGTGAGCCTGCGTCACATCGCTTTATCCGTTCAAATCTTGCCGGGGGACTGGGGAAAGTTTCTCGAGCTTTCGGCGGAGTACTTGAATCGGATGCAGAGCGGCTTGGTGATGTTTTCGGTTGACTTCGAAACAATGGACGACATTGCGGAGCGGGAGAGAGCACGGGTTGGGCCCTCTGGGAGCTGGACAAGGAATGTGGAACTTGCCAAGAGTTCGCTCCTCCGGTATTGTGAGGCCATCGCAGCGAAACACATGCCCACAAAGGATATCAGGTGGGATTTTCTGGACGAGTCTGATCAATGGGGATTCTGCTGGAATGTCCATATGATGTGGGGTAACCGGGACCTTATCTACACGTGGTATAGAACAAAGGGCAGAACTTAATAGGAAACTTGTGCGCCTGTTCTAAGCGCGTTGCGGCTGACGTCTTGCCGTGGTAATGGTGAGCGCAAAATAGGTCGAGGAGAATCAAGCCGCCAAGGCCGACTCTGAGTTTAAGCGCAATGTTCAAGAAAGCGGAGCTGCCAACACCAGCTCGACCTAACCACTTATACTAACTAGTACCTATAATTGGTCATATCAACTGTTGCCTGTAAGAGAATCTACCATGACCACAATGAGTAACTCGGGCTGACTGTAAAAAGTTTGAATGGTTTGTAGAGTTGAGATTATTCGGTCTTAGAGTACCGGGCATATCCGGATGTTAAAAGTTTAAAGTCAACTGGCTACGGTGAATTTAAATGTGATAGTAGATATCCCATCTTCATTACCATACTCATTCAACACAATCATTCTCTTCGCCTGGCGGCCGAATACTTAATTAAAACCTACCCGTGTACATTAAGGACCCCTAGAGGGGACCTGTGCTATTTCCATACTCGAGCTAGGCGGAATGTAATGGTGGCGAGAAGATGCGTTTACCAGCTCGTGTTATTGCCATACACGAACCTCAGCGGAGGTAATTGCCCCACATTTTCGTATATATTTACATTTTCAGCTCGGGAGACTTCTAATATTGATACCCATATGAATCCAGTGGAAATATTGACTTTGCGATTATGGCATTGGCAGTTCTTCATCCTGTTTGGTGCGAGACGCGGTCAGGAAGGGAGAAAGGAGGTGTGGGGCGGGGTTCGAGGTTCATCGCAGTTGCGATGAACCGCGAAACTGGTATGTAAGACCCCCTCGCTCAGGTTCGATTGAATGAAAAGACTTACTTGGATATTGCTGGGAATTACACTGCAATATTTATCATCCTTCAGGGTTTCGTTCGCCCCCATTTCCTTGTCGTTCACGGTCCACAGCACCCGATATCGACACTTTCATGCAAAGGCAAGTATTTCGGGCCAGTTTAAATCGAAAACTAACATAAGTTACCTCTGTGCAGGCGTTCGCATTCATCCTTGGGAGAGTCCGCTTGCTCGAGAGAGCCGCTCACGCCTCAAACTGCATCTGAGACTCGGCCTCTCTTGGCGTCTTTCCTGGACGACAAGACAACATTTGCTGTCTTGGGCAGAGAGAAAAACGTCGACCAGATAACCGAACTGCGAAAATCCGAAGTTGAAAAATATATAAAAAAGTGGGACAACGTCTGGAGCCGGATAAGCTAGATCGTGGAAAAGAGTGCTCGAAGAAGACCTCCCTCGCTATCTGCACGACTGACGGCTAAATCGGGGAAACAATGGCACAGTCCAGAGTCGGTCAGACCAATGAAGCAGACGGAGATCTCGGCAAAGATAACCCATTCGAAGACGCCTTTCGGGGACACGAGGCCATTAGACCTCTTGAGCAGTATTACTCGGAGTTTAAACGACAGTACGGGTATCCCGAAGAGAAAATGGATAACCTCGCCTGCCCGGTACACAAATGGCGCCCAGAACTCTACAGGTCCATCACGAATAGCTCCTGTCAAGGCTACGGGTTCAAGGCCGTTGGATCGCTGAAGTAAGGGCCTCTGTTCCTTCTCCCTGGATCGGAACCGATATATTTCTCTCCCCTTGAATAAGTACCTAGTGCTGGGACTGTGCGTTTTCTGACATATGAAATGGGTATAGCGAGCACATCAAGCGGTGTCATAAGCCTGCTGAACTCGAAGACACGCCTAAAAAAAGGGGTGCCGCCAAATCCGATCTTCTCAGACTACTGGACAAGGATGTTTATCGTAAGTGGGATGAGGCACCACCCAAAAGAATCGGGGTAAAATGCCCAGAGGACTACAACCGGCACGCCTGGTGGGACATTTGTGTAGCCTTGGACCTTGTTAGCTCGAAACCCGATCCACTTCCCGAGAAAGGTGAGTTTAATATCTCAATGCTACACAAAATTTCAAATCTTCTGACGATCACCCCTACATAATTACCAGATCACTTGGCTTTCCCTGGCCCCGGATGGAGCGACTTACGTCTTTTCCTTGGTCACCTTATTGGACGCGGTGTGGTCTTTGAGGTCACCTTCCCGAGGAGGCACAATGCCGCGGAAGCACCTCGGCTGGAACTGCCAGATAATTCCAGGGACGAGATCCCAGACTCCGCCGAGGGGTGGCTAGTTCCTCCTGGATACAGAACTGCCGCAGAGGAGCTGAACCCCCGACCCGATGATGGCACGAAATATTCGCCAGGCGTCGGTCGATTCGACTCGGCATACCACTCATATGACGCTGACGGAGATTTTATGAGAGAAGTTTATCCTCCCACCGGACCAGTTTCCGGTCAGCGACCAGCCCTGAACCTGGGATGGATTGAGGACTTTACCTCGACCATGACCGGAGTGGGTGGAGTGGGCGGAGCACCACCGGCTTTGGATGTGGCTATTGACCCAAGGGTTTTGGTGTTGGATCCAGTCCCGATAGATGAAGACAGCTTATGGCAACCTTGAACAAACTGTCACGGATGGATAATATTGAGGCCTGCGATGAATAAGCATTAAGGTTTTTTGTTCAACTATTGACCGTTAGCCAAGTTGGGGTGATTCGGTTCTCTTTAGTAGTATGTGCTCGGGGAAAAAGACGAGCATGAACAGGTCTCCCCTCTCAACCGAGACGAATACACGGTCTGTACCTTCGTAGAAACATACATTTCGTCCTCCATCTTGTCTTTTAGTACTACTCTGTACTGCTAAAACTCGTTCAGCATGGCGGTCACCTTTCTGACGTCTATACTCCTCCAGATCATATTCAGCTCGGGTAACTGGGGCATTCAAACTCTCGACGTCCTTTTTGAGGTTTTTATTTTCGTCAACCGCCATGCACTGCCATTCCTTCTATCCCTGTTGATACACACCGATAAATTTCCATTACACTTCCGCACTGAATGTTTCTGAATGGTCCTTGAGTCAGTCAACCCCACGGCTCGACTCCCTAGCTCCCATAGCCGAACCTGGTCCGGCTCGAAATGTATCGCATGGAGACCAGTTCCCAGAACCAACTAAAGACGGCCCGGTTAACCATAAAAAGTAGAGCTTCTCGGCCGTGGGGCACTACACTTTTGTTATTATGTACATAATCATTGGCTCATAATCGAGAGTAATGTCATCAAGAGGGCGAGGAGACTTTTGTCAAGGTTGTAAAGACTTTATAGCGTATCTAGATACCTACATCCACTTTATAGGCATCCGCAAATATAAGTGATCCACTAAATTGGCACTGAGAACACCTATTGGACGCTTCCGAAGGCAAGATGGGTGGGAAAGAAGTGTAAATGCCATTCTGGCTGGTGACATTAAGGAATGAACGGAGATATCATTCTCTATTCCTCGACACCTCGAACTTCGATAGGCTACGATCGTCAGTCAGGAACCTCGGAATATCCCTTACCCTACAAGCGCTTGGATCGGATGCCTGGGCGCACAAGTAGTGCATTGTCATCGAAGCAGTCCAAGACAGAATCACCACTGCCACAGAGTGGAAGAACCTCCCTCGACGTCAGGTCGCAGAATTTTGCCTCATGCAGAGAAATGAAGTCGGGGCCGTCGGAACTCTTGCTCTCACAGAACCTCACGGCGTTGTGCTGCTCCTTGGACAGGCGCACAATGCGTGTCCCGCTATAGGCAGAGGCCGGCTGGCAATGCGTGCGGTGCCACCAAGCTCGGGGGGAATGAGCGCTTCAGCAGTTACGGGCAGCTGCTCGGGGGAGCTATCGTGGCGGCCTTTTTCTACTAGTCCAGTAGGTTGGGCCCCAGCTGTAGTAGAACTTCAAGGAAGGGTTCTAGGCACAGTAGCTAGTTCACGCGTGTTAACCAAACTTTGTTCCCCTTCCTGTGCCCCAGGAAATAGGCCACAGTTCAGTTCGTAGGAGAACTTACTAGCTCTTGCTTCCAACACCGGAGTTGGATTTGAACTGGGGGAAATGTACCTGGAAACCCGTGGTAAGCTGGTCGCGGTTCCGGTCAACCCAAGCGCAGTTGAGCAACTTGTTATCCCGCCAGACGTTGGTGCAATACCGAAAGAAGGGTAACGGGCTCATAAGTTTGCGGGCTCGATAAGGAGAGGAGTATATGAGTACACATCAGGCTCTATTGCATGCCCATCCATCGGTCCAGTTTCCGATCCGGCCATAGTTCTGGCCATCGGCCCAGGGCTGGGTGATGTAAGCAATGCAGGCGGCATCGTCATTGGGAGCGAAGAGGACATAGGTCGGCTGGTTCGCCTTGCTCAACTTGACTACAACATCCTTTAACTAGCCGCTGCCGACGTAGCCTGGGTCGTACTTGGCACCCATGAACTCACCATTCTCATTCCAGACGCGGATATCCGGGACGCCACCGCCTGCATTGTTAAGGCCGCCCGCGCGGTCAAGGCCTACGACACGTACCTTGGTCCGGTACTGGTTGGGCTTAGAAGGGATCTTCGATTGGAGGAAGCCAATCAGTTTCACCACGCCAGTGAAGATTCCGAAGGCAGTATCCCTCTTTGTGGTGAGGCAGATTCAAACGAGGCGAGAGGGTCCTTTGAGATGGAATAACCAGGTGTGGTCAAAAAGAGTGGAAAGCCTGGAAATGATGTCAGCTTTGTTGGGAAAAGTTCAAGTCGCTCGAGGCAATGCGAGAGCCTATATATACACGATTTCGACGTGAGGGTAAACTACCAACTCTCTGTGACCAACCGTCTACTTGGCCAGCCCGTGCCTGTCCGGTAACTGGAACTCCTACTTCCGATGCCTCCCGCGTCTAGACATGAGCGCGCTTCGAGAAGTCTTCCTCTCTGAAGGCCGTAGCACAGGCGAACGACGCAGCCAATCTCCTCTTCGGGCCAAAGCGGAAGCACCTGTGCCACGGCGCAGTAGGCCCCTCCACCGCGCTTAACACTCGGGCCAAAAAACAGTCAACATCATCACACCATATTCAGTCTCTCGATGAAATGAGGTTGGAAGGCCGTAGTCGGGGAGGTGTAGCGGTGGGCGTCGCATAGCAGGTAGAACGAGGAGGCACCCGCACGAGAAGGCTGTAAGAGCTCGCTTGCTGAACCTAGATTCCCGCTTCCCCACGCATTGTCGTCGTCGAAGTCGAATATATAGATATAGCTATTTCTTTCGAGGAAAAGAAACCCGATAATTAATATATTTAATATTTTAGTATAATATGTGTTATAAACTTTTATCTAGTTTAAAGTGTGGCGCTTTTAATATGAGCATCCTCTGGGGTGGTGGTAAAGCCGGGAATATAGAACCCGTAGTTAGCTGCAGACATACGCTAGCTGATACCTCCCACGATTCCTTCAAATGAAGAGCTTCGGCTATCTGCTCCTCGAGTTCTGCGTCGAATGAGGTAATTTTGGGCTCCTAATAGGAGAAAAAGATGGTGATTGTATTGCTTGGCGCTCTGCTTGCACGAGATTTACATGGGCCCTGTAGATCAAATACGGAGCACCTCCCACTGGCCGCAGGGAGGGTGGGGTAGTAGTAGCGGCCAAGTAATAATAGGACCGAAAATACATCACAACTGCGGCGCGGTCCGCAATGGCAAGATGCGCCGATCTAGTTTATAATCAGTGATGTCGACCTAGCTACTCCTGATATTACTGCTTGTCTCTGTAGTTACTCACCACATGGAATTCTGGCCTACTTTGCCCTAAAATTGTCCCGTATGAAGAGATACGCATTATCAACACTCAGAAGTGTGACACAGAAGGGGAACTTACCAATCCCATTTGCCGCGATCACAGCAGTGTGCTCCATTCGTGGACGCATCACATCTGGCCGAGACCCTCTGGAATTCAACACTTCCTTAACTTAGGCTCGAAGCTTATCGTAGGAACGTAAATAAACCTCTGAATTCCACGTACATCCGGTTCCTATATTGCTTCTAAAGCCGCATGTGAGGAACTAGACGCTATGAGGTGTAGACTCTGTAGAGTACTTCTTCCGACTTTGTTTGGTTCAGTGGGTTGAACAATATACGAAGGTCCATGGGAAGCTAGTATATATAGATAAAATCAATAGAAATAACATACATTCAGTTGAAAGAGTACTCGATGTTAAACTACTGATTAGCAACCTTTTTCCTTTCTCCTTTTTTTTTTGTGAAACAGTCTTCCGATTTTCGTATGGGACGGATACCTGATCGCCGTGACCGACACGCCCAAATATCCGGCATGGTCCTTCGTGATACAAAAGACCGATAAAATGTGGAGTCTGGTGCATTGCTGCACTCCAGTACGCTCATCTGTATGGTTACACTCGGGTACGCTTCTGGCCCTCATTCTAGGGTCCCCACTGGAACTCAGAGATCGCCGCCTTGGCGCCTCTTAATGCTAGGCAAGCAAAGTCACGGGCCTCAAGGATCGTCTCATATCACCAACGCCCAGCCTTTTAAAATGCGCAAAACCCCACCGGGGCCAACAGCGATACACACGCTGAGGCATGCCGCCGCTCTCAATCCTACCAAGTCACCGGTGGTCCAGCCTAATGGGGGGTTTCGTCTCCCTCAACCCATCCCAAAGATTTGAACCCTCCATCTCCCCTCTCATTTCCAACAAGAGGCTCTGTATATAATCGCAGATTCCATTCTACCAACCCCGGAGAAAACATCTGGAACCTCATCGCCAAAATGTACCTTTCATCGCTCCCGCACGACGTCCGTAGCGACGCTGGCCCTCCTGGGTGCTGCGGCTGCCTTCGACCCGCAAACCGATCTTCCGTGCGAAGGCGATGGCATCTGCCTGACTTCGTTCGTCTGGTGTTCGCCAGACCAGGATTGCTATTTTCCTGAAGGAACTCTCCCCTTCCAACCCGGAGGTTCAGTCCCCGTCGCTGTTCTTTATCGTAGCGGCAAGTACGAAATCTCGTGGAAGAATGCAGACCCCGAGCTGCCAGTCCTTGTCGAATGGCTCTTGCCGTTGGCATCTTCGAGGCCATTGATGGTCCCAGTGGCGATCTGGAACCTCAATGGAGCGTCAGTAAGTCTTTTAACCCTTGTAATTCCGTCCTTTCCAAAATGATGATGCCTGACGCCGGCACGCCGTCTGCGCTGTAGATATTACTGGATCCGATACCTCGCTGCCGTTCCAACCCGACTCCATCCTACGATCCTTCCAAGACTCCCCAGCCGTCAGTCTGCAACAACTCTCACCCGCCGAAGCTATCGTCAGCATTTCCGGCGTCAGCAACCACATTCGCATCAGCCAGCCTGGAAGTGGTCTGAAGCCCGTGTCGCCCAGCCAGTTCTCGGTCCAGTCCGACTGGGCGTGGAATCTTGCGCAGAATACCAAGGCCTCTGAGTCCGATCAGTGTAGGAAGCGGGAGCGTAAGTGGAAGCTCGGCGTGGGCATCGGCGTTGGCGTCGGCGGCGCCATGTCGATCGCTGCTGCTGCCTTTTTCGCTTTGCGACCGAAGAACGCAGTAGCGGCCCCCACGAAGTCTCCATAGATTATATAGCAAGATGCAGTTCGATGATACAGTATCGCAAAGACGTTGAAGAGCAGATTGGAGACCTGTATTAATCTGTCATAGGGGATGACTATACTTCGTATTTGGCAGTTCAACGCCCGGTACCCGGTTCAAGAACCTTTCTGGATGCCACGTCATGCCTAACAGGGGGATTAAATGGTGGGTTAAGATGATGGTTTCAGAATCAATAGAATAATAGTGCCAAGAAAGACAATTCCGGGTTTATGTCTACATCTCGTGTGATAGCTCGTCTGGGGTAATGACAAATCCATGTTTAGTCCAGGATATCGCTAGAGTCCAATGTTTCGTTCGGAGAAGTGTCCACATTTGGGAGCAGAATCTCGGCTTCGAATGTAATTGATATTTCTTATCGACCGATCTGAACCTGTCACCAAACTCCGAGCGAACAATCTTGACCTCATCAAACATAGTAAAATCAATCATCCTCAAGGCGACCGGAGAAATCCAAAGCAATCGATGTCCTTATTCATCAATTATTACGCGTCGAGACAACTCCACCCCAAGAACTGCGCCCGCCGTCTCAATCTCGCGCCCTGTATACATTAGGCGGCCGCTCGACTCCTCCGTCCCCCACCGTCGAATCCCCTTGCCGCCCGCCATATACAACACCCTTCGCGTTCCCCTTCCCGCCGCGATCCCTCCTCCCACCCATCTTTTTCAAACCGAAGAGCCCTCCTTGTCTTCCCGTCAGTTGCGGTGGACCAAGGTACTGGCCTCCAATCTCGGAATCAGTGTTAGGAATGTAGTCATCGCGACGGCGTCGTCCGGGTCGACTGAAACAGCAGCATATGGTAATAGCGGCGAGGATGAAGAGAGCAGCGACGACGCCGACTACGATACCGGTGATTTGGCGGCTGGTGAGGCCTTGGTGGCCGACTTCGCGGGGAGAGAGCTGTGTGGTCGAGGGGTCAGTTTGGGAATATCAAATGGGGGAGGTTGAAGGGTATCGGGATTTTGGAGAAGAAAAAAAAAAATACCATGATGGGAATTACTTTGTGTCGGCTTTAGCTCACGGTGGCTGTCATGAAATGCGCCCCGACTGCGACTGCGACTGAATCAAAATGACGAAGGCGAGGGGAAAACGATGGTTGGAAAATAATAATCAATGAAAATCGGTTGACGATCCGTTCGGGGCTGTTCAGGTTAGGTTTGATCGGACAACCCCTCACGGGCCGGGAGGTTCCTCGCATCTCCATATCTGCCTAAGACAGGAGGGCACGAGCTCTCCTCCCGGTTTTTATCTGCCCTGACAGTAATCATCCCGTCATATTAAGCGATACGTACAACCATCCGTTACATTCCGCAATGGAGCTACTTTCTTCACGGGTCACATCCTGGTCACATCCTGCAGGATGAACGTCACACAAGATGATTGGCTAAAATCGATTTTGATCTGCGCGCCCGCAACTTTATTTTATCGCGGAGCATGGTGGAGGGAAGAGCCCAGATAGGGTTCTGCACCTTAAACTCAAAGGGCTAATGTCTCATCGCTATTACCGGCAGTTTATGGAACTGGGACCTGACTAGGCCCTGGAGGACCACATGGCTTGACTCAAGTGCCTGGACCTGACGGGAATGTTCGGTATCAGAGACATGACCTAGGACTATCCGTCTGTCGCATAAATATCCACGGATCAATATGCATCCAACCGTATCTAAACCCCCGGGGGATGATCCGGGAATCGGATAATTTGCCGGTTGGACAGGACAACCGGAACCAGGACACTCAGGTACGGTCCAACAGAGTAAACACTGCGGGACGGCACAGAAATTGGAGGTTCGTTTCGCGATGTAGATCCGCTCGTTATTATGTGTTATATCCCAAATATGAACCTGATCGCCTTGACGACGCAAGGCATCGAGAACAACAGGTCTAGGGACAGTCAAATAGGGGTGATCGTGAGTAACATAAAACTCACCAGGATTGATTGAGCCACATAGGCAACAGTACGGCGAGGAGATAAGATGAGTATACGGCTCATGAGACGTTCTAATCGAGGTCGTCCCCACTGAGAAAGGGTGAAGGGTAACAGAAGTGAGCGCGAACAGAATTTGCCGAGTCCAGTTCACTGATCACGTGACATAAACATCATTCTAAGTCATGACATCATATTGTGGCGGTGCGCGCGGCGCATAGACATTCTTGATCTGTCTTGGACACCAAGAAACTTTTCCCGGATCGGACCCTTCAGTGATTTTTTTTCTTCCCCCCCGGACAAGCGTCTCTTTCTCTTGCCAATCTCCGCGCATTGCCCGGTTCGCTTCTTGTCATTCTTTACCAATGTACTTGCTTCATTATATTTTAGTTTCTGTATTCTCCACACTTCTTGGCTGATGATCGTTACAAAGGTCATCCTGGTTCCCTTTAAGCCTCAAGCCTTGAGCTGTACTCGTAGCCCTGGGAGAGATTGCACCCCAAGCCTAAACCCCAGCGAGAAAAAATGGCTGAGTACCATCAGATTTTCGATCCTTGGTCCCAAGGAGTTGGTATCATGAGAGATGTCTGCTCCCGCTGGTCGGAGCTGGACATCACGCAGATCGGGTCCCTCATAGCGATTGCTGGCACCGCACCCACGGCCTGGGGATTCTTACAACGCGTTTGGCGCCACGTATCAAGTTACGTCAGGCGCTTCTTTCTAGCATCCGTGACAGTTCCCGGGGGCGATCCTTTAAACAGAAGCGTCGTCAAGTGGATCTTGGCGAACCGGTCGCGGCATTACCGAGCGTTCACCGGACTCACCGATATCCGACGTTCCAACGGCGACCGCGGAGCTGCTCTCAAAAAGACGCGGCATCCGATCGAGTACTTCCCGCATTGGCGCTCGAGGTGGATTTGGTACGACAGCAGAGTGTTTGTCGTGTCGCGAAAAATCGACGACTTCAGTTCGTCTCTGTTAGACCCGACCAATGATGGCATAGGAGGCGAAGAACTCACTGTAAGCTCCTTCGGTTGGTCGGCTGAGCCCATTAAGCGCTTTATCGAGGCATGCCGCGAATATTCCGATAGGCAAACGCAATTCTTCGTCATTATCTATTCCCGCGACCGGTACGGGCTCGCATGGAAACCCAAGGCCCGCCAACCAATCAGGCACCTGGACACAGTTCACTTCGACAACTCGCTTAAGCAGCAACTTCTCGCCGATGTTCGGAACTACCTCGACCCCCAGACTCAGAAGCGGTATCAGAGCCGCAGCATGCCCTACCGTAGGGGATACCTCTTCTATGGCCCACCTGGGACGGGCAAGTCGTCGTTGTCCCTTGCTATCGCGGGCGAGTTTGGGCTTGACCTTTACGAGGTCAAAGTCCCTAGCGTAGCTACCGATGCGGACCTAGAGCAGATGTTCCAGGAGATACCCCCGCGTTGCATCGTACTCCTCGAAGACATTGACGCTGTTTGGGTAGACCGGTCCTCTACAGAGAAGAATGCACAAGATGGCAATAATAACAACAACACGTCGAATTGCACCTTATCTGGACTACTAAACGTCTTAGATGGCGTAGGTTCACAAGAAGGTCGCATTGTCATAATGACCACGAACCGGCCGGAGTGCCTAGACAGCGCACTGGTAAGACCTGGTCGTATCGATATGAAGGTCTTCCTCGGTAACATCAGCCAAAACTCAGCCGCAGAGATGTTTATGCGAATGTTTTCTCCCGACCTAGGATGCACGTCACCTACGGACATGGAGGAGATCCGAGAACTCGCTGCACAGTTCGCCGCCGAGGTACCCCAGGATACGATCACGCCTTCTCAGCTACAGGGATTTTTCCAACTACATTTAGAAAGCCCACGGGACGCTGCTTCGAGCATAGCAGCTTGGATTCAGAGAGAACTTGGGAAGGGTTCGGAGAAGGACTTTGAGGTCGTCTGTAATAAAACAGATACAAACGGATACTGCAAGATGAAATAGATCGGGGCTGGTTCGTTTAGAATATGGGGCGGTATTTAAACAACGTAGACTTTTAACTATATGTACTCTATAAAAATGGATTTTATTTTTAGCCATCCATCGATTCCTGCACGGTAGAAGAGCAAAGAGGGGGGAAGCTTCTCGCAACTGCATTCTACGTCCATGGACGGGTAAGGTAAATATAAATCTAAAAGGTCACAATGCATTAGTTATCTAGTCATCCTGGTCTGCTGTCTCGCCTTCACACTGGGTCTGCCAGAAGAACCTGAGATGGAAATACCACCCTTTCATCATCGCCATCCCCATCCTCATCCCCCTCGGCCACCACCACTGGATACATGGAAATCGCTACCCTTGCCTTTCTTTTCTCTAGCTCCTCCGGGGACAACGGTCCGCTATAGCCCTGGGGGTTCATCAACCCCGTGTTGAATGTGAGGAAGTCAGAGATATTGCCGTCCTCGTCATATCTCACCTGCGCGGGAGGGAACACCATTGGGAACACCATATAGTCTGCTCTTTGAACCCTCATCAAGATCGACAAGTCCACGGCGCAATTTACAATCTTCCGAAGGCCACTCTCTTGATCTCCAGACACTGCATTTGGTGCCGGTACGATGGCACTCAGGGTCCGGAGTATGAAGCTTGTCACTGCCTCTGCATCCATAGACCGCCGCCCTTGGTATCCAGGCTCGATTGACAGAATTCTTAACATTGTTGCACGCCACTCACGCAACAGCTTTGATGGTCCGCTTGAGAGACTCTTTTCCACCAACTGTAGTCTTTTTCTCTGTTCTGGATCCAAACCGAACAGGTAGCGTGCAAAGATGAATTCCCATATCATTGCCGATACGACGGATGTAAATAAATATTCCCTCAGGGTCTCATCTAGAAGGCGTTTGTCGAGACTTGTTCCATCTAGCGTCGCAGCATAGAGGCGATCGATGATAGTGTCTCCGTCGACGATGTCGCGGAGGAAACGATGTGTCCTAGTATCCACGGTCTGGGAAAAGCGCCAAGCCCATGCATCAATGCTATTGTAAAGTTCTCCGTGAAGAACGCCGATATCATGGATGCCACGAACTGGAAGGAACTGACTGACGTCCGGGCTATTCGGATTAAGAACAGTTTGAGCGAGAAGCTCTCGCAATTCTCTTCTTGTTTCTTCATGCTCTCTCCTTGTTTCCTCAAACCGTTTCCTTTCTAGCTCTACTTTTCTCTCTATTTCTCTGCTGAATTCTTCTAGCGATGGCTGGTCGGTCAGGGGGTCGGGCATGCTAGACGCAGGAACGGAAGAGGTATGACCCAAAGGTCCAGCATTATCGGGGCCTTCGACTTCCTTCTGGAGCGCGAGAAGCATCCCTTCAACTCTACGGAGATCAGTGTGCACTGGTGTCCGTAAGCCCTTAATGGCACGCCGAATGACATTTCCTTTCTTTGTCCGTAGGTTCCCGACTGCCCGTGATGGCAATTGCCCACCAGCCGGGAGTGGGGGTAGAGAAGGGGCATCAATCGAAGGGATATGGTGCCGACGTTCGGGATAGGTTTTGAATGTAGCCGTTCCCAGTAAGTGATCCAATTCAGCAGCGGGCGACGGTGTAATAGCACCACTGTTTATGCCAGATCGTCCTGGAAGGTCTCCTGAATTGATCTGACTAGGAGAGCTTTTCTCTTTGGCGGCCGCCTTAGCCATTGCCATTGCTCTCCGATACGCCTTAGTGTTTACGACAATGCTGTCGAAATCAAATTCCGTTTCACCTATAGACCCTGTGTCTCCAAATATGGTGTCGACATCCCTTCGCGGCGATAGAACCGAGTCGGCAAGGTATAGCTGTGGATTGATCTGCCTCAAACGACGCAGCATCGGTCGCCTGTTGATCAAGAAACGTTTTCTCCTTTCCAATTTGCTCGAGTATCTCGTCGATAGACTCCCTTTACATATCAATTTAGCACGCTGCCGAAGACTAACGAACTCATCGCAGTGGATCTATCCAATAACGCAGAAGAATACTTACATCTAGAGTAATTGAATCAAGAAACCCACAGCCACTTGCTGCCCTTGAAGCAATGAGAGATATCCTTTCATCTCCGCCTCGTTCCAGACTATCGACGCCTTGTTCCGCCATCTCGAAATAATGGACGGTGTTGGACCTGCATCAGCGGCGCACAGCTTGTCAACCGTGCTCTCTAGGCATGAGAGCACAACATTGCACCCGGTCAAGGTCGTGTCGAGATTCATAACGACATCCACACGCTCCCGAATCGTTTTATTTCGTAAAATCAGTCCTTGGAGCTGGTGAAGACCCGTTTTGATGGCAGTACACTGCGACGAGAGCGCGGTTATGGTAAGGTGAGCATTTTGAAATCTGCCATGCAGCGATTCGAGGCCCATCGCTGTTCGCATGCTCACGGCGGCGATGCCAGTGACAGCGGATACAATAGAGAGAGGATCCATGCTATTGGCAAATCTTGTTATTCTGACGGCCGTAGGTCTGTTCTGGAACCTAAGCTTTAGCCAGGCGGTGCGTCGTTGATCCTGAACATGAGATGATTCTTTGGGTCTGATGATTTCGCCTCATAGCCCGATGAGGCTTAGAGGTAGGAATCCCCGCCTGCATTGACCCAATCAGGGCCTCCCTGCCAATCTACCAAAATCGAAGTGGAAAAAGGAGCTATGGAAAGGAGAAGGGTACCCCAGTACGTACTACATACAACTGCGCGAGACCGCAAACGGTTTTACCCAGCTCTCACCATATCAGCCCTGCGAAATAAGCCGTCCACGATCGTAGATGAAGGGATATGAGCTGTATTCCTAGGCATATTCGTATTCCTTTAATAGAAAGACTCAATGTCTTGATTGATACCAATCAAATAAACGGACAAGCGCATTGGTGGAGGTTTCAAAATGTTACCATATAATATAATGCGTCTCGAAATCGCCGGGCACTAGGAAATAACAATCTGCTTCTTTCAATCTCTGGTAACGGCAACCCATTTACCGCATATCTAACATTCTAGCAGAGCTGAGGACTATTTAAAGAATGGAACTCTCTCGAGATGATGGCCCGACACCCAGAGCTCCTTAACTTTCATCTCGGAACCTGAGAACTGTATAGTGCGGCCCTGTTCCCAAGGTTCAGCATTGAGCACCCTGAGCGGGAGATGTATCAATTCCATGCATCTCCGCTGGCAACTTGCACGTCTTCTTGCTGCAGAAGCAGTTGTGCCCATAAAAACATTTCGAATCCCTGCACGCTAACCCGCGATGGCAGACTTCGCTTCTCACAAGTTGCCGAAACGCCAGTTTTTCGGCATCTGAAAGGGATCCATGTGTGTAGTTAAGAGGACAAGGACCACGACGGACGCACTCTCCGCGTAGGTGGTACAAGCGGCAGAATCGTATTTTGCCGTTCTTTATCATTTGGTTAATGGTGGCCACTGCTTGCTGACTTGGTTGAGGCAGTCCGAAGTCCACACGTTGGCCTTGGGAGTTGATGATCAGGGTATGGCCCGAATCTTTTTCAGGTGGTACAGATCCACTGACCAGCACATTGAGTAGTTGTTGCGTTGCCTGCGACATTAGTTGAGCACGGCTGGCCCATGTAACTGGTGATTGTCCATTAACTACTACAGTTGGAGCGGCGGCTGGACCAGTGGACGGGGGCGGCGGCGAGTTTTGGTTGTTCTGGCTCAGCGGGCCATCTCGGAAGATGCCTGGAAACCTGGTAGTGCCAAACGGGAGGGCGAGTAACTCGTTCCCAACTTTATACGACTGAAGAAGCGTCACTTTCTTCACAATGTCACCATCATCGCGATAGTTGTCCAAGAGTCTCGTGTAGTTATTGTCGTGGCAAACTCCAACGATGATGTGACGACAAGTCGGGTTGGTAATAAACTGATTGAAAACGACTGTGGAGAGAACGATGAGCATAGTTTTGATCGCAAGAGTCGACGTAATATCTTCCCCAATATGGAAAAACTCACCCCTGATCTTTTCATCAACTCTGTCTTTTCCCCGACTCACAAACACGAAATCGCTCGTTCCAAAGGTATTGGAAAAGCCTTTGGCAAACTCAGTAGCAGCAGAGGGCTGCAACGACAACTTCTGTAGAGCGCCCGGCAACCCATCACCATTCGCGATAGCCTTGATTACGACAGGGAATTCCGCCAAAGCAGGGTCCTTTTCACGAAGATGAGACTGCACGGCAACTCTCAAGTCCACGGCGGCCTTGCGACCACCTTCAAGTCCGGAGTAGTACTCACTGCGGAACTGGAGCTAAGAGTTAATATTGTGTGATGGAGGGTTCAACATGGAGAGGACTGAACGATGTATTCATCTGGATCCGCATCCAGCAACAGCAAAACAAAAGAGCTCCGATCCTAATATTCGTGACCGGGGAGTAAATGAGAAATTCATGTAGTTCAGGTATCATACAACTTCTTTCTGGAGACTCTCACATCGAGACTGCCACTCTTCTGCCAGTATCTGGGCTTGCTGTGCACCCATATCCATCAACTTGTCTCTCGAGCTCTCTGTGCTTGTCAACCAAAAGTTGAAGCTCACTCTCGAAAGCCTAGAGGGCACAGTCAGTAGCTGAGGATCGGGAGATGTTTGTCATTAGACTGGACCAACCTTCATCCACTCCAGCCTTTCCTCATCCCTCTCTCTGAACTGCCTACCACGGGCAGAAAACTGGTCCACAAGGCCTCCCGACATATTAGCAACAAAAGCGAGGACCACAGCCCTCCTCCAAGATCACGTAGTTTGGTAAAAATGTAAACGGATTCAAGGCATCAAGAAGAGGGGTTCTGGCCAGTTAAATGCAATAAGCGACTGATTGGTTGGGGGCGGCCTGTGGCTTAAAAAGTGCAATGCATAAGGGTGTTGGCCCACTGCCATTCACCCACTGAAACATTTCCTGGGGCCGCGAAATAGGCCCGACCCGTCGATGGCCCACGAACGCTTTGCTGGCTCCTGTGGAGTTGGCCCAGCTTGGCCCACCCGGTCTCCCCAACAGCGGCCAATTCTGCTATTGTAGTATTAGGACGAGTGAGAGCTAGGAAAATGTCCAAGTACCTGCCGGTCTGCTTTCTGGTCAGTTAGACTGGCCTCTTCTGTCCCAACGATAGGTAGGTCGGCTCGAGGTCGGGCGGCCCCCCATTTTACTCAGCCCCAAGCGTCACAACCCCCAACCATCACCTGAATTTATGCACTCTTTTTGCAGTGTCATGGTGATCTTCGGCGAGTTTTCCTGGCCGTCACACTGTTCAAGAGACAATTCAAGTACTACTCACGCCCTACTGCCAAATGCATACTATGGGGATCTTGCTGGACCGCCTCAGGAACTCCTAACAGACACTCTTTGAACCTCTAGAGCAGATTGAAACCAAAGAGGGCCACAATAGTGCGGATTTCTTTGAAGTATACATGGTCAGAATGACAGTAGGAAGCAATTTTCTTTCTCATGTCACCTCATTAATCTCGGTCTGAAATCGGACGCGCGCGAACCTACAACTCATGTAGAACTGCACCTGCCCTTTCTCTTATTCCATGTAACTGCAGTTGTGGGGTGCCAATCTCCAAGGCGATCCACACAGCGGTAGACGAGGAGGCCACTTATTTCTACAGTAGCACGGAATTCTTTTGGGATCACGGGCTTCACCACCATACATCTCGAGGATCTGATTCGCCAGTTCCAGTTGCTGTCTAAAGTTGAATATACTCCAGTTTGCTCCTCAATAGGTATTCTTCCCTCTGGTGATACATGCAGCTCTTCTCATTACTTGCCGATGGGCATTCCCGACTCCTCGTATCCTACATTGGTGACATAATATCAGATCTGAACCCTAGCTACAGAAGATCGCTTGCTATGCTGGCTTGTGCATTGCCTCCCTGTCCTCATCCTTAACACTACCAGATCGACGCCCCGCGTCCACTGCTAGTTAGGCTGCTTCCGATATCTGCATCATGAATGTCTCCATATTTGCCGTCCCCTTCCTCTCCTGATCGCGTATCGTCCACTTCTTACCAGACCTTAACGATAGCGACTGGTATGGGTCAGTTGACATCCACTTAGACCACTTTCGAATCACAGCGACAGCCTCTGCAGATGGCACCTGAAACCACTCCAGGTGTTGCTTCATGCACGCGCGGCAGTAAATTCTGATCCTCCGATGTGCCAGGTCTTCATGGCAGAGCGCCTCGACACGGTGAGCATGCTGGACCATCGCAACGGCGCCAGAAGCGGTGGGATATAGGATGTGGGGTTCTCTATTGCATTCGAACCTCCACTCCTCATGTCGTTCCTCGACCGAACGAGACGTGTACCCAATTTTGACGAAGCCCGGATTTCCTGGAACATCAAATGCATAGACGTAACCATCTTTGAGGTCTTCTGATTCCAATTCGTCCTTCACTTTCTGCCTTGTCCTATGGAGCCGGGAATCTGCCAGGGCGTCGTCCCTAGCAATGACGTGGAAAGGCGATTCATCGTATTTGTCCTTCCAATATCTGCTGGGATGGCATCGGAAGTCTGGAGAAGTCGATTTCCCGCTCCATGAGGCAGAACTGCTAGTGCTGTTTTTGCCCAAGCCTGTCGAAGACCTTGGAGTGCTTGGGGGTTTAGAAGGACTTCTCACCACTCTGGACTCAGCCGGTGGCTTCCCTCGCATTGCCCTGATTGCTGACTTCCATCCTTCCACTCTGTCGAAAGAATTCTCCTGGTGCCAGTAACAGTGCATATTGGCCTCGAGAACTTTGAGCCACCACTCGAGATCGGAGTCGTTCTGGTAGGTCTCTGGTCTCACAATCTTCTCAATCGTGTCCCTGCAATTCTGCACCTTTTGCCCGCCGATCTTCTGCCTGCATCGCACCTTCGAGCGCGAAGCTATGGCGGTGCAGGTAACTCTTTCTTGCCAGCTCCCCCAAAACTCATCCGACTCCAGGTTTAGCAGGTTCTTGATTTGTTCTTCAATCGATGGGGGAGAGTCCGCCTTGGTGGCTTTTCCGACGGGGAACTCTTTTCTCCAGCTCTTGATCCGAGGATTTTTGAAGCGGTCGCAGTCGTGATTGCGGCAGTGCCAGAAGCTGGCCAGCTCATCCAATTTCGCGTCCAGCTCCGGGGACGCCTGCGTGAGCTCGACCATAGACGCGAGCCGGGGCCCAAGCTGGGGTATTTTCGCCGACTGGGTGGACTTCCACCCACAAGGATCTCCATTCCGCTTCTCGGCGCCGCATATATCACTGTCGAGACCCAATCGACTCTTCAGGGCTGCGACTTTCTCCCTCTCCGTGTCTTTGGCCGACTTGGCAGGGGCAGCGGGCTTTGACGGGGCAGGACGCGGCGTTGGGGGTGGGCTCAGGGCAGCCGGAGGGACAGTGCTGACACGGCTTGCGACATTGAGCGGGGTAGATTTGGTCGGACGCGGCGAAGTCGGAGGACTGGGGTACGGGACGGCCGATAGACTCGGCTTCCGGGGCGGCACCGGTCCACTCGTGCCGGCCGACATCTCGCTCCGCTTTTCTTGCGTTGTTTTGAGAAGTTTGGTGATACAATATGCCAAAAGGATTGGTAAAAAAAACTCGCTGCTAACGCTGCTGACTTGCCTACTAGCCAGCAATGGGTGACTAGAAATGAGCGGCGTGGGTGGCAATAAGTACCTACCCGGCAGAGGGCTGCTGGAGGACTCGACGAACGAGAGGGCTAGAACCGTGTAGGGGTTCGCCTCCTAGGATCCGGGAATAGGAGCCAATCAGTGATCAGAGGGCAAATTAGACGCCTGCTGCCTGCAGTCCGACCCGACATCTTGTCGAATGAGCGACAAATGCGCCATGTTTGTCACAGCCCGATGAGGCTTGGAGGTAGGAATTCCCGCACGCATTCATCCAATCAGAAGTCCCTCGCCAATTTGAGCTGAAGTGGAAAAAGTAGGTTAAAAGATATCCAGGGGTGTCTCCTCAGTACTCAGTACGTACTTCGTAGAGACGACAAATGGTTTGAACCAAGCTCACAAGCTCTCCAAGTAACCCAACTTAGCCCGATGTCCACAATCGTAGATGAAGGGAGGCAGCCTATAGTTCCTAAGTATATTTGCATTGTATTAGCATACTCCAGTCGTTGCGGCGTTTGCTTTACATAAATTATCCTTTTAGTTTTTGTTCACCAGCAATAATAATCCTGTATCCTAAACATCGACTTGAAAATAGCAGACACAATATGGACGGTCCTGATGAAGGTCCTTGGATGTGGCGGAGGCGAAATAGATCCAATGATCTAATGATACCCGGCGTTGCTTTGATACTAACTCCTAAGCCACCGCTTTTCAATTTTGCAGAGTAGGATTCCACCGTCTACGTAAGCCACTAGCTTCACGTCCGCCCAGTCCTTGTATATCTATAGTTCAGGTCAGCATCTCTTCAAAGGCTGCGCATCTGGGATGGATTGACCTCAGAGACTCCCAGCAGCATCAACTTCTTTATGACTATGGATGTGCTGACGCAGCCAATGATAAGAGGAATTAACTGGCCCGGAGAGCCGATGTCATTAATACCTTCAAATCGATTCCACGACAAGGTGAGCTCTACGCTTAGGATGAACCAAACAATGGATAGGACAATCCCGATATTCCAAAGGACGCAGAAGGCTCGAAGCCCTGTACTGCGATGTCCGATGATAGGTTAGTAGTGGCACGGAGCACTCGAGAGGAAAATTTACTTTGCATCTCTCCAAGATAACACCCGGCCTCGTGTTTCCCTTCGCCCTTCAACGGATACCTTTCCCGTGCCAAGTGACACACAAGCCTTTACCACGTCCGAGAACCGTATCGATACCGTCCAGAACTCTAGAAAGTCCATAAACGTCCCAAACTGTGGCGTTAGTATCGAGAGTGCACCATACGGCACTGGCGCCGATGAAAGAAAAGCGGTCAGTATCCTCAGCGGTATACTTTCTTTCTCGAGAACTGCGTTGATACGATCCAATGCCGACTTCATATTCTGCGCAGCCTCTGGGAAAACACAATGCAATGCATCTCTATAGAGAAACATGAGGGCGTAGGCGTGGAGACGTATAATAATCAATGCTAATCCATATGCTGGTGGGAAAACGACGATCGTGATGATGACAGCTGTAGTTTGTCCTAGTTTGATCATCGGCTCGCGCAATTGCTGCCTAGAGAACATGAATATGGATGGCGGATCACAGCCACTGGACATAGTGATGTTGGGCACAACACTGAACCAGAAGATGAGATTAAACACAGTGATAAGACTTCCTGTAGCGGTTCTCCACGCAACTCCGGACCACGAGAGGTGTTTTGGCTTCAGTGGTGAGAATATTGTAAGCGGGAACTGTGTGGCCCCCAAGGAGAATTTCATGAAGTAAGCTAGAAATGGCGAAATCCCTTGATGCTCATGGTTATTGTTTATTTGCGGCTTCTGAATTGATGCAATGATATCCCTGAAAACCTTCCCGAGCGTTTCCAGAAAATGTAACAGGCGTGCCGGAGTAAGAAATTGCAAGCGCACTCCGAACGTACTGAGGTTTGTGACGAGGAACCCAATTGTGAGTTGAAGCATGACGTACATCTCTATAGCCTGCATGGTCCCCGATTGCGCTGAGTGTATGGTGGCAATGATGATGGCAAAAACGAACGTCGAGTTAACATCGAGGATGGACTGGGTCAAGTCCGGATCGAGCACAAGACTCAACCAAGATGAGAGCCATTGGAGGTAAACACCCATCCTAATACCGAGACCATAGAAGTCAGGGTTGCCTTGAAGTGGTGGGCACTCCTGTATAATGCTAAGGGGAGGATCTGACATCCTCGATTGAGTTGATGTGAAGCCGTCTTCCGGGGTCTGATCAAGATTTCCGTGCGCTCAGTTGGAAGCCTCCTTGTCAGGCAGGATTACCTCTAAAGTCTAAACTACTAGCTTGTAGCGATTCACCGAACCGGGTAGAGGCGGAAACCGGATCCTGTCACGGCGATGCAAACCCTCGGTCTGAAGGTTCCTGTAGGAATCCAGTGCTGTATGTGGATTCCAAACTCCGCATGAGCGAAGATAGTTTGGCGCAGCGATTCGCGCCCATCACGTGCAGTTTATCTGCAGGAGGCTGTTGATGTGATCGTCGATTGGACGCGGGGGCCGAGCTGAGGCAGTGAGGGCTGTGGCTGTGGCAGTGGGCGATCAGGGTCAGGCCAAAGTTGTGCATGATGGCGCACACATTTTTCCAGATCGTTCCCAACTCCAGCGACGTTGCCGATTCTTTTCAGGTCCCCGTGCATGCACAGGTAGCGCGTAGCGGTGCCTGTCGAGCTTTTTAGCGTCCGCCGAGGACGTCTCCGGATCAGTCGCGATGGCTGCCGCAGATGCCACGGCCATGATACCCGCAGACAGTCTCACGGCGGCGCATTTTAACATGCAATCTTTGGTCACGATCCTATTCATCGTGGCCAGGCCCCGAGGGCCAGGATAGCATTACTTTGCATCACCAAGACGAGGGTAAATACAAACTGATTAAACACGTCTAGGAAAGGAACAAGGTGCATTGTGTAGGGTATCGACAATATTAACTAAATTGGTATCGTAAATGGTTGTCTCATGTCCTCAGTGTCGGCATCATGGACCCCTCCGCCTGACTAAGGCGGAGGGCAAAAAGAATAAGAGGTGTAAGAAGACAAAAATATTGTAAAGAAACAGAACTGGCTCTTCGAAGAGAGTCAAATCCTCTAATACCCCTGCCAAATCTAAACATCGCCAAACTCCCAAACCGCTCTCCACAAGTTCTTTCCCAGTTCAGCGGAGAGTTCCCTGCTCTCGAATCGTGTTTATACCGCGTCGACGAACAGCGGGTTGGATCGGCTATTGGCTACAACCACCGTTGGTGTAGCCAACGCCCCGATTTGAACAGGCACAGGTGACGCAGCCGAGTTCGTAACGGAAACCTTCAGAATTGAGCTTCCTAGTTGCTGAACGGCCACCCTGAGGGGGCTGGCGCCATCCTTGCGGAATTGTTTGACTTCGGCAAGCAGGAGCGCGAGGGCGATGAGGATGCCCAGTTGGACGAGAAAGGATAGAAGGCGCAGGAAATTTGCGAAGACAGACGTGGGGCGAGATTCAGCCATCGTGAAGCAGGTCTGTCGAGATCGTGTGGATTGGCTGCGATTTCTTCTGACGGTAGGGCCGTGAGTGTCTCTTTCGTGCTGCACGAAGAGGATGAAGGCTTGAGGGAGAGATTGGGGCGAAAGAAGCTGGGGAGCTGGCTTGCCGGTCGCGAGATGAGGAAACACGCGATCATAAATAAACTGTGAAGTCTATTCGTTCACAGCCTTGAGGTACAGTAAGACTAAAAAAGTTTCGATCACTTTTTTAATTACATAACGCGAACGCATCACCCACTTTACCCATCCCCAACTTCAAAAAATCACATTACAGCCAGAAATAGCTCCAGAAAGAAGAAAAACACATCATTCACCTTGTCACAACCGCATGTGGTCGGACAGTAGGGCCGGGCGGTCAGACCCGGCAGAAAAGGGTAAACTATGGAAGATCGCAAGGATCACGGGAATACAGATCACCCGTACTCACGGTGATCCACCAGTGATCCGGATCAACCAGGATCACGGTGAGCCAAAGTGATCCTGGGAGAGCTTGGAAGGAAATGTCTATATAAACTGCAGGCTCTGCTATATATCCAGTTTATCTTTCAAGACTCTCCAGTAGTCAATTCAAGTACAACTACACCCCTACACTTAAATATATACTTCTCACCCATATCTTGTAAACACTACTTAACTACTTTACTCTACTACTAACAGATAACTACCTTAATTTTATTACTAGTTATATTTACCTAATACTATTAATAAGCTAGTATTAAAATTATAATATATTAACTATTTCTATTTAGTAAGTAACTTTATTAAATAGAATTAATATTTAAAAATTATAGTATCTATAAAGAAAAAGACTTTTATTAAATTAGATAATAAAATTAAGATATTAGAAGCTATAGGTTTTACTATAGAAGCTAAAGAGGACTTTAGTAATAATAAGGAAGAAGATAACTATATTATATTTATTAAAGAACTTTAGGATAATATATATAAATAGTAAAATAAATTAAAAGATATTAAAAACTTTACTATCTAATAATAAGATATTAATATTTAGATTAAGTAGTAAATTATTTAATTAAAGTGAATAATCTAGTAGTTAAATATTAATATTATAGTTAGGGGAAGTAGTATTTTCTCTATATCTATTATATCTATAGTATCTAAATTTAAGATTATTATATTAGAAAAGTATAAAGGAAACTAGTAAAAGCTATAAGGGTTTTTAATTTAGATAAAAACCTTTTTATAATATTATAGGGATTAGTTTTATATTAAAGCTAATAAAGTTACTATTATAGCTTAATATTTTATAGGTAATATACTTATTTAATTTAAGTTAACTTTCTAAGATTATTTAAAAAATAATAAAATTAGATAATAAATTAAAATTATTAAAATTTTTAAAAACTATAAAATCTTTAAAGATAACTTTAAAGGAGTTTTTAGGAAACTTAATAAATAGTAAGTTATAATTTAATAATTTAAGAAGTTATTTTAAAAAAGATCTATAATTAAATATATTATTAAGTTTAAATAGATTATTATATATCTTAATTAGAAAGATAATCTTTTAATAAATTATTTTTATAATAAATTTAAAGAAAAAGTTAAAGATAAGTTTTATAAGTTTAAGAAATTAATATAATTAATTAAATATATAGAAATTATTATTAAGATTAATAATTAATTTTATGAATAGTAATAATAGAAATATAGATAAAATATTATAATAAAAGTTTATAAACTTTAAATCTTTATTAATATAAAGTAGAAAAGAAATAATAATAATATTTTATAGAGAACTTATTTAAGATTTATAGAATTAAAAGCTAATAATAAAGAAATTATTTTAAAATTATTTAAAAATAAAATTAGTAAATATTATAAATATAAATAATTTAAGTATTATATAAGGGAGTACTAAATAAAGTATAAGCTTAAACTAAGCTATAAGAAGTCTAATAGAAAGAAGTTTAGATTTAAATTAATATTAGAAGGAAAGATATAATAATTTAAAATTAGTATAGTTAATTATAAGTTTTTATTGTAGATTATATACTATAATAATAGCTATATTACCTATTAAGATAAAAAAGATAGAGCTAAATAATATTTTAAGAAACTTAAAACTTTTAGAATAATAAAGTAAGAAGAAATTATAAAAATCTTAAAAATTAAAAATTAGATTAAGGAAATTATAAAAGATATATTAAAGACTTTTAAAACTTTAAAAGTAAAAGACCTATTTTATAAGTAATATTATAATAAGGTATATTATTATTATTATTAGATATTATATTTACTATAATAGCTTATATATAAATTAGAATTAGAGGAACTTGTAAAAATAAGAGGGGAAATAATTTTATATATTAGACTTATTAAATAGTTTAATATAAATAAATTTAAATTAAAAGATATAAAAATTAAAAGTAATCTTTAATTAAAAGAACTATAAGTAAAAGTATAGAAGAATATATTAGAATTTTTAGTAGGATATTAACTTTATAATAATAGATAGGAGGATTATAAGTAATAAGTCTAATAATAAAGAGAATAGTGGTAGTCTAAAGCTAAAGAAAGAAGAGAATAGGTATAAAAAGGAAGTAAGGGGGGGATAAGTAGGAGGAATTTTATATAAATAAAATGAAATATAGATATTAAAAGTAACCTAATTAATTTATAAGGGTAAGTTGATTAACTATATTATATCTTCTAAACTATTAACTTATAAAAAAATATAAAAGAGGTTATTAGGGATTAATAAGAAAGTATCTATAACTTATAAGATTAGGTTTAAAAGTAATAAAAAGTTATTTTTGATATCCTAGATTATATTAACTAGTTAGAGAAAATATTTTATAGTAAAAACTTATAATTAAAATTTTAATAATAGATTAATAATTTAGAAAAATAAATTTATTTTAATAAAGAAAAGCTTACTAAGCTAGAAGAACTAATTAAGTTCTAGGGCTCTAATAGATAGATAAACTAAGAATAAGAAAAATAGTTTACTAACTTATTAATTAGTTATTATATTATATTTAAAGAAGAAGAGGAAAGGAAAATCCTCTAAGGTATTATTAAAAACTTAGAAGAAGAAGTACTTTAATAGACTTTAGGAGTAATAAGAGTAGAATTAGATTTAAAGTAACTAGAATAAAAAGCTATATAATATTTACTAGACTTATAAAGTATTATTAAATAGTAGATTTACTATTTGTAAATCTTGTAAAGTTTTGAAAAATTACTAGATAATATAGCTAGTTAACTTAACTAAATTAAGAAAGAACTTGATAAGGAAATTAATAGATGACTAGAGTTTATATAAGACCTAGTTAATAGTAAAAAAGAAATACTAGAGCTAAGGAAAGCCTAGTAAATATAATATAAAAAAATTAAAAAGTTATAATAATAACTAACTAACTTATAAAGCTAATAATATAGTAGTATATTATTAGTTACTAAAGAAGTTATCTAAATAATAAAACTAGGATCTTAAGAAAATATATAAAAAATAAATATTATAGAAAGATAATAGATCTACTATCTAAAAATACTAATTATTTTAATAAGCTAAAGTCTTAGGGCCTTAGTAGATAGTAGAATATAAGGAAACTTTATTTTACTTATAATTATTAATAAGTTAAAATTTCTATAGATTATAAAAAACTAGCTATATACTCTAAATATATATAATAAAATATTAGTTAACTATAAAGGTAGAGTAGTAAGTATTAAGATTATATACTTCTATATTACTATTATTAGAAAAACTAATAATATCTTTTTTAATATTATTAAGATAGTAAATTATTTTATTATATTAGAAATATTATAATTATAAATAAGGAACTTATAGATTAACTAAATAACTAATTAGTTTATTTAAAATAAGATTAAGTAAGGCTTAGAAAATAATTTAGTTTTTAAGAAGTATTAATTAGAAAAGTTATCTTTAAGTAAGCTAAAAGCTTTTAAAATAATAATCTACTTTAAAATACTTACTATAAAAGATTTAAATTACTTACTAAAAGGAAGAAAATATAAATAAGTATATATAATAAAAGCTATTATAAGTTTTAAGATTAAACTAATAGTAAATGAAATACTAAGACGGAGCAGTGCAGCCTGCCCGAAATACTATAAGAAATAAGAAAAGAAATAATTGGTTAAGTAGGTCTAGAATAGTTCCTGCAAGAAGCTGCTGCAATTCCGCCTGCAGGAATGGAATCGGACGTCGGAAATGGTTGATCAACAGAAACAGTGCTATATCACAACTACTAAGGAGGCTTCCTAATAAGGGGAAGCCAGAGATTATAAGAGTATCAAATAGAGGATACTCTTACATACAAAATAATAGAAGAATTGTCCGGAGTCACTATACAAGATGATCTATAAGAGATAATAATAATGAAGTCAATTGAAAGAAGAACTAATGACTATTATACTTAAAGAATTTGAGAAACTTATTAAAGAACTTGTTCTCTCTCCTAAGAGAGGAAGGGAAAGAAAAGAAATAACTATAGGCTATAGCTTATAGTAAGGAATAATGTTCTTCTAGCCTATTCTTCTAGTTATATGAGAATGTCCCTCTTTTTACTAATGTCTCTCTTTTTACTATTATATGCCTCCCCTTGAGTTGTTGCTCTACATGTCAAGCAAGAACTCGAAATATAAATAAAAGGAAAAATTAGGTAATAGGAAAGAAGGAAAAATAAAAAGGAAGAAGAAAGGAAATAGAAAAAGAGGGGAAAGAAGGACTTAAAAAAATGGAAATGGAATAAGTAGAAGGGGGAAGAATAAGAAGAGGAGAACTGGAAGAAAAGAAGGAAATTATTCTAGCTAGGAATTAACTTCTAGCTTTCCTAGCTTGGCTTGATTAGCTAGATAGTAGCATTTGGAATAATAGGCTAGCTGTACTGATTGGTAAAGTCTATAATAGTAGGAAATAAATTGAGCTGATAGTAGGAAATAAATGATTTTGATAATAAGAAATAGCTAAAATTAGAATAGTTAGAATTTCTATATTGTGGTTGTTAGTAGTAGTATTAAGTAGGTTAGAAATATTAGCTAGAATATCTAGAAAGATTTAGTTAGTAATATCTAAAATAGTTGGACTAGTTATATTAGTTGGAAATATTATAGTAGAATAGAAATATCTAAATAGTTAGAATAGCTATTGTGGCTATGCTGGCGGGAAACTTTGTAAAGGAGTTCTACTAAGGAATTCTAGAAGGAATAGATATAGAAGGAATTTTATAGTAAATAGTAAAGGAATTGTTAATAGAAATATTAAAGGAATTCTAGAAGGAATTTTAGAAGGAATAAAATATCTGAAGAATTGCTGGGCGAAATATTAGAAGAAATATTAGAAGACTGGGTAGCTATAATAGTATAAAATATTAAAGGAATAGCTGCTAGTAGTAGCTAGGAATTGTAGAATATTGCTGGAAATTGTAAGCTGAAGAAATAAATGTTGGAAATAGCTGAAATGGTTGCTGGAATTATACTAGAATGATTAAAGAAGCTATTTCTACTTTAGTAGTATTACTATTAGAAATAGCTAGAAGAAGGTAAAAAAGAAATAACTTTATTATTTTTAAGAATTATGAAATGAAGGAATGATTAGCTGACTTCTTTATGATATTATTGCTTACTGGAATTATAGAAGAAATGACTTTTTGAAGTTATGGAAAAGAAATAGAATAAGAAATAGAATAAGAAATAGAAAAGAGGAAAGTAGAGGAAAGGAAGATATTTAGTAAGTAGAAACTTATTGATTAATGGTTTGTAGACTTTAATAACTTCTAGGGATTAGAAGAAGTAGTGGAATTGGTAAGTGGCTCTTCTCTTTTTCTTTTTCTTAATTAGGAAGAAACCTTTACTACTTTTTCCTTTTCTTCTAATTTCTCTATATAAGAAGAATCTTTTCTAGTTCCTCTATATAGGAATAGGAAGCTACTTTTCCTATATAGTGACAGGCTAGGTGCTGGCGCCTCCCCTTAACTTAGCTGAAAAGAATGAAAATGCTAGAATAAAGGAAGATATTAGGAAGAAATGAAGAAGGCTAGGCTATAGGAAGTGTAGGAAATGTAGTAGTGGGAAATGTAGTAAGTAAGGGAAGTGTAGGAAGTGTAGTAAGTGTAGGAAGTAAAGTAAGTATAGGAAATGAAGTTAAAGAAGAATCTTTTTAGATATTATCTTTTTCTTTTTTAGAGGAAAAGTCTACTTCCTCTACTTTTTCTATGTTTACTTCTTCTATAGAAAAAAAATCTACTTCTTCTACTTTTTCTAATTCTTTTAATTCCTTAGTAGATAGAAGATCTATTTCTTCTTTAGAAAAAGAATCTACTTTTATATTATTAATAAAAAGTTAAGTATTTTTTCTTAACTAGTAAAAACTAGATAAAGATATTAGAAGAGAAGATATTAGAAGAGGTAAAGAAGGCTAAGATCTAGGGAATATAATAGTAAAAGTTATAGAAGAATCTATTTAGATATTATCTTTTTCTTTTATAGAGGAGAAATTTACTTTTTTTATTTCTTTTACTTTTACTTTTTCTATAGAAGAAAAATCTACTTTTTCTATTTCTTTTAATTCCTTAGTAGATAGAAGATCTACTTCTTCCTTAAAAAAAAAGTCTACTTCTATATTATTAGCAAAAAACTAGACCTCTCCTCTTAACTTAACTAGAATAGATAAAGAAGCTAAAAAAATTAAGGGTAGCTAGTCTATAGGAAGTATAGTAGTAGAAATTATAAAAGAGACCTAAGTAAAGTTATCTACTAGAGCTTACTTCCTCCCTCCTCCTAATTTTATAAAGGGATTAGAAGAGACTTATCTTTCTTCTTCTATTTCCTAAAAAGAGGCCTTTAAAATAAATACTTTTAGTAGACTATTTTTAAAGCTTAATAGCCCTTTAATAACTTTAATAAAAGTATCCTACTATATAATATTATAGGGGGTTATAAACTAGTTTTTAGTAGCTATCTTCTAATTCTACTATTAATATATCTAATAGCTATCTATATAGTCTACTACCTATTATTTAATATAATTAGATAATATTTATTTACTTTAACTTACTTCTACTACTTCTACTTTTATTTTTTCTATAGAAGAAGAATTAATTTTTTTAATATTAGTAAGGGACTAGATACCTCCCCTTAATTAGATAAAAATAGATAAAAAAAAAAAAAAAGAAATTAAAAAAATTAAGGGTAGCTTATCTATAGGGTATATAGTAGTAGAAGTTATAGAAGAATTTTAAGTAAAGTTATCTACTAGAGCCTACTTCCTCCCTCCTTTTAACTTTATAAAAAGCTTCTTTATTTTTATCTTAGTTACTAATATAGAAAAAATAGCTATTAGAATATATTTAGAGGCCTTTATTACTAATATCTATTTAACTAATAAAGCTACTTTAAATAAGACTAGCTAGCTAAGGACCTTAATTACTATATATTACTTATTATTAGATAATTCCTAATAATTAATTAATTTAGAAATAAGCTTTCTAAATTAAGTAAAGTTAGCTTCTAATTTCTTTTATTAAGCTAAAAAAAAACTTTAGCTAAGTTAACTTCTACTATATCTAGATTCCTTAATAATTAGGTTTAGTAATAGCTCCTAGGACCTTACTACCTTTAGAAATAGCTAATTAATAGGTTTCCTTTTAGTTAATATATTTACTTTATTTTTTAAGTATAAGTATACTAAGTTCTAATCTTCTAGCCTTTTAATATCTAGCTTAGGTATTTAGTAATTAGTTACTAATAGCTTATTTATTTATTTTTATACTTTAGAAAGTAATTAATTAATAGAAATATAATTATTTAATATATATACCTTTATTATAGGCTACTATTTTATAATATATATTTAGTTAGTTATCAATTTAATTTTAATTTCGATTTTGATTTCTAGTTCTAGCCTAGGCAACTTATTTACTATAGTAACAGTGATAACCTATAGATAAAGCTTATAGAGCCCCCTAAGCAGATCCTAGTTAGACCTCTAGATAAGATAGAGTAGTATAGCTTACTTAAAACACTATAAGAAATAAGAAAAGAAATAATTAGTTAAATAGGTCTAGAATAGTTCCTATAAAAAGCTACTATAATTCTACTTATAGGAATGGAATTAGATATTAGAAATAGTTAATTAATAGAAATAGTATTATATTATAACTACTAAGGAAGCTTCTTAATAGGGGGAAGCTAGAGATTATAAAAGTATTAAATAAAAAACACTTTTATATATAAAATAATAGAAAAATTATTTAAAGTTACTATATAAGATAATCTATAAGAAATAATAATAATAAAATTAATTAAAAGAAAAACTAATAACTATTATATTTAAAAAACTTAAGAAACTTATTAAAGAACTTATTCTCCCTCCTAAAGGAGGAAGGGAAAGAAAAGAAATAACTATAGGCTATAGCCTATAGTAAAAAATAATATTCTTCTAGCCCATCCTTCTAATCATATAAGAATATCCCCCTTTTTATTAATGTCCCTCTTTTTACTATTATAATATTATAATATATATTAAAGGAATATTAGAAATATAGTAAAGTATTTATTAAAAAATTAGATACTAGACTACTTAAATATAACTAGTAAGATTATAAAATACCTTTAAAAGAAAATATATAACTTAAGTTTATAGTTATCTATAACTTTAATAAAATATAACTCTAAACTTTAAGAAAATATATTAAAAAAATATTAAAGAAAAAATATATCTAATTATTAATATTACTAATTAGATATTCTATTTTTTTTATATTTAAAAAAAAAAATTATAAATATATATAAATTATTAATAATTAAATAATATTACTATTAAAAATTAATATTTACTATTTCTAATTTCTAAATTATAAAATAAGCTTTAAAAAATATAGTAATTTACTATTTTAAATTTAAAAAAAATATATAATTTAATCTATATTAAAGAAAGTAATAAGTAAAAAACTACTTTTAAAATATATTTAGAATATTATAAATATTTAATTATACTTTTTAGATTTACTAATACTTTTATAAGTTTTTAAATTATAATTAATTATATCTTATAAGAATATTTAGATAACTTTATAGTAGTTTATTTTAATAATATCTTTATTTACTTAAATATACTAGAAGAATATAAAAAATATATATATAAAGTTCTTTAGAAATTATAAGATATAAAATTACTAATAAAATTATTTAAATATAAGTTCTATAAATAATAAGTAGATTTCTTTAGATATATAATCTAACTAGAAAAGATCTAAATATAAAAATCTAAAATTAAAGTTATTTTAAAGTAGTTAGTACTAATTAATATTATTAAGGTTAGAGGATTTCTTAGATTTTTTAATTTCTATAGAAGATTTTTAGGAGGCTATAGTACTAATATATAAGCTCTTATAGAATTTATTAAGAAGGATAATTTATTTAAATAGGGATCTAAAGAATAAAAAGTATTCTAGAAAGCTAAATAAGCTATATATAAATAACTTATACTTTACTAAATAGACCTTTTAAAATTATTTAAGATAGAAATAGATATATTAGATTATAGCTTAGGAGTATAGCTAGGATAGTAAGATAAAAATAGAAAACTTTACTTAATAGTGTTTATATTTAAAAAACTTAGTGGACTAGAGCTATATTATATTATATTTAATAAAGAATTAATAATAATTATAGAAGTATTTAAAGAATGGAAGTATTATTTAATAGGGGCTAAGTACTTTATAATTATCTATTTTAATTATAAGAACTTTATAAGGTTTATTATAACTAAGAAATTTAATTAATAATAAGTATAGTAAGTAGAAAAGCTATTTAAATATAATTTTAAAATAATATATATTAAAGGAAAAGAAAATAGATAAGCTAATGTTTTTAGTTAATAACTAGACTACTTCTAGAAGATATTTTAGGAAGTAAATACTATTTTATACTAGGATAATAAAAGTAATTTATAATAAATTGTAACTAGTTATTAAATAGAGTAAGACTTAGAACTTTTTAAAGTAATTAGAGAGAAATAGAGAGATTATAGAATATATTACTATAAGGACTTTTTAAATTATCTTAATATAAAGAAAAAGAATAGCTTATAGTGTAGGGATAGGAGAATAATTGTTATTAGTAGTCTTATTAATTATATTTTTAAAGGGATATATAAGTTTATATTATATAACTACTTAAACTTTAAAAGAATTCTTTAGATTTTTAGAAAAAACTACTAGATAGACTAAAGTATTAAGTACTTTTAGTATTTTATTAATATATGTAAGTAATATATATAAAATAAAATATTATAATATAAGCTTTATAGACTATTATAATTAATATTAGTATTTAAAGTATTATAATAGAAGATTGTAATTGATTTTATTATTAAATTACTATTATTAAAAGATTTTATTATAAAGGTTAAATATAATAGTATTATAGTAGTAGTAGATTAACTTATAAAGTATATTTACTTTATATTTTATAATAAAGTAATAAAGGTATTATAATTTACTAAATTGTTTTTATAAATAGTAGTAGTAAATTATAATTTACTTAAAAAAATAAATTTTAATAGAGGATTAGTATTTATTTTAAAGTTTTAGTAAAGTTTATTAGATAAAATAAAAATTAATTATAAATTATCTATAGTATACTACCTAGAGATATAAAGATAAGTTAAATAAATAAACTAGATATTAGAAATATATCTAAGGTATTATATTAACTAAAAATAAGATAATTAAATATTATTATTACTTTTAGTTTAGAGAGCTTATAATATTAATATATTAGAAAATATAAAGATATTATTATTTTATATTAACTATAATATTAAACCCTAAGTAGGATTTAAATTAGTAAAAGTTAAAATTTAAGTTAAATAAACTATTTTTATAGTAGATAAAATAAAGGAATTTTATAAATAATTAGTAGAGGAATTATAATTTATCTAATAATAAATAAAATACTATATAGATTAGAAATAAGTTAAAAAACTAACTTTTAAGAGGGGAAGTAAAATCTAGTTACTATAAAAAAAACTAGGAACTAGAAATTCCTAAATTAAAATTATATAACTAAATAATAAGTTAGATTATAAGAAATTAGGACTATTTTAAGTTAAATAAAAAGTTTTAGAAGTTAACTATAAATTAGAATTACTAGAAAAAATAAAAAGATATTTAGTATTCTATATAGTACTATTTAAACTAGTATATAATAATATATTTATAGAAGAGTCTATTATAGTTAAATTTAAAGAAGATATCTAGGATATTAAGAAAATTCTTAATTTAATATATAATAATAATAGGAAGGTTAAATATTTAGTTAAGTAGAAAAATTTTAAATATACTAAAAATATTTAGGAACCTATTAAATATTTAATAGGGAGCTAGTAACTTCTTGCTATATTTTACTAGAAGAATTTGGATTTACTAAAGGATTTAAGTTTATAAAATTAGTTTTTAAATTTAAGGAAAACTAATTAATAGAATTAGAAACTTTAAAGGACTAAAGATCCTCTACTATATAAGACTCCTAGATAGAGAAATAAATACTATCCTCCTTATCTAAACCCTAAATCCCTCTTTTAAATATTTTAGAATTCCTTATTTTAATATTTTTCTTTATTTAATAAATATATACTAAGTAGCTTATTACTATTAATAATTATATTTAAAGGATAAATAATACCTCCTCTACTTTAACCTTCTTCTTTTTTAGCTTCTTCTATTCTTATAGAAAATAGGTAACTAGGAAAGTAATTAGTAACTAGGGGAACTTAGAAGAAAGTAGGAACCTATAAATGGAAATTATAAAAACTTTATTATATAATCTGCTTTAATATATATATTCTATATATTGAGAGGACTTTTTACTTATTATATATACCTTGTTGTTTTTAAAAAAATATATATATAGTATTTTAGTCTTAGTGCTTAATAACTTAATTGTGTTAGCTAAGTTTAAATAGTTATAGGAGGACTTAGAGGAAGGTTTATAGGTATAGTTAGGTATAGTAATAATTATAATATAAATATTTTTTTAAAAGAATAAGGGAAGAAACTTATAAAATAAGGAACTAATAAGTAAAAAATCTATTTATAGATCTTTAGAGATAAAGATTAAAGGAGGGGAGGTATTATATTATAACTATATATAGTTAGATAGTAAAGCTAAGTAGTTAGATCTAGTAGAAAAAGGTAAACTATAAAAGATTATAAAGATTATAAGAATATAGATTATTTATACTTATAGTAATCTACTAGTAATCTAGATTAACTAGGATTATAGTAAGCTAAAGTAATCCTAGGAAAACTTAGAAGGAAATGTCTATATAAACTGTAGGCTTTACTATATATTTAGTTTGTCTTTTAAGACTTTTTAGTAGTTAATTTAAGTATAACTATACCTTTATACTTAAATATATACTTCTTACCTATATCTTATAAATACTACTTAACTACTTTATTTTACTACTAATAGATAACTACTTTAATCCTATTATTAGTTATATCTATTTAATATTATTAATAGGCTAGTATTAAGATTATAATATATTTTATAAAAAGACTTTTATTATATATAATTATAAAATAGGTATTTTTTACTTAGTTATTATATTATAATCCTAATACTAGCTTGTGATAGTATTAGATAGATATAACTAGTAATAGGATTAAGGTAGTTATCTATTAATAGTAAAGTAAGGTAGTTAAATAGTATTTATAAGATATAGATAAGAAGTATATATTTAAGTATAGGAGTGTAGTTATATTTAAATTAACTATTAGAGAGTCTTAAAAGATAAACTAGATATATAGTAGAGCCTGTAGTTTATATAGATATTTCCCTTCTAAACTTTCTAAAATAATTAGAACTTTTCCTTAATTAATTAAAACTAATTATTTAGTAATTATTATAATTATAGAGGTAATTATTATTAATTACTTTTTATATTTCTAATTACTTTTCTTATTAGCTATTAGATAATTATATATAACTATCCTACTATTATTTTCTATTATATCTTACTACTTCTAAGCTTATATAAAAATTAACCTATAATATAATACCTTTCCTCCTTTAGTTTTTATCTTTAAAAACTTATAAATAGACTATCTACTTATTAGTTTTATCTTTTATAGATTTCTATTCTTTCTTTTTTATAATATTATTATTTTAATTATATTAAATAATAAAAACTTATTTACTTTTTATCTCTATACTTTATATTTTACTAATATTATTAATAAAATTAGTTTTAATATAATACCTTATTTCTTCTATATTTAGTAGTTCTTTACTTATAAAATAGTAGAAAGTACTTTTTATTATAGTAAATATATTTATTTAGGTTACTTATATAATACTATAGGTGCTCCTATAGGTATAAATTAGTTTCTTTATAGTTTTTATATTCTCTATCTTCTTACTTCTAACTTTTTATAGTATTATATTTTATTTTGGAGAAGTATTACCTAGAATAGGAAGAAGAGGAAGCTAAATAGTCCTTAGTTAAATATTAATAGAGAGCTAGTAAGGCCCTTACTTATTTATTATATATTTAAAAGTAAAAGAAAATATTATTTTAGAAGGGAATAGAAATAGTAAAAAGGGGGCTATAGTTTTTAAATAAATTAGAGAAGGTAGAGTATTAGGAATCTAAGGTAGTTATTACTACCTAGGTTATTAGTATTATAAATATAATTAATTAAAATTTAATAGTACTAGATCTATTATTAATAGATCTTAAAGCTTTTCTAGGTTTTTCTAGTAGAATATAATAAGAAGTTATTAGCTCCTTATTAAATATTTAATAAGTTCCTAAATATTTTTACTATATTTAAAGTTTTTCTATTTAATTAAATATTTAACTTTCCTATTATTATTATTTATTAAATTAAAGATTTTCTTAATATCCTAAATATCTTTTTTAAACTTAACTATAATAAATTCTTCTATAAGTATATTATTATATACTAATTTAAATAATACTATATAAAAAATTAGATATCTTTTTATTCTTTTTAATAGTTCTAGTTTATAATTAACTTCTAAAACTTTTTATTTAACTAAAAATAATCTTAATTTCTTATAGTCTAGCTTATTACTTAATTATATAATTTTAATTTATAGGTCTTTAATACTTAATTTCTTCTATAGTAACTAGACCTTACTTTCCTTTTTAAAGGTTAGTTTTTTAATTTATTTCTAGTCTATATAGTATTTTATTTATTATTAAATAAACTATAGTTCTTCTACTAGCTATTTATAGAGTTCCTTTATTTTATTTACTATAAAGATAGCTTATTTAGCCTAGGTCTTAATCCCTACTAGTTTAAATCCTACCTAAAGTTTAATCTTATAGTTAGTATAAAATAATAATATTTTTATACTTTCTAATATATTAATATTATAAGCTCTTTAGGCTAAGAGTAATAATAATACCTAGTTATTTTATTTTTAATTAATATAGTATTTTAAATATATCTTTAATATTTAATTTATTTATTTAATTTATCTTTATATTTTTAGGTAATATATTATTAAGAGTTTATAGTTAATCCTTATTTTATCTATTAAACTCTACTAAAATTTTAAAATAAATACTAGTTCTCTATTAAAGTTAATTTCTTTTAGTAAATTATAGTTTACTATTATTATTTATAAAAATAGTTTAATAAACTATAGGGCTTTTATTACTTTATTATAGGGTATAAAGTAAATATACTTTATAAATTAATCTATTACTATTATAATACTATTATATATAACTTTTATAATAAGGTCTTCTAATAATAGTAGTTTAATAATAAAGTTTATAATAATCTTTTACTATAATACTTTAAGTACTAGTATTAGCTTTAGCTTTTTATATAGTTTATACTTTATTACTTTATTTTTAGTATAGTATATATACTATTTAAGGATATTTTCTATTTCTATAGAGTTTAGATTATAAAAATAGAATTATTTAAAAATTTATTATATTTATTTTAGATTAGGGTATTTATATAATAGGGATTTATAAATCCTTTTAAAGATATCTTTAGCTAGTTATCTAAATATAATAATCTTTTTATTATATTTCTATATTCTATATTTTTTTTAGTATCTAGGTAGTTAATAAGCAATTTTTAGTATTTTAAGTCTAGACTTTAATAATAATCTTTAATCTTTTATAGTAGTTCTAGTTCTACTTTAACTTTATAAGTAGCTACTACCTATTATAAACTTCCTTCTTTATTATAATATAATATAGTCTATACTTTTTTTAATATCTTTTAAAAATAATTAGACCTTTAGCTAAATATATTAACTTAGCTATTTTCCTTTCCTTTAATATATACTATTTTAAAATCATATTTTAATAATTTTTTAATTTAATATACTTATTATTAGTTAAGTTTCTTAGTTATTATAAACCCTATAAGGTTTTTATAATTAAAGTAGACTATAATAAAGTACTTAGTACTTATTAAATAATACCTCTATTCTTTAAATACTTTAATAATAGCTATTAATTCTTTATTAAATATAGTATAGTATAATTCTAGTCTACTAAGCTTTTTTAATATAAATACTATTAAGTAAAGTTTTCTATTTTTATCTTATTATCCTAGTTATATTCCTAAACTATAATCTAATATATCTATTTCTACCTTAAATAGTTTTAAGAGGTCTACTTAATAAAATATAGATTATTTATATATAGCTTACTTAGCTTTCTAAAATACCTTCTATTCTTTAAATCCCTATTTAAATAAATTATCTTTTTTAATAAGTTTTATAAAAGCTTATATATTAGTACTATAGCCTCTTAAAAATTTCTTATAAAAGTTAAGGAATTTAAGAAATCTTTTAATTTTAGTAATATTAATTAATATTAGTTATTTTAAAATAATTTTAACTTTAGATTTTTATATTTAGATTTTTTTTAATTAAATTATATATCTAAAGAAATCTACTTATTATTTATAAAACTTATATTTAAATAATTTTACTAGTAGCTTTATTTTTTATAATTTCTAGAGGACTTTATATATATATTTTTTATATTTTTCTAATATATTAAAGTAGATAAAGATATTATTAAAGTAAACTATTATAAAGTTATCTAGATATTTTTATAAAATATAGTTAATTATTATCTAGAAGCTTATAGGGATATTAGTAAGTTTAAAAAGTATAATTAAATACTTATAGTATTTTAGATATATCTTAAAAGTAGTTTTTTGCTTATTACTTTCTTTAATATAGATTAAATTATATACTTTCTTTAAATCTAATATTATAAACTATTAAGCTCCTTAAAGCTTATCTTATAATTTAGAAATTAAAGGTAATAGATATTAGTTTTTAATAATAATATTATTTAATTACTAATAGTTTATATATATCTATAATTTATTATTTTTCTTTAATATAAAAAGGATAAGGTATCTAACTAGTAATATTAATAGTTAAATATATCCTTTCTTTAATATTTCTTTAATATATTTTTTTAAAGTTTAAAGTTATTTTTTATTAAGATTATAAATAAATATAAATTTAGGTTATATACTTTTTTTTAAAAATATCTTATAATCTTATTAGCTATATTCTAATAGTTTAATATTAAGTTCTTTAGTAAAGACTTTACTATATTTCTAATATTCTTTTAGTATATATTATAGTATTTTATTAGCTATTAGTTTTATTTTAAAGTTTATAATAGCTCTTATTATATATACTTATTTATATTTTCTTCCTTTTAATAGGTAATTTAAATTTTTTATAATAAGTACTTTAAAATAGATTATTATTTTAAAAGCTCTTAGCTTATTTAAAGATAACTCTTTTAGTTAATACTTTTTAAAAGCTAAGTTATTTCCTAAGCCTTACTTAATTTTATCCTAAATAAGCTAATTAGTTACCTAATTAATCTATAGGTTCCTTATTTATAGCTATAGTATTCCTAGTATAATAGAATAGTTTACTATCCTAGTAATATTAAAAGAGATATTATTATTCTTTCTAGTAATAATAACATAGAAGTATATAGTCTTAATACTTACTACTCTACCTTTATAGTTAACTAGTATCTTATTATATATATTTAGAATATATAGCTAGTTCTTTATAATCTATAGGAATTTTAACTTATTAATAATTATAGGTAAAATAAAGTTTTCTTATATTCTACTATCTATTAGGGCTATAAAACTTTAGTTTACTAAGGTAACTAGTACTTTTAAATAATAGATCTATTATCTTTCTATAATATTTATTTTATATATATCCCCTTAAGATCTTAGTTTTATTATCTAGGTAATTTTTTTTAGTAATTAAAGGTATATTACTATATTATTATTTCTATAAGTTATCTAGCTATTACTATAGTTTTTTAACTTTCTTATATTATATTTACTAAGCTTTTCTTAGCTCTAGTACTTCCTTTCTACTATTAATTAGGTCTTATATAAACTCTAATTAATAGTTAATTTCTTTATTAAGTTCTTTTTTAAGCTAGTTAAGCTAGCTAGCTATATTTTTAGGTAATTATACTCTAGGTCTTAACTTAAAGTCTTCTAAAGTTTATAAGTAATAAGCCTATTATTTAATAGTGCTCTATAAGTCTAGTAAATATTATATTACTTTTTACTCTAGTTATTTTAGGTCTAGTTCTTCTTTTATTTACTCTAAAATTTATTAAAATACTTCTTTTTCTAGGTTTTTAATAATCTTCCTAAAGGTCTTCCTTTCTTCTTCCTCCTCGAGGGCTATATAGTAGCTAATTAATAAAATAGTAAACTATTTTTCTTATTTTAAGTTCACTTATTTCTTTCTATTAAGTTTAACCTATTCTTTTAAGTTATTAATCTATTACTAGAACCTTTATTCTTTCTCTTAGATAAGTTAATAGAGCTTAAATAGTTCTATTTTAATAATATCTTTAAATTCTATAACCTTTCCCCTAGTAATAGTCCTAGTATCTTAAATACTATTAATTTTTTTATTAAACTTTATAAAAAATTTTTTATTAAAACCAATCTATTTTTCTAAATTATTAATTTACTATTAAAACTCTACTTATAGGTTTTTACTATAGAGGGTTTTTTTAAATTACTTAACTTAGAAGTCAGTAGTTTATAGGAATCTATATAATTAGTTAACTTACTTTTATAAGTTAATTAAGTTACTTTCTATATTTATATTTTATTCTATTTATATAGAGCTCCTCTAACTTCTATTTCTTTAAATTCTCTTCTATACTTACTTACCTTATTCCTTAACTTTCACCTATTACTACTCTCTTTATTATTATACTTATTATAGGTAGTCTTCCTAGCCTTTATAGTAGAGCTAGTAGTCTACTAGTAGCTCTAAAGTATTTTTAAGGTTTTCTAACTTAGGTTTACTTATATTAATTTATTAAATTAGTATATTATATAAAATATCTTCCCTTTATTTCTTTACTATTTTCTCCATTTTTAACTTATATATACTCTAATAAAGTAATACTAGTATCTAATAATAGTATTAGTAGGCTTTCTTATAGTATTACTTATAAGATAAGTCTTCTATCTTTAAAATTTTAAATATACCTAATATTTCCTTTTAGGTTTCTTTAATATATACTTTAATCTCTAGGATTTTAATAATTTTTTCTTATTATATTATATTAAAAATTTAGGGTTTTTTAAAGTACTATCTTATTCTATCTTTTTTACTTTTATAAGTTATATAGTTATTATTATAGTATATAGTCTATAATAGAAACTTATAGTCTACTAAGTTAGTTTTAAATTACCTTATCTTTTTTTCTAGTACTAGTTTAAATCTAGGTTTCTTTTTATTAGGCTTTTTATATTTAGGTTTAGGTTTATATTATATTTAATATTTTTATATAATATACTTATAATATCTATATTTATAATATTTACTAATCTTATTCTTAAGTAATTTAAAAATAATTTTCTTATTATTAACTTCTAATTTTATAAATTTTAAATAAATTTTTTATAAAATATTATTATTATTTTTTTTCTATTTTATATTAGTAAAGGTTTAAGATTTATAGACTTTTATTATAATATTTTATTTATATTTCTATTATTACTTTTTATAAAGTTAATTATTAATCTTAATAATAATTTTTATATATTTAATTAGTTATATTAGTTTTTTAAACTTATAGAGCTTATTTTTAACTTTCTTTTTAAGCTTATTATAGAAGTAGTTTATTAAGGGATTATCTTCTTAGTTAAGGTATATAGTAATCTATTTAAACTTAGTAGTATATTTAGCTATAAATTCTTTTTAAAATAACTTTTTAAGTTATTAAATTATAGCTTACTATTTATTAGATTTTCTAAAAGCTCTTTTAAAATTATCTTTAAAGATCTTATAGTTTTTAAAGATTTTAATAATCTTAGCTTATTAATTAATCTTATTATTTTCTAAATAATCTTAGAAAATTAGTTTAAATTAAGTAAATATATTACCTATAAAATACTAAGCTATAATAGTAACTTTATTAACTTTAATATAAAACTAGTTTCTATAGTATTATAAAAAAGTTTTTATCTAAATTAGAAACCTTTATAGTTTTTATTAGTTCCCTTTATACTTTTCTAGTATAGTAATCTTAAATTTAGGTATTATAAATATAATAAGTATAGGGGAAGTATTACTTCCCCTAGCTATAATATTAGTATTTAATTATTAGATTATTTATTTTAGCTAAATAATCTACTATTTAATTTAAATATTAATATTTTATTATTAAGTAGTAAAGTCTTTAATATCTTTTAATTTAATTTATTATTTATATATATTATTTTAAAGTTTTTTAATAAATATAATATAACTACTTTCTTTTTTATTACTAAAGTTATCTTTAGCTTTAGTAATAAGAACCTTAACTCCTCCTATCTTAATCTTATTATCTAACTTAATAAAAGTTTCCTTTTTTATAAATATTATAATTTTTAGATATTAATATTATTTAATAAAGTTACTTACTAAATAAAAGTAATTAATATATTATAATCTTAATACTAGCTTATAATAATATTAAGCAAATATAACTAATAATAAAATTAAAATAGTTATCTATTAGTAGTAAAGTAAAGTAATTAAGTAGTATTTATAAAATATAAGTAAGAAGTATATATTTAAATATAGGGGTATAGTTATATTTAAATTAACTACTAGAGAGTCTTAAAAGATAAACTAGATATATAGTAGAGCTTGTAGTTTATATAAACATTTCCCTTCTAAGCTTTCTAAAGTAATTAGAACTTTTCCTTAACTGATTAGAACTAATTATTTAGTAATTGCTATGATTATAGGGGTGATCGCCGCTGATTACTTTCTATATCTCTAATCGCTTTTCTTATCAGCTATTGGACAGCTGCATATAGCTGTCCTACTATTGTTTTCTGCTGTGTCTTACTGCTTCTGGGCCTGCATAAAGGTCGGCCCATGACATATTGCAGTTAAATATTATATTCTACTGGGCTTAGTTAATAGTATTACAATCAGATATAGATATTAAACTTTAGTAAAATTAGAACTACAATCTAGGTAGCTATACTATATTAATATTAATAAAATTAAATATATTTTCTTAATTATTAAGAGAGATTCTTTTATTTCTATTTAGAATCTAAAAAATAAGCTAATCTTATTTATATAAATACTATTCTAATATTATATCTTTAATAATATAGTATTATATATAAAGTAGTATTCTAATAATTAAAATTAATAAAAGAATATATCTAGAAGAGGCTAGCCTTTATAAAGAAGTATATAGGTAAAGGAATATTATAGTAGAAGAGGGTTATCTTTAGTAATAAGATTATAATTATATATAATTAAAAGTAATATTAAAAATAGGTTTTCTATAAATATATTAATTATATTCTAACTTAAAAACTAATACTAACTAATTTAAAATAAAAAAAATAACTAGAGAAATTAGTAGTCTAGCTAAAGAGTAAGCTAATAAGGTATTTATTGATATTCTAGGCTATATTTTTATTTTACAATTGTACTATACTAATAGAATATTAGGGAGACCCTAATTCTCTATATAGAGGGGTTACTAGGTAAGTTATCTATAATTTCCTTAAAGAGATACTTCTAATAATATATAAGCCTAGTAGTATTTTTATTTAAGATAATATTTCTATATATATAGCCCAAATAGTCCAAGATTAGTTAGTTCTGTAGGCTGAAGAGAATAGAGTGGAACTGATTGATTAGTTACTATATTTACCTGATCTTAACCCTATCGAAAACTTATAGAAGGTGTTTAAAGAACGTGTTTATAAGCTTTAGCTGGACTTAGTAGATATACTAAAGAACTATAAAAGTCTCTAGGTACTAAGAATAATTGTGGTGGAGGTATAGAAAGACATCGAAGTTAAGATGTTGAGACGGAGCAGTGCAGCCTGCCCGCAACACCACAAGAAACAAGAAGAAACAGTAGGTCAAAATGGGTCTAGAATGGTTCCCGCAAGAAGTGCTGCAGTTCTTCTGGCAGGAATGGAAATGGACGTCGGAAATGGTTGATCAACGGAAATAGGGCCGCATCACAACCAAAGGAGGCTTCCGAATAGGGGGGGAAGCCAAAGATCATGAGAGTGTCAAATAGGGGACACTCAAGCACACAAAACAATAGAAGAACTGTCTGGAGTCACCATACAAGATGATCCATAAGAACTGATAATAACCAAGTCAATTCAAAGAAGAACTAACGACTGGAATAACTGAAGAACTTGAAAAACTTGTTCTTCCTCCTCCCGGGAGGAAGGGAAAGAAAAGAAATAACTATGGCCCTGGGCCACGGCAAGGAATAAAATTCTTCCGCCCCCATTCTCGCGGAATCTTGAGAACGTCCCCCTTTTCACCAATATCCCCCTTTTCACCGTCACAATGTTATAGAAGCTAGTAGGTGGGATGAAAAAACAGCTGGAAGCTGTAATTAAAGTAAAAGGGTAGTATATAAAGTACTGATTTAGTAGATCTTTTTGAAATTACATTTTGACATTTCCTATATACCTCTATAATATTTTATAATATTTTTATATATAAAAATAGTTAAGATATAGTTATTTAAAGTTGGAGAGTGACTTTAAAGTTGTTGAAGGGAAACATAAAGCGGGGTCGAGTGATCGAAACTTTTTTAGTCTCACTGTAGGGTTTCATGGAGGCAGGGGTTTGCCTCCTGCAATCATAAGATGCGGACGAATATTTAGCCGTGCACATTCTTGATCGCGTGCTTGCCCCTGCCAGCCCTGCGAACAACAGAGGTCAGGGAGAAGGGGATTTGTTTGTCCTTCCCAGAAACACGGGTGAGCATCGGCCGGCAAAGGAAATCCTTGAGACAGTGAACGACATATATTCTAGGGATGACGCTGACTAGATTAAGCTCCTCTCATCTCGGAGACTGAGTCAATCTCTGGAAAGCAGAAATTGTAAGCCATAGAGACTACGAGATGCACGCAGAATAACACCGCATTCAGACTTCTCTTTTTTTTTTCGTCGTCAGGATGGAAGACTGACCAAATAAGCCAGGCACAGGAGAATGTGTATTATGAGTGTACTTCTTCGTCGCTCAGTGGGACAAGGTAGCCACGCCATTAGCCCTGAAAAATACTGGCTGGCTGTCCGTGTCAGCCTCTAAGCGAGCGTCGACGGAGTAACACTGAATTCGACCTCTTTCAGAATCCTAAGCTCCATTCTATTGTGCTCACTTTCACGAAACTGCTGATCCACCGATTCCGGCACTGCAATTATAGGAGGTACCTTCCAGGGAACCCCGGAATCTGAGAAGCGGACGGCTTTCAACTTCCTGCTTCTCGTTGCGTGGGTGGGAGTGTCTAAACTTGCCGAATCCCCTGGAGCGCTGTCGCCGTCACTCACTCGAGAAGATGGGAATCGGGGCGGCGTCTGTTTAGTAACGTAGGAGAGGTTTAAGCCGTCGGTGACGGGGAAGGCCCGGGGGAAAATTAGGTTGCGCCAGTTGGACAATGAAGACTCATTCAGGCCGTAGATCACGGCGTCGACGAAACCTTGGATTACGATGCATGCCTTAGGTATAGTTAGACGTTTGCGTTCTCATGTCGCCGGAGAAATTCCTAACCTTGTCAACTGTCTGTAACGCAAAAGGTGCAGGGACATCTCGAGTAGCCTGGTATATTCGAACTGCTGTCGGCAGCGTCCAGAGTAGCATATAAGCTATTGGGTACAGAAGCATGAGGCGCGCGAGCTGTACAGCGTCAAGTCAGCAAGTAGCCTGACTATACATACATAGCAGATCCCAACTTGCCTTTTTAAACTTTCGGCCGTTCCTCTGCTGTTGCTGTTGTCTTCGGGGTTCAGCTGGGTGGTCGTCGTCGGCGGCCGTGGTCCTCGAGCCAGAATGCGGCAGGCCGTCTACACCCCTCGAACAGAAGGAGCTCGGATCATCTGAAGAGTAGTCCTGGAAATCCCGAAATTGCTTATGGGCTCGGTATAAAACGAAAGCCAGATGGGTGTACATGATTAGCATAGCTGCAATAATGATCCAACGGGGCACGAAGTTGACAAGGAGGCGGACTTCATCAGAAGTGAACCAGCACCCTAGCAGAAACAGGCACCATCAGCATCTTATGGGTAGCCCGGCACAGATAAGAATGAGTTTGGCTCACATGCTCCAATGTCCCCGTAACCAGCAACACCTAGCCCAATGGATGCCCATATTACCGACAAAACCCAAGGGAGGGCGGCCAACAACCAGCGTTTATCCTGGAGCCAGTCGGATATCTTCTTATAGCCAGCAAGGATGAAGTGTGTGGAGAGAGCAATTGTCAGCACCCAGTAGTCCGTCTGGACGACGAAAACCTGAGTTGCAAAGCCGTTGAAGCTGCAGAATCGTGCATTCTCTGGATCTCCGATACGGCGGCCACTGATATTCATTGCTGATGAGGCGAGGAAATTGACCGCCATAGCACAGTCGCTGATTGCGAGGCCTCTGCTCGGTCTATTAGTCATTACGAGGGTTATTGAGAAAGGAGAGAGCGTCGTACAGGATTAGCTGGTGCCTAAAGGACCGCATCGACTTGAAACACTAGATTTGTGTTAGTCGTTAGTAGTAAGTCAGACGGCGCTGGGGCGTATTTCCTTACAGCAAAGCTTAGTATGATCCATCCTGCCCCTAAAATAGAGAAAATAGACACACTTAGAATGACTATGCTCTGGATGAAATTCTCCCTATTTGTTGTAGGCGCGGCTAATGCCTCGCGAGGCGAAATAGGAGAAGAGAGCCTCATCTTTGCCAAAGTCTACTTTTCGGTTCAAGTCTATCACACTCATCCCTTCTACTGGACGACATGGAGATATATCGCAGATGATCATTGGCGACCGCATGATATACTTACCGACAACAGACTCTTCCTGCTGTCTTTCCGAGGAGATGTTGATTTCGGAGGGGGATCAATGTTTCTGATAACACTCGGGGGCCAGAATCAGATATCTATTTCTATGCAAGAATAAGTCGAGGGCTGTCAGCTCTCCATCTCAAGTAGCAGAGCCAATCTCCCAGCGTTCCAAGCTGAGGAGTTCCGTGGGGACCTTGGATCCTTATCAGGTGTTCCGTCAAGGCCAGGGGCTCCTCCAATAGGCCACGAAAGATATGGCTGTCGGGTTTAATGGGGATTGTGCTTGCACGTGGGGGCTTCAACGCCTCTCTGATAGTAGTGTTCCATCCAGGGGCTATAAAACATGGGAACGCGCCTACTCACAGAGATATGGTAAGTAGCAAATACGACCCGCCGCCGTCACGCATGGCACTTGAGGTCGTCTTATTACGTATATTCTTAAATTGTTAAATGATATACGTTGGTTCTCACTCGTCATCGGCACCTCTCAGCCTCGAAGCGACTTCATCTTGATGGAAAACTCACATCCGACCGAAAGAAGCTGAAAAGAGCCAAATCAATAGGAAGGTCATGGGCCACCTGGACCCCCGAAAAGGTTATCAATACGAGCGACATTTTGGTGATGTCTATGCATCTCAAAAAGACGTGGGTTTGTTACTGAAATTGGACTCGAAACGCTTCATAGACACCCTGTTATCGAGCTGAGGGTGACAGGCATTGCTAACCGATGCAAGAATACTCCGAGGCGTATCAAATGGGAGGTACGAAGTACAGCAGGATGCAAAGTATCTAGCTAGACAAGGATATGTGCCCCACCTGATTGGGTCCCGAGTTTGGGAGATAACTGAAGGATTTGTTTTTCCGCGGAATTGATCGTCACTCGCGGCGGTGCTGATAAGAAGACGCCACTCTCTGGGGCCCTTTCCAACCACGTCGATTTCTCAGTTCAGCTCACTTGATACGAGTGCCTCGAATCCCATGAAACATATCTCGAACCTTTAGTCGTTTTCAGTCATTCTCCCCATGTGTAGCCCTAAACGGTGTCATCAATTATGCCATTTAAATCTTTACGCCGGTCTATATTCTGCGGCACTCGGTGCGCTCCGCATAAGGTTATTGAGGAGACGGTAGAAGATTTATAGTACGATGCCCTACAACCCTCTATTTACCCCGACTATGAAAGAATCTGAGGAAACTGACGTCTGCTAAAGTTGATTTGGTGTCGTGAGTGTGAAGTCCGATCCTGTCAAAGAGGGTGATGACATTTACTAAACTCTGGTTGACAGCTTTACATGGGAGGCCAGCTAAAGGCAAGGCCTTCAATGATCCCCCAATGGAAAATTAGGACACACTCCGTTGCGCAACAACGGTGAGATTAAAGAGCAGTTGAAAAGAAATACAAGGTCCAGGTCGTCGCCAGAGATGCGTCTCAAAGACCGAGAGGCCGCCTCGTCCATGCATTAGAAGTTCCTGGGCCGTTGTTTGAGCCTCGCGGCGGCATATTCAACTGGGTCAATCCTATCAATTCCTTCAGAGCGCAGCGTTGCGGTACGAATCTAGATCATCGCCTGCCCCGCTGTTGGTCGTGAACTTGCCCAGGTCGCTAACCAGCATATCCACATCCCAATATCATGCTGCATGGGTACGTGGACCATTTGCGGTTCTCAAGGACTTTAGTGAGACCAAAGCGTGTGGTTATGTCGCGGTGTCGAGAACCGATAGTTGTGGTTATTGGCTCTTGAGGGGGTAATAGCACCGTTGCACTCTGGGAACGGGGGACTCGGACGAAATGCCAATAATTTCCAGCTCAAAAATGATGCTGCGGGGGGGTTGGATGGCAATGTGCCTGTGTACCTCAGTATTATTGCTTTAGTCTAAGCGCTGGTCCATGATGTTCGAATCCTACACCAGACTGGCATTAAATAGGGTTCGGAAAGGGTTTTGACGACCTGCCACGAGATATCAAAAGAAACGCGGACGAAAAGCACGCAGACCAAAATTCATTTTCGGATTCAAAGCTGAGTTCTGATATTGTCAGGGCTGAGCGAAAGCTGAGCGAAAGCTGATTGGGGGCACTTTTGGGGACACCGGAGCCTTGAATAAGGGTGAGGCACTCCCATCCCAACGGCACAGGAGAAGACTAGCATGGAACAGAATGGCCCTCAAGACTTGGCAAGACCCCATACCTTGCAAATCGCACTACGCCAGTGTACGACAAAAGGAAGAGCCTGGGTGCTCGTGCCGTTTACGCGAGATTAGCCACGAGACCAGCACCGGATAGGAAGCCGAATTGCCAGTCGGTTCCACGCTTGAGTGGAAGTGGTGTCATTTTATGGATGCGGCTAACTCTAGCTTGCTCTAGGTGGTTGACCTAGCGTCCTTCCCACAGACTAGTAGCACACCGCATCGCGGGCCTCAGTCGAAGCGACGCAGGGCGAACAAAGGTTAACATTATACCTTGTGCATTAGCCTACTTAGTGTGGTGGGGTGGGCCCGTTTCCTGTCTACGGTTGCGTTGCGGGATGTGCCTCAGATTTATCAATTTTCAATATAACTAGCAACAATCTTTGAGGGCTATGGGACTACTACCGACTATTAAAGCTGCCCGCCGTGAAGTTGTCTCTCCTGGCCGAACTTCCTTCGGCTCTGCTATTGCAACAGCTTTTTTAAGCTTCCATGTCTGCTACCACGCGCGACCCCGGAACCCTTGTGCTTAAGTCTCCAACCGGGAGAGAAAACGGGAAGTCGACCGACTCGAGCATCGACGCCATGAAGATCCACCAACCGCACGCAGTGGTAACAAAGAAGGAGGCGCCGGAGGCCTAGCAAAAACATTTGGCATCAGTAACCCGCTAAGACAGCTTGAATGAATTATATAGAATGTATACGGCTTACCGTAAGCAACTTCCCGGCAAACGCTGCGTTTGCTGTGTAGTCCGCAGCCAGCGCCCAATACGCGCCGGTGATGAATCCGAACCCGAGGACCAGGGTTAGGAAGATAATGACGAAAACGATGTTTGTTCGGATCGAGCAGATGAGGTATACGAAACAGAGCATTCCGATGGAGAGGGTGAAAAAACCTTGGTTTTTTATGTAATATCAGTTGTCCACTCTTGCGTAGGTTCAGGAAGAATTGACTTCAGCAGGGACAACGTACCGAACCCAGAACTGAAAGAAGGTACCTCCAATCCCTCAGCCGGACTGGCTGCACCAACTGGCGCGTAGGACGCATAGGCATAGAACTGAGGGAGCAGTGTACCGCCAAAAGTAAGCCAGAAAGCGCTAAACGATGCGAATACTACCGCAGGAAATGTGTTTCCGAGGATGAATTCGAGGATGGAGCTGACGAGCATGAGAACCCCGCCGTAGAAACAATACGCAGGGCTAGGTTATTTATAACAGCATGGTCAGCGAAGTGTGTACAAGATAATTGACTGTTTGTCATGTGGGGAATGGAAGTCGAACAAACATTCCCGAAAAGCCAGGGGCCGAGGCGCCGCGCCAACCCATCAAGCTACATGACAGAGGACCGAGAGAGATGATGAAACCGCAGATACCTCTATGTCTCCTGTTATCAAATATTCCAAAGGCCACATTACAAGGGACAATACATCGTGCCACCCTCTGTAACACTTACATCGGTGTAGGGTTGCCAAGCTTCGGTCGCGAGACCCCTTTGATGGCCCTTGGAGGGGGCGACAGGTACAGCTTCTCGAAAACATCAGGTGGCATGGTAACCCCCTTTAGGGAATTGCCCTCACTTAAGAGGTTCCTTGTAGTCCCGTTGGTGATCTCCTCGTGGGTAGCTGTATTCATCTCGTCTTTCATGTTGAACTAGGTATGTATGTGCAAGTGGAAGCGGACTGTGTGGTGAGAGTAGAGAGTCGGATGGTGCTGGAGAAACTTGCGGTGGCTAAAGGGAAACCTGGGCTACACATTCATTCTTATACCACTCAGCTGATGTTACCCTTGTACAGTATGCTCAAACCTGTAATCCGCCTTTCCCCAGATACGGCATGTCTTCTCCAGATTGCGCTAGCGCGCCGGATCTAGCCCTTTTAGCGTAATCGTCGCTAGATAGGACCGGAGAGAGACGCAGAAAAGGTGGGCCGGAAGCCCAGTGCCGCGAGCTACAAGCTTCCCCAGTCGTTTAGACAAATCATATCTCATTTTACAAAAAAAGGGGTCTGGTCAGAAGAGGGGGCTTTCGTGCCCCCGTAGTTTTCGATCATACCCAAGCTGGGATGTGGCATTATGTCACAGTATACAAACAGAAACTTCCCTTGGACCGTGAGCGGATGCGCAGTCTTTGCTTCTTCTCCGCCGCACGCCCGGGAAACAGAACGCAACGCTTACTCGATAGCCTGCGTCTGGCAGCGATTTGCATATGAATATCTGTAGATCCATCACCCTAGAATAAATACGCCGAGTGCTACGATACATAACTATGCCATTTCTCCTACTGCCCTCCCACTAGCTTATATCTTGGGCCATGCGTGCAGCGCTTGTACACAAGTAAAATAAGGTCTTATACTTTCACAACCGCTCACGCCAATCGGGTTGTATTGAACAGGCCAACACCTGGGGGCATATGTTACATCAGAATATTAGAATGTCCCGTGTAAATCTTCTCCGTAGGAGATCCTAGCGCATACCACTCAACCACGAGCGTTTCTCTCGCTAAGCGACCTACGGCGATAATAGAGACGCAAACCCGATCGATGCTCTCCATTATCCCAGCGTAGATGAGGAGGGTAAACAATCCCACTGTTTTTCTGATCTGCATCAGTATCATCTCTATTGCGACAAGATGTCACCGCAAAGCCCATTCGCTCCGTATTGGGATAAAAGACGATCCACTTTCTCCTTTCCGCTTTCCCATAGGACCGCCCAATCAGCATCTTAGTCCCCACTTGATCGCCAAGTTTCTACCCGCTCACTGCATGTGCGCGCGTGCGGATCCGCAACTGTCGATGGACGCGCACCGGTCGAATGGGCACTGGGTGGAGGCACCGGATTTTAATTACTCCGTAGTGTACTGTATGCATTATCCTGTCCTTCGTAAGGCGTTAGCGTCCCCCGATCCCCCAACCAACACGTGGCTGGCGCTGGCGTATGCTCTCTGCGGGGTAGCAGTTGACCTAACCTATCAAGTCATAGAGGCACTCGCGGAGAGAGGTCCCAAATGGGGCCATGAGAATCTAGAATGCCCTTTCAGGATTGTAGAGGTCTTTCGACATTCCCCTCTTTTGGAAACTTTGGCAACCACATCCGCCGTCCGGTCTCAGCGCGGTATCTCGCAAATAGGGCATTACTATGGCTGAGACCCCACGGAGACAACAAGAATTCAAACTTCAAGATAATTAATACATTCAATTCACTTCCCACGGAGGACCAAATTGGCCCGCCACAGGCTTGCCGCACACTCCACATGCCGATGGCAAAAGAGAGTGTATCGGCGATGTTGATGAAAGAAGACACTGAGAGTGTCACCATAGGAGCCGGCTCATTTTTCCACCGTTGGCTAGATGGAGGGAGACGGATTCATCCAACGAAGCCATTCCAACGCTAATCTTTCCAGCCCCGCTCCGGCTCGACCGGAGGCCAGGATTCGTTGTACTCGTCCCTCCCATACAGCTCAGTCTCTCCTTGGGGGCGTCCATGATGAAATGGACGGACCGCCTTCCATATTTTGATGCTATTACGAGGAGGCTGTGTAGATGCAAGGATGGCGTAAGAAGTAAGCCGTAGGGTACATACAGTAGTAGGAGAGTACAGATGGAGTAATTTACTGCAAAAATAATTCTTATTCACCGAGTCGCTGCATATCCTGGCTATTGTAAACCGGTGAGAGATCCTTGCCTGCAAATGGCCATGCTTCTTGATCGCCCTCATGCCGCACGCGACGAGCCGCACCATCACCAGGTTCCCGATTGACGTCGTCTTCATTTCATCCCTTAGGCAAGTAGGTGCGCCAAATGCGGTCATATGGAGTGTGGCAAGTACCTAGGCGGCGGTAGATCTAGAGTTGTACATCCCAACTATCTATCCCCTCTGGCCCACGGATGACAAGCGAATAGTCTGTGAAATAATGCGGATGCGACCCCAAGACCTTGCCATCAATGATTCTAGAGTGGTGGTTCTGACAGATTATGCGTACGTTCCGAATGCCACCCTCGATGAACAGATCTGCAGGGCATAACAGTAAATCGTAATAGTTCCAATCCATATTACGGCCGGGGAGTTGTGAGCTGCACAGCAGGTGTTGGCAAATGGGCGACTCTAAGCTGTTCCAAAGTTTAATCAGTTCGGATGTTACGACTGGAGGACCATTGATACAGTGAAATGGCGCGTGAACGTCCATGGTACCTTGTGATAGAAAGCTGACTCGGAAGAGCTAAGTTGGTATCGGTCACTGCAGCATGGACATAGGACTGCGACCTTACCAAGTAGGTCGTCGGCTGTTTGACCGCCAGTCTAAGTGTGTAGGCAATCAAAGCCCCCTAAGAATAAGCTTCAAGAAGGGATAGTGTCAAGGGTCAGCTCTAAGCGTCTCCGACAAATAGGAGTTGGTGCTATTTTCACAGTAGAACGTCAGTTAAAGTAGGCTTAGTTCGACGGAGCGATCCAAGCATAATCAAGGTTTCGTACTAATGGGTTTAAGCTTCATGTTATAGCGTGGGGATGGCCGGGGTGGTGTCTTCACATTTGTCCCAAAATTCATGATAATATATTAACATAATTACGTCAATATTTGTTGAAACGAAAACTTTCTTGCTGCGTTGGGTAGGCCTCCTGCAAGGTACTTGATCAATGACAAGCTCGATGGTCAACCTACTACTTCGAGCCTAGTCACTTCACGAGGCAAACCGAACTGAAGTTGGATTATAAGTGACGCCGAGTACATGCATCACACGGGCGACATGAGGATAGATACAGATGCGAAGTGGTGTGCTCCCACATGTGATTCCGATCTCAAATGCCTAGACTACGGATAGTCATCTCATCCTGGACTGTGACAACTATATATATCTCAGTGCCTTGCCTCTTCCAACCATGGGTAATTAGATTACATTCATCCCTTCGCACGGGTAATTCGAAATTAAAAACCGTCAACTCCTTTCTGAAAACATGGCGTCAACCTCCGGTAGCTGTGTCTGTAAGAAGGTCACCTACACCTATACTGGTGAACCGACGACGACGGTCAGTTTTCCCAGACATCACGTCTATGGAGCTGAGCATAGCTGACTATTGTACAGGCCATCTGCCACTGCCGTGAATGCCAAAAGCTTACCGGGAGCGCATTCACCTACAACTTCTTCGTGCCACGCGAAAACTTCGAATGGACGTCCGGCTCGCCTAAGTCCAACAGCTTCATACAAGAGAGCGGGATGAAGGTAGATTATCGCTTCTGCCCAGACTGTGGGACCGTTTTGGTCAAGGAGGGCGAGGCAGACATGCTCAAGCCTTTCTACCTTGTTCAGGTTGGGACAATCGATGGAAATAATATAAAGAAGAAGCCCGATACGGAGTTGTGGACGAGCCGCAAGCTAGAGTGGATTGAGCCTATTGAGGGGGTGGAACAGATGGTGCAGTTCAAGTGAGATAAGATTCCATTGTAATTCTCTAGTAGCTCTGGTTGCTCTGGTTGCTGGGATGCTGGGATAGTCTGTCGGGCTGGCATTCCCGCTGAAGAGAGTGTTATTAGCAACCGCCGTTGCGATGGGTCGGCCAAGTCGTGGAAATTAAAGATCGTATCCGTTGGATGCCGTGTCCGTAGGTTGAAAAAGGTCGACGAAAGTCTCCTATTTCTTCGCTACTAATAAAGCGAAGACGAACTATTTAAATCATATTCCCATTTTATTTTATTTTTTAAAAAAGAGAAAAAAAAAGAGAAAAGAGAAAAAAATCGTCTGGTTATAGTCCTCTAGTCCGCTACGCTTCGAAATCAGGGATGTCATAAGAGGTACTCGAACCTTCCCGGAAGGTAATTGCCCCACAGCTCCGGTGCCGATGTCTCTAGACTGCCTGACTTGAGTGGAGTCTTCTGATCTCGATGCCGGGGAGCGAGTCGGTGCCCCTGGGTAAAGGAGAGGCCAAGTAATAAAATGGTTGAGCTACCTCGGTATGCGTATCAGGATTCAGGAAGTATGCCAAAGTGGGCACCAGGCCCTTGTTGCTTTACTCGGGATCTAGTAGTGTGGGGCGCTGTGAATTATGGGGAGTTTACTCAACAGCCATGTCCTCCACGACGTGCTTATCACCCAGGTGGCCCTGGGCCCGGTCACTAGAACAAGGACCTGGGGATGTAGCGAGTTCTTTCTTTCGAATGTGTCCTTGGGGGCATTGACTTTTGTCTTATTGATACCCATACAAACCAGGAACAGTTATTTTAATAGATCTATCTAAAGCGACTGCAGGTTCAGAATATCTTTGAGAAGAGCTAGAGCGCCAAACAGCTCGTTATCGTGATACTTTCGGGCCACGATTTGCAGGTTTACAGGCGCACCTGTGAAGTCGCCCTCCTCCCACAGCTGCTTCACGTGTTTGCATGCGTCGCTAAGAGGCGTGTAATCGGACGCATACTTTTCGCCACCTTCAGCCTTAATCGGCGTCGGCACGACGACACCCGGATAGTCGACAAAGTTGTATAGCGAGGTATACGTCCAATAGAAAGCCGTGTCATGCGCGCTGGCCGGGCCCACAAAGGCTGGGCCGATTACCACATCCACATCCTGCGCCTGCCAGCTCGCTGCAAAGTCGCATCGAAACTCGTCTCGCTCCCGCCGCATCTGATTCACAGCCTCGGCAGTCTGCATCCCAGCCGGCTCCTCATCCTTCCATATCCAATCACTGAGGGGGAACACGGGCTCGCCAGTTGACTGAATAGCAGCCTTGACTGTGCTACCACCGTCCGGCCAGTACATGCGACGAATCATCGCCCACGCAGCCGCTGCATCATACGGCCGGAAGTCTTTAACTTCAATAGCGGATGCATGTCGCGGGTCCGAGAGCAGCTGGCGCGCCCAAGCTACAGCACGCTTGACAGGCGGCTGTGGGTCGATGAAGCCGTCATGCTCGATGATGCCGACCTTGAGGGTGCGACCAGGAGGTGTAGGCGTAGCAAGGCCGGTCCAGGGGATAGGTACTAGCCGCGGGTCAAGTAGGTGTGGCTTGGCGGAGAGGATGCAGCGCATGAATAGGTCCATATCGCGTAGGCTGCGGCACATGGGCCCAGTAGAGCATAGAACGTTGAGCTCAGCAGAGAAAGGAGCAGCAAGGAAACCACGCATAGGTAGGGTATAGGAGGTAGGCTTAAAGCCGTAGATACCACTAAATGCGGATGGCCCACGGATGCTTCCGCCAATATCGGTTCCAACCCCGAGAACAGAACCCTTAAGGGCAATTAGGGCAGCCTCACCGCCGGTAGAGCCACCAGCAGACAAGTTGATATTGAAGGGATTGAGAACGCGGCCCCAAAGAGAGTCGCTCTCGAGGTGCATGATAGTCTGCGGCTGGTTTGTCTTGCAGTAGAAGACAGCACCAAGGGATCGCAGGATGGAAGTCATATGGCAGTCCTCCTTATCCTTGACCAATGTCGCTAGGCAGCTCTGCACTGACCATGTTCCGGCAATAGGTATGTGAACCTTAATACTGATAGGCACACCATGCAGGGGCCCAACAGTCTTGCCATGCTTGGCCAGGTAGGAATCGAGCTGTTTTGCCTGAGTGATAGCCTCATCAAGAAACCATTCGGTCAGGCAGCAGGTAAGCTGGTGGGCAATTATTGCGCGTTTGGCGAAGGCGGTAGCCACAGCGACCGCCGTGTACTTGCGGTTGGCGACAGCCTCAGCCAGACCCAAGGCATCATACTTCTCGGTGATCTCGAGCTCCTGGGTGGACAGAAGACCACAAGACGCGGGGATGCCGGAAACGTCAGTGGGAGGGTTGTTGATGAGATCCTGTGGGAGGCGGAGCTCCTGGGGGACCCTTTCCGCGAAGGCTCCGAGAATCTCAGCACGCCTGGCCTCGTACTCCTTGGTTCCGGGGGGTACGCCCTTAGGCTGGATGACGGGAAGAGCAGCGGTGACCATTGCGACACGGTAGGACGGCTTTATGCCTTATGAGGGTAGAAAGAGACGGGGTCTAAAATAAAGAGGTGCAGGAGAAGACTAGGAAATAGGATTTAATGGATTGAATCGAATGAAGTCTGGTCTGCAGGCAAATTCGAGTAAAGGGGATGGGGAAACCTCTCTTTTTATGACATGCCAAAAGCAGGACCATGAGGTAGGCGATGCAGAAATCCCGAACTCGCCGACTTCCGAAAATGCCGTTCTCGGCGTGGGGCACTGGAGATGGCATCACGGAGTAAGGGAAGTTAGGGAATCTCTCCCGATAGTCGTAAAAACACTTAATTGGCCGCTTCCGACAACTTCCCAGCGGTATGCCGGAGCTCTGCCAAGATCCGAATGATGGGTGGTGGCATCGGTGATTGATATCTGGATTCTGGAGTCGAAAAGTGCGGAGACGAGTGGACGACCAATGATGTCCATTTACGACTCCAGATGTCAATCACCGATGCCACCTCCCATCGCATGGCTCGCCAAGCCTCCACACGCCATCAGGCCCATGCGCACCACCCCCGGAGTTTCCAACCAGTCGGTAATAAAGGGCATTGGCTAGAGACCGGGGTCTTACCCCGGACAATGCGTAGCAGGCACAAATATCGATAGTTCTCGATTGAACCCTTCGCCAGCTATCATGACGGCAGCACGGATTCGAGTCGATTCGTAAGATCCCCAAGATTTACGACTCTCATATTATGATTTGACGGGCAGCGAGATTTGATACTTCTTAAAAAGTTCTGCACGCAGCCCCTGCATCTTCAGATGAAAGTTTTAAAAAGGCCTGGGTGACCCCGGATTTCCCCAAATCTCCCATGTCGCTTTCCCACGATATTCTTCCTTTATCATATTCCCGACTTTCTTGTGCACACCCTGCTTCTTGTCTATACTCTATATCCATATGGCTGCTGCTTTGGAGAACATGCCTGGGCCCGAGGCCATACCCGGCACCGTCCACCTTGTAGACTTGGATCATTCCATGCGAGCACGCCATGCTGGCGGCCACGCGGATATTGTTCTCGACCCGGCCCCTTCCAATGACCCCAATGATCCCCTCAACTGGTCTCCCCGCCGCAAGCTTCTCAACCTGATCTGCCAGAACTTGTAAGTGTGATACACTGCTATACAGCCTCATCAATCCAGTTTTTGCGAGTCAAGGAGCAGCAGCTAACGATAAGTATGATAGATACACTTGGTTTGTGGGCATCTCAGTTTCCACGGTATACTCCGTCATTGTTCCGCTGTCCAAGGCGTCCGGAGTCTCGATCGGCACGCTCAATGAGGGCACCGGTTTCATGTTCCTCTTCCTGGGATGGGGACTTCTCTTCTGGCAGCCCTTCTCGCAGCGATACGGCAAGCGTTTGGCATACATCATCTCTACTGTGGGAGGAATTGTGAGTTATATCTAGGCAAGCCGCATAATTCCAAACCAAGCTGACCAGATATGTCACATCTGCGTCTCTAGGGAGTGAGCGTGTGGAGGTAAGTGTTATTGAACCAAACCCCGATCCATGGTCTCCTGAGAGAAAAGCTCACCAAAGTATTGCAGCGCGTACGTCAAGAGCAACGGAGAATGGATTGCAAAATGTATCATACAGGGGTTCCTTCTGGCGCCCATCGAAGCCCTTCCAGAGATCTCCATCACCGACATAGTAAGTGCCCCTTGGTTCCACGTCCATCAGCTTTCAGGCGCCCCCCAAAGCTTATCCTTCCCTCTAGTATTTCACCCACGAGCGTGGCACTTACATGGGCTTGTACACTCTATCCCTCTTGGGTAGCAACTACTTTGCACCCATCATCTGCGGCTTCATCGCCCAGTACCAGGGATGGCAGTGGGTCTTCTACTGGCCAGCCATCTTTCTCGGCGGCACCTTGCTCATCCTGCTATTCTTTATGGAGGAAACCAATTACAACAGGAAGGCACCGTCAGCAGCATCCGACACTGAGACCAAAATGGCTCCTGGTGGATCATCTGCTGACGAAAAAGCCACCAACGCCGAGCATTCGGAGACCGCACCGCGTTTGGCCGAGACCAGCGAGGAATACCCACCAGCGCGGACATTCTTCCAAAAGATGTCACTTTGGCAGCCGTCGCCAGGCCAGAATGTATTCCGGCGAGCCCTACGCAGCTTGCAATTCCTTAGCTGGCCGGTCATTTTTTACGCGGGCTTCTCTTACGGCTCCTACATCATCTGGTTTAACGTGCTCAACGCCACAGCCTCCATCGTGCTGTCTAGAGAGCCTTACAACTTCTCACCCTCCATGGTCGGCCTCAGCTACGTCGCCTGCTGTGTGGGCACTGTCGTCGGCTCGCTCTTCTCCGGCCGGTTCAGCGACTGGCTCACCATTAAGCTGGCGCGCCGCAATAGCGGTATCATGGAGGCCGAGCATCGCCTGTGGCCATTTGTCGTCTGCGTCTTCGTGGTGCCGGGTGCGCTGATCTTGTGGGGCGTTGGGGCGTCCCGGGGCGTGCACTGGTTCGGCCTCACGTTCGCCATGGGTTGTGTCGCGTTCGCCTTTGCCGTCGGCGTCACGCTGAGTATCAACTACCTGATTGACAGCTACCACGACATCCGAGCCGATGCGCTCGTCACCGTCATTCTTGTGCGCAATACTATGTCTTTTGCTATGGGCTACGGGTAGGTTTCTCCTTCGTGCAGTGCAGTGGGATAAATAGTTTCAGAGACTGACAAGACCCGCTAGTATCACACCGTGGTTGACAAACCTTGGTACACAAAACTGTTTTATCTCGGCTGCTTTTGTTGGCATGGCTGCCTCCTGTGTCTTCTTCGCCATGATTAAGTATGGAAAGTCCCTTCGAGTTCGTAGTGCCAGCAAGTATCATAAGGTGGTCAACGAGGACAGGGCCACGTGGGAGAGCCCCTAAACTTGGCGAGGTGAAGCCGAATCGACCAGGAAGGCGATGGGTATTACGTAGTTGAGCCTCTCTTTCCAGTTCAATTTGGCCAGACTGGGTTCGCTTCTTAGAGTGTTAAATTACGTATTTTCCAACGGCTTAGGTTCGCCTAGCAACTGCTTGTTGTAGTGATGCGCATCAATTTCTCATGACACCAGGCGGCCTGTAAGTTTCTGAATGTCTTGCTCTGCCTGTGCAATCTCAGTGAGACATCAGCCCGGGGGATTAATATAGTACCGTCGTGTACTTCGTAACTAATGATAATGGGAGATTAATAAGGTCTGTGGAATTAGAGTCACTTTTCTACACCTTTCTATATAATTCAGATGGGAAGCAGACACCCGATTTGGTTAGAAGTCCCCCGCACTTGACAACCATCCCCGGAATGGGGAATTGTAAGCGAAGGTCAAGTCCGACGCGGGGTAGGCCTAGAAAAAGGCTCGGCGAAACCCCAAATCCTGGATGGGATGGCCTTCTCCAGTTGTCTGGTGTGATTAACTACGAAGTAGGCTAGCATCGTTGCGCCAAGGAGGAGTGGAGAAGCGCCATCCAGCTGGATTGCAAACGTAAATAGCTCGACCTGGCCCATCGACCAACCCTCCAACCCTTTCCCGGTCAAACCACTGCCCCCCGGGCCCTGTCTAAGCCTTACCATTTTACCCCCTCCAACAACCCACAACCCCCCAAAAAGAGAGATGCAAAGTGTGGAGAACTCTTCTACTGAACTCTTCGGCTATAATACTTGATACCATTATGTCCACGAACAGTACATCAAAAGCGAGGCTTCGCACCAAGACAGGGTGCCTCCCATGTCCGTAGAACATCCCCTTACTCATCCTCCGCCCGCCGTCTCTAACCTTGCATTCTCAGGTCGGCGGCGCCACAAGAAATGTGACGAGAAGGTGCCCGAATGCGGATATTGCGCCCGCGCCGGCCGTGAATGCATGTGGCCGTCGTCGGCGGACCTACTGGACCGGCGCTTCGCCTCGCACGAGCGTTCGCGACACCAGATCAAGAAGGCCTCCTCGAAGCACCTCGCGACCCGTAGCGTCGCCGGGGGCGGCCACCCACTTTCGGTACCGCTTGAGCTGCGCCTGCTTACCGAAGCCGGCGCGGCGCACGGCGTCATCTCGCGCGACTTGGAGATGGTCATCTCGCGGCACTTCATCGAGCGCTACTACGGGCTGTTGCTGTTACCCAACGGGCACCCGGGTTTCTACAACGGGTGGATCATCGAGATCCAGGAACTGATGACGCGCCACAAGAGCCTGTATTACTCGCTGTTGGCCAACGCAGCATCGCACATCCACTTCATCGACACGTCATCCACCATGCAGGAGCTTGCTCTAACGTACTACTCCAACTCGCTCAAGGACCTGTCACGCCTGCTAGAGACGGCGGGGCACGAGCTGCAAAACCACAATGGCATATTGATGTCAGTGATGCTACTGTACCTCCACGGCGTATGTCTTGTCTACAGTCCTTCCCGGAATCTTCCGGCTGATCGAAGACATTTTGTCATGCTAATGCGCGCGTGTCGATAGTGTATGGGCAGAGGCACCTACAGTGATATCCCGCGACACGTCAACGCCGCCACGCGCATCCTGACCATGCGCCTCCTCGAGGGCCAGATCCAGATCAAGCGCCTCTTCGACAGGCTGGCCATCGAGAGCCTCCTCTACCAAATCTTCTTGGCGACAACCGGGCTGTGGTTGGACCCCGTAGGCCTTGACTATGAGTTCAATGCCGAGTTCTGGTTCCGCGCCGAGGACCTGCTCGAGCGCTCTACGTTCTTCCCGGACCAGCCGCGCAGTGTCAACAGCCCCGTGCTCGGCGTACCCGTGTCGCTATTCCGGCTCACCCTTTCCCTTAAGCAGCAACTTCAATGTCCCTTCCGACGTGACCAGGACACCATTGACCAGTTGCGCGGCGAGGTTGAGATGTGGGAGGCAGCGCTCCTCTGCAATCGCGAGCTGGACGTCGAGCTATTCCCAGGTGATGCCGTCAAGAACCGCCAGCAGAGCTACTACCGCGACGCGCTTTACCTTTTCGCCGTCATTGCGTCGGTCATGTTCGAGCAGCTTTCACTGGAGGTTGATGTTGCCGACGGTCTGCCCATGGCCATGCCGAGCGATTGCTGGCAGGTGGCCAAGGCGGTGCAGATCCTGGAGGCACGCCGCAACGACGACGGATGGGCCAGTTGCTACATGGGGAACTGGCCTACGTACACGTTGGGCTTCTTTATGAGTTCTGCGGAGCATATTGACTTGATCCGGTCCGAGCTGCAGCGGCGCTGGGATCTGGTCAAGTTCTCGCAGGTCGCGCGTTTCAGGAATGACTTGGAACAGACTTGGGCAGCACGGGAGCGCGTAAAAGTAAGTGCTGGCCTCCATAACAGTCTAGCATTCCGGCACGAGAAGGTGCCCGTCGACGGCAGGATTTATACCGTGTAAGGATATACTGTGTATAGCTCGAGGAAAGACCAGTGTCACGAAAAAAGTATGTGCTCAACCAAACTCAATTACTGCCCAAGAGTTCAACTTGCCCTAGGACTGACTTGTGTGCTGTGCTGCGCGAGGCCCATTTCTGACTGTGTTCCGGCTGGGCTCCACAGCTGAGTCATCCTGACGGCAAGTCCCGTGTCACAGTGCGCGCTGCGGTCCCGCCCGTACCCCACATTTTCTGATGAAGTATATCTATAAAAACGCAAAGATAAGTATTATAATAATAAGAGAAGACTTGATGAAGCTGGTAGGGCAAATTGGTATATCTTGAGATTGTTTTCTCTTTTAAGTTTTGTTTATTTTATTTCAGCGAGCATTGAGTTTTGGGAGGAAACAGTTACGAGCCGAAGTGTATAATACTTGGCCCCCTTCAGTGCTCAGTGGCTGAGCGCCGACCCGAGTGAGGCGCAGTACCGGCGCACTAGTGGCAGGAACGGGCCATATCATGACATTTCTGCCTGGAATTGTCTTGTCCACTTAGAGTTTGACGTCCACCACCGGTGAATCATGCCGAACTGCAAGCCCCCGATCCTGGTCCGATTTAGGCAGCGGGCGGTGTACCGATCTCACCAATAGCACTTGCCTTGGCCCAGCCTGGTCTTCTTACGAGGGACCCTGAGGCCCCTGACTCACATGAAATACCCCATCTCACTGCAGACTTCTAGGCAGAGATTATGCGGGGGAAGGAGCGACGGCGGCGTTGCCCCGCTCCGCATTGCTGCCTGCGCCGGATGCCTCCATGCGGCTGAAAATGAGTCGGATTCGCCTCAGAGGCCCTGCACTTGACACCAGAATCTGGAATATTTATTGACATCCCATTCCAATTGATTGTCTCGTTTGAGAAGGCACTGAGAAAATTTCAACCCCACGGCTTTCTCATCTCTGGTCACCCGGATACCTTTCCATACTTGACCAGCCCCTCCTTCTCTTCATCAACACCCAACTTTCGTATCCAAGAAAAAGTGTCCTGCCATCGCGGGACCATCACACCCGTGCGCCACCATGGCCCACACGCTCCTCTCGAAGTTCATGCTCCCTCTTGGGACGCTCTTGCGTAAGTGTGGTCATCACAGATACTCAATCCTGGCACCGAGGCTAACGAAAATCATCGCCCAGGCTTCGAGGCTAAGAAGATAGAGAAGAAGCCCGAGAAGAAAATTGATAAAAGCGAGGATGACTCGAACGAGAACAAGCCCGTAAAATGCGAGATCAAGCATCTCGACAGCCGCTACGATGAAGAGGACAACCAGTACTTCTGCGAGCGTAAGGTCGTCGAGGTGAAGAAAAGCGGCGAGAAGAAGGACTGGTGGCGGCTGTTTGCTTTTTGCTTGGTGAAGCACTACGACTCGGACGGTGACCTCGATTCTACCCAGCTCTACGTCAATCCCCAGCCCCTTCGGGATCTGCTACGCGATGTCATTGGGGACTACCCTGGTGACCCCATTGACGAAACCGATGTGAGGATCGAGGCGCCGTACCACTCGCTCTTCCACTACAGGAAGCAGATCGAGTCCGAAGGCGCCAAGCGTTTCAAGGACGATGCGGAGTCCCGCGCACAGCTTGACATGCTCGTTGACTGGATCAAGAAGCGCTTCGAGCAGGAGATCAACGCTTCGGAGAGGTGCCTGTCCGGCGACCTCAAGTCCATGTCGTATGATAAATTGTGGACTCTCTTCCCTCCCGGCACAATTGCCTACATGAAGCTCCACGGCGAGGACCGCGCATTCCGCGTTCGGCAGACTTGGTATGATGATGATGACGACGACAACAGCGAACAGGGAATGAACTTGTCGATGGAGTATGTCGACTATGACGGCGAGACCTTGGGCACTCGGAGGATCAGCGGATTCATCCGGAAGTACCACGGCAGCCAGCAGCTCAGCGAGCTCAGCGTCATGCCTCTGGACCTCACCGACGACGCCCCAGAGGCTCGAAAGAAACTGCTGGAGCGGGGAAGGAAGTTCGAGCGCTACGTCGGACAGCACTTCCTTCAGTACGACGGCATCGCCTTTAAGTTGGGCTTCAACGGCGGGTACGTCCGGTTCAGCGTCAACGGCCGTGTCATGATCGATTGCAAGACTCACCACCGCCTCGAGGCCAACGGATCGTTTAACGTCCTCAAGTTCGAAGACCGTACGGACGAGGAAGACAGGAAGCTCTCGGATGAGGAGGCGCTCCTCGCGAATCCGAGGGTGCGGGGCTACTCGTTCTCGGTGAAGAAGTTCCTCGAGTTTTCCGTCGAGCTGCTCGAGCCTATCCGGTGGAACTCTGACTGCTTCGATAGCTTGGTGCTCGACCCGTCCGTTAAGAAGACCATGCAGGCTCTTGTTTCCGTCCACAGCCGGGAGCGTGAGTCTTTTGATGACATCGTCAAGGGCAAGGGTCAAGGCCTCGTCTGCGTTCTCCATGGACCTCCTGGTGTTGGAAAGACGTTGACCGCTGAATGTGTGGCCGAGTATGTGAAGCGACCTCTATACATGGTATCTTCTGGAGATTGTAAGTTTTCCCCTGAGCTATATCCTCGATTCTTCTCCTGTTTTTAGTATCACAACGATTAACCAGCTCGCTATAGTGGGAACCTCTAGCATCGACCTCGATAGGCAATTAACAGACATCATGGACATGGCGGCCACCTGGCGCGCCGTGCTACTGATCGACGAGGCAGACGTCTTCCTCGAGCGCCGCTCCCTTCACGACCTACACCGCAACGCCATGGTCAGCGTCTTCCTCCGCGTGTTGGAGTACTACAGCGGCATCCTGTTCCTGACCACGAACCGTGTGACGACCTTCGACGATGCCTTCAAGTCGCGTATCCACATCCCCATCCGCTACACGGACCTCAGCGTTGATTCGCGCGCCGAGATCTGGCGGAACTTCTGCAAGCGGGTGCCAGGCGGTGTGGACATCGACGAGGCCGGTATCGCCACGCTGGCTGAGCATGACCTGAACGGACGCCAGATCAAGAACGTTATTAAGGCGGCCGAGAGTCTCTCTGCCTTTGACAATGTTCGGATCGATCTCGCTCAGATGCAGCAGGTTACTAAGATTCAGGCAACGTTTGAGAAGGACTTGGACAGCGTGATTGGCGTTGACTATACGGCTCCTGGACGGTCGAGAAAGGATGTTGAGCAGAGGAATATGTTTTTGTAAGGCGGATATACGCGAGGCATTTGCTTTCAGGGTAATATGTACGTGGCTTCGTCGGTGTAGGTTCTCGGCGTTCGCGTGGCCGATGGCGTTTTGAGAGTGGGCGTTCACAGGAGCATACTTTAGTTTTACATTGAGGAAAGGAAGATCGGATGATTGCCACGTTACAGTAATCAAGTAGACACGCAAGAAAGAAAATATCGTCGGGTGCTCACCTTGGACTGCTGGACATCTTCAAGCGATCTGGCCATCCAGCCGGAGGATTCCGACCCGATCTTCTAGGGAATAAGTCCCTCCACACTAGGCTTCGGCTTCAAGATTATTTTTTTTTTTTTTTTAGTGGAAAAAAGAGCGACATGGTTTTGATCCTTTTCAGAAGCAGCAATTGGGCAAGAGATAGAACGCGTGTGCTCCAGCCACAAAAATAATCGATTTTCATTCCCATTTCCCACTCCATTTTTTTCACCTCTTTGTCCTCATTTTGTGACAAAGAAAGGGGGGAAGGAAAAAAAAGCCTACGGCCGGGAATTTTCGAACAGGCCATCACAAGCGCGCAAGTGTGATGTTTGGGCCAGTTATTCCATCGCCGAAGTGCGTAATGGTCTGTCTCAAGCCTGGCTGTTGACACCACTTGATACTTCGATGAAGTTCCATCTCGGCCCAGGCTGCGCCCTACCTTCGACTTTCAGCTTTCAGCTTCGAACGTTAACCCCTCATCAAGATTCCCCTCTCCCAGTTTCAACACCTTCTCGGGAGTGGCCCATGTCCCCTAATCGATCACGACGATCAAGTTAGTCGCCTCCACTTTTCATAGTACGGTTAAACCCTCACCATGATCCTGAAGCGATCAGCATCCTGCCTCGGCTTTCGTAAGAGCTACCCAAACTATGTTTACGAGCCTCTCCAGACGGCATGCCACATACGACTCGTCAGACTGCTGCACTTTGATCCTCAGACATATCGCGTATATATTGATATATGCCAGATGGACCTGGGGGTAGCTAGAAATCACTTCACCGCTCTATCCTATACCTGGGGTTCGGCGACTGAGGAGTTCCACAGCCTAAGGGCAGCACCAGACCTTATAAGTCCCCACAAGGCCGAGATCATTGTGGTTCCTCCTGAAGCATTCGAAACTTTCAAGAGAAGTGATGATAACAATCTAGGGGCTCACAAAATGGTTGACCTCTGCACGACAAATGTCACGACTTTGACCGTTACCGCAAATCTATCAGACTGGTTCATCACATACCTCTCCGGTATATCCTCCGAGGACACAAATCTCTCGTCGGCCCGGAACTTTTGGATAGATGCTTTATGTATCGACCAGAATAATTTGTCGGAAAAAGCAGTACAAATTCCGTTGATGGGCGAAATATACTCGTCAGCCGCGCGTGTATTAGGTTGGCTCGGCTCAGATATGACAGACCTATCGACCTTCCGTTGGTTCCACGACGACGTTTTCCAGAGACTTGAAGCGTTTCTCAGAGAAGACACGCCGTCACGGCTTCAACACTTGCGTTCGGCAAATTGCATGGAGCCTAGATTTTGGGAGAACACGCTGGGTCTGAAGCCTCTACTGGAAACGTGGCTCAAGAGCTGGGAGAGCTTCTGGGCCTTCTATCAATCTCGAAGGTGGTTCTTTCGGGTGTGGATCGTTCAAGAGGTTGTCCTCAGTGTTAAACTAGAAGCGCAGTGCTCAAACGTCAAGTTGAGCTGGCCGACAATGGTGGATTTTGCCACTCTGTTGAGCCGTCTTCAGTGGATTGAGATTATCGAACGTGCGGCAAAGGCCAATCTACCGGCGGAATTTACGGACAAAATAGTGAGAGGTTACGGGATAACCGATGTCAACTACCTGAAACAAAACCTTACCAAGGGTGCCGCCGAAAACGGGTGGGCGTACATGTGGTGGGCGGCGATCATGGCCGTCCGTCGTCGAGGTTGCTTTCTCGCTGAGGATAAGGTGTGGGCGACTTTTGGCATCCTCCAGAACTTACTTGGAAAGTCTGTCGACCTCCCATTTGCCGTTGACCTTGAGGCTGACCCTGTGGCGGTGTATACCTTGGCCGCCAGGGCTCTCGTGGAAAATAGACCTAAGCTTGAGGTCTTGTCATTCGTCGAGCCGAACTTCCTGCGAAAGCATCAAGGCTTGCCGTCGTGGGTCCCGGATCTTTCTACAGGAATTTTTGGTGTTGCGATGGGAAACGCGGACACCACGTTCTCAGCGGGGATGTCACCAACAACTGGCGCTAAGGCAGCAATCTCACCAAGAAACGTCAATCCCAAAGTTACCGACAATAATGAGCTCGTGACTCAAGGGTTTAAGCTAGACCGCATATCCAAGGTCTACCCTTATGCACGAACGCGGACCATATCACTCTGCGTCCTAGCGCTAGAAGTCCTGGCCGATATGCCCGAAAAGTATCCACATGAGCTCGGAGGACAGGATCGTGTCACGGTCTTGATCCACGTATTGACCTGCCACGAGCTCATGAACTTCAGCCGCGGGACCGGCGGTGAGACTAATCGTCTCATTGTCGATTTTAAGTGCTGGCTCCTAACCGGCCTAGGTCAGATCTGGATAAACGCAAACGACCCGGAGAAACCACAGTCGGTCCAGAGGCGGGAGCAGGTTACTGAAATTTTGAGGAAAATTGGTGCCCATCCTTTACTGCCAACAATGGAAGAACTTGAGGCGCACGTCGAAACCGTGGTTGCGGCTACAAGGGGGGAAATACCCTTCCCGGAATACATGATCCCGCCGCAGCCCTTCACCGAGCAGGCCACACAAGTAATGCTCTATCGTACCGTTTTCAGTACCCGGGAAGGGTGGATCGGCATTTGCTTGGCGGACACGCGGCCCGGAGATGAAGTGTGGATACTGGAAAGTGGCCCAGTGCCATACGCGCTGCGGCCTTTGGAGGGTCGGCTTGGGTTCTTCAAGTATCAAGGGGAATTATATGTCCACGGAGCAATGTATAGAATGATGACTGAACCGAGGACACGGGAGATCAAGATGGTGACACTAGCTTAGTAGCGATGGGCTGTTGAGTTGTCCGCATCTGACACTTCTCCAATCATTGTCGCCGTTGTTCTAAATCCACTACTACCTTTTCCAATTTTTTTCCCCATGGGCCGTGTGCAATTCAGGTTGCAGCTGTCCTGTGGCATGTTCAGCTCCTCGAGTGTTCTCTGCTGTGCCTATAACTCTTCGTGCAACAAGAAGAGCTGCTTTAGTTGTGTGGGGTCTCGATTTCTCGATTACTTCGTTTCCCAACTCTACGCTCCCGAGGCCCCTGTCTTCGAATTTGGAAATCTGCATAGCAGTGCGTACAGGCGGTGTAACCGCGTAGAGAGTGGGGAACATGCCATTTATACCACGAGGTAGAACAAGAAAGATCATTTATCAAGAGAGTTGAAAGCCACTCCTCTCTGCAGCTTGCGGTGTCTATGTTCTGGAAAAGAAGTTTGAATATAGAGAGGAAAAAATCGTCCTCCGTCCTGCCATTCGGCTTGCGTAGAAAACCCATTGTGACTCACTGGCACAAGCTCCTCCCGCAGACCTACAACCTGAGCTACGCGTCCCGATCTCTCGGCTTCTACGTAGGCCCTCGATTGTGACCCAGTGTTAATTCGATATCATGAACATATCAGGAGATATTAAACTTAGAATCACTTCTAACGGCCTTCGAAATGACGAATCTCCAGAGAATGCGAGTTTATCCTAACGTTCTGTTTTGTTCTCAATTCCCTACTCTATCGAACGCGTAGTTCTCTCCCATAGCCATTATCAGACCCTTAACAACTACTCAAATCTCTATATCTCACGCTCGACTGCCGTGTGTGTCCTTGAAAGAAGTCGCTGGTTGTGTCGCGGACGAGGCGATCTTATGACATTCGGCGGTCCTACCTGCTCTTATTTTCTTTCGCGAAGTGACTTCACGTAGCGAGGTGGTCGTCCACGAGGTCTCCCCGTATCACGCGCCCCGTAGCATGAAGGGTCACACCTATATTTTACAACACACGGAATACTGGGAGTCTTGACAGGTTATTTTTATTTAAGCCATTCTATGCACATTGAACGTCCGCTCCCTCTTGGGGAATATGAGTCTGAAGGGTGGCAAGTGGAGTCGATGCTATTTTCCACACATAGCCGCTTGTTGGAGCTGTTTATCCGGGATCCTCTGATATTAAAAGCAAATGTGCATTATCTGGCCTTCGGCCCGTTAACCGAGAAGGAAAACACTGGATGAGAAAAAAAAATATCGCGGAGATTCTGAACTTGGCTCTGTTTTACCCATTCGAGTTGGCAAAGTTTCTGATCCAAGTCCTTGTTATAGCACCTTACGTGTCTCTTGGGAGGGCAGAATGAGGTCGTTCAGATTTCTTGCGGCGGCGTCTGCTTGGCATCTTGTCAACTGGTAGGAAAATACCGTGCTGAATTAAGTGAGATTCAACACTGACGTAGAAATCCGACAGCTTCTCCTGCCCACCGTGCTACACGGCGACAAGAACAGCAGGGCCCATCCCTTGCCCTGCAGTCATACTTCCCTGTACCGGGCCATCATCACCGCGAGTTCCCTGCACAGTCACCGAGGAGGTCTGGTCGACAACATTAGTCGACAACATCTTCTGCCCAACCGAGACAATCACCCCCTCTTGTCCGACCCCCCTCCCCTGCAACGAGATACTCGACCCCCTCGAACCATGGGATCAATCCCATTGCCAATGGAGGACGATAACGCACAGAGACCCCGAAAGTTACGACTTTTGCGCCACATCGATCACCTGCCCCGATCCTCTCCCAACGCAAACGTACGAGAGGTGCCGGAAGCACAAGTGCAAGGCTCCGACTAGCGAATGTGGACCGGAACATGTCGAGGTTGAACCGACTAGTGTGAGCGCTACGGTTACGGAGGGCTGCAGTGTTTCTGTATTCACTGGTGTGGACCCGTGCCCGGCCTGTCCAAAATGTACACCTGCGCCTACATCATCCGTGTCGAAGCCGAGGAAGTGCGAGAAGCGAAAGGGATCGGACCTCTGAATCGTGAACGGGTTCTAGCACGGCCTAAGACATCGAGAACAGAGGACGTACAGGTAGTCGCTCGAATATGGGGGGGCCTAGCGCGTTCCTAGAAAGGCTCATACGAGATATCTTGGAGGGGTGGTTTCGCTCAGATCTCCTATGACAGCCTCACGGGTCAGTCTTCGAGTTCGGCCTGCAACACGGCCATGCGAGATTAAGGCTGGACAGAGTGGGTCTTCTTGAATGGAAGTAGGATCCATCACAACATGTCCCCGCGAGGTCGTGGTCGTTACATAGGTGGGGGACAATAGACTTATATTGTCCGAAACACTGGCGCTTGAGTATGAATGAATGTAGCGGACCTGTAATCTGTTGTAATCCAATACGTTTGAAATCACTGACAAACAGTCTTAAGCCTGGGTGCATAGCTCAGGGGCGAAGTGTGGTTTCGGTCGAGATCCGCTCTTTCGTTTCCTCTTTTCCCGCGAAGGGCGTGCCGACGCTGATGGCCTCAGTCTGCTATGCCACAAATTCGCTTGCTCCCCCAGGGCGCCTTAGGAATTTTCGTGACTTGGTGATCTGAGCAAAGAGTCATTTGGGACGGTGTTTGTCGGGGTGCGAGGACTCCTGCACGGTGATGTTTGGGGGAGCCAGGGAAAGTGTTGAGATTTGAACAAAAGTGACGCACCTGGGAGACTGCATAAGGCGGATGGAAAGCAGCCCTCAGAAAACCCACGAGTAGTCCCGAGGTCACTTAACCTATCATGCTCATGAGCAAAAGTTAAAGGCATTGTGATTAGGCATCCTCTTCCGTCGTTTCCCATGCCGCCCTCCCGAGTGCATTCGGGGCAGCTGAACATAAAAGCAAACTTCTTGTCTCGTCAGCCTTCACTTTTGCTTTTCAGAATAAGATGCTATATACCCGTTTCGAAGGGGGGCTTCGTCACCCCGACGGCTGAGTTTTATGCTGGGCAATTTCACGCCTTGCATAAGGCGGTGACATACCGACGCTGGGACTACGTGTCTCTCTTCTAGTAGGTCCTCACACACACGATCACCTTACCCACTTATCTTGTGTCTGCCCTGAACATACTAACCCAAGATCGCTCAAGCCACTTTCAATTTTGAACACGAGGACGAAACCGGGCGTTGGCATTACTTCTTATGTCCAGTGGCAGGAACCTTTGTGCGGCACCATCTGACAGAGGCCGCGCGGCATGGGCGCCCAATGAAGGCTCTCGAACTTGAGAAGAGTCGAAAACTCTACACATGGCGATATTTCCCCCTTTACCGGTCCCTTCCTGAGCTCTCGTTCTGACCGACTGACACGCAAATGTCGATCTCGGGTAAAAGGTTGGATCCGGGGCTGCGGCTGGTGTACCTGACCTTTACAACCACACACTACCAGGTATTTCCTTGGCTATGAGGGCACTGGGATGTCACTTAGTCGCGTTAGCCTTTGCGGCTTTGAACTATTAAAGAGTTCGAGAATGCGCCTAGCTTACGTGTCAGTAGATAAGGTTCGCGTTAGGGCGCCAGAATAGGCATGTCCTTGGTCGGGCTCAAACACCCCTTGAATACCCAAATTATTGCGCATCATGACATCCTTACATGTAGTTTAACTTTACCTTAAGTGCGATCAATGGAGTACTTACGCGTGCCAGCATTTTGTGGTGACGAGGAAAATCTATCGGGACTAGCCGACAGTACTCATCGTGAGTATCCTTCTCATCTGCTATTTATTCCCCCATGGTTCCCGTATTACGCAGGGGATGGTGGAAGGTAGGAAGCCTTTGCGACTGAGTAGAAGCCACCTTACTACGCCATGGCGATGTTCACCTCGAACATTTCCTCTATATACCGCCGGTTCATTGTCATTCTATTCTCATCCTTTCTCCTCGGCATTGTGTTACTTTGGCACTTTAGACACACTATCTACTTACTATGGACGCTCCTGAGTTTATCGTCGTCCTGGCCACAGGGCTCAGAAAATTTCTACATTTCCGAAGAAGCTGATATGTTTGACGTTAGCTTCGCTAACTACAGCAAGAATGCGACATCTGCTGGCCCCGGTTACAGCGACCGCATCCCGGGAATTTTGCACCACATCTCGCTAGGCCCTGCAGCGGCAACGCGCGAGTCATGGGTGGAGGCTCGACAGAGCTGCCTGGACGTGCACCCAGGTTGGCAGGCCATGCTCTGGACCGATGAGAATGCAGGAGCATTCATAGCGGAAAAATTCCCCTCCTTCAAGCCGATTTGGGATAGCTATCGATTTCCTATTGAGAGAATTGATGCGTTGAGATACCTGTTACTCTACGAGTTTGGTGGTGAGTTCTTTACCTTAAGGCTTGTTGTGGTGACTATTCTTCGTTTCGTTTCTGCTATTAACAAAATACCACAAGGAGTTATCCTCGATATGGATCTCCATTGCAAGAGGTCTCTAGGTCCCCTGCGCCGGTTCCGATTCGTGGCTCCAGCGGCCTTCCCGACAGGTTTCTCGATTTCGTTTATGATGGCCGAAAGATATAATGAATTCGTGGGGCAGCTTATCAAGAACCTGGAGGTGTACAACCATCGTTGGTTTTACTTGCCATACCCTACAGTTATGTTCAGCACGGGTGGTCACTTTGCATCGTGAGCGATCCATGATGGCTCCTTGATACTGCTCTTGGATTCGGAATGCTAATAACATTCGCATCATCCCTCAGGGTAATTCATACGCTGCAGCCTAATAGATCCGAGTCTAAAATCCTGGCTGGTCCGAGCAATGACTTTTGGCAGCATAGCCTGAACGGCCCGGTTTCGACACCGCTTTTCAACCACCTTGGGAGTGCCTCATGGCACTTGTACGATGCAGAGTTGGTTGTACTACTGGGCAAGTGCGTCACGTGGGTGCTACCAATACTCATTATCGGCGTCGTGTGTATTCTGCTGCTTGTGACGGATCGATTGAGTCAACGTGTACGGAACTGGAGATTACAGCCATCGAATGGGAAACCAGTGAAGGACTTGGAAGATAGATGGGAGAGGTAGTAATACGCGGTTACATAGAAGGAGATCTTGACTAGAATGAGGTTTGGGGTAGAGCCAAGAGAGTAATAGTCTGGGCCATTGGAGTGTCTTGGCTCGAAGAGGGAACGGGTGCATTTTACCATCTCAAGTTAGCATGATACGCCAACTACCCTTTCCAGTTAAGAGGATTCGTCAAAGCCCTACCAAATAGACGCGTCCCCAACGACGTATAAACTTCAATTATTGACGTATTAATGAACTTCATATTCATAGTTCATATTCACAGCGTAACCCCTTCCTTCTGTTGAGTCTTCAGAGCATACTTAATGGCTGTTTGCCCCCAAACGTCTTCCTTATTTACATCAGCGCCATTTAACAGCAATGCTTTTGTAATTGTCAGATGTCCTCGCCAAGCAGCAAAGTGAAGCGCGGTGGAGCCATTCAAGTCAGCTTGATCTACATCAACACCCGCGTATAGAAGTCTCGTAACAGAATCCACGTCACCTGCCCATGTGTATGCCCGCAGAAGCTCTTCCTTCGACGACCCAGCCTCGGTCATTTTGGTTATCACTTCTGTCATATCCTCGTTGTCATGGAAGGGTGGGTCTGGTTTTTCGGCCTCTGCTTCATGGGCTGACATTCCCTGACCATAAACCAAACGGACTGGCGCTGTGGCCCCTTCCGAATAAATCTCCAGAACGTTATCTTCCCCTTCAAACTTGATATCGACAGCAACATTTCCACTTGACAAGACACTTCGCAGATCGCCAGCCCGACTATGCTTCTCTCCAAGGCACAACAGAATATCTGTGGTTTTAAGTTGTCCTTCATTTACCCGTCGGACAAGAAGAACTGCTGTACGACGTGCCGAGGCTCGTAATTCCTCACTTTCATGTTGGCTGAGAGTCCACGTGAGTGTTCTTTCGGCTAGCAGAGTTATGGGAATGCATAGATCCGGAAAGTCGAACTCCGGAAAAGAGTGGTTTGAATCGAGAATCTCTCCAAACAAGAGAAAGGATGTGGTATCTCTAAAAACCTCGGCGTCGCTCTTCTCATAGCTAGGGTCAAATCTGTCTGGGTTGTTTGCGTCCTCCGACATACCCAGCAAAGCATATATCTTGTCTCTCTGTATCGACGCCTGACAATGAGAGAACTTTCCGAGAAGAAAATGGAGGTAGCGTTTGGAGGTCCACCACGTGTTTTGACGAAATCGTGGCATGATGTCCAGGACGGCTTGGGTATGTTCATTGACTTGTAACCCCAGGAATGAGGGCATCAGCGCAAAGGTTCGTGCTGGGCAAGAGGCTGATCCGCACAAAATTCTGGCTGTTCTCGCCTTGGCGACCTCCTGGAGAATCCATACTCTGCCAAACCATGGCCTTTGTAGAAGCTCTGAGAGAGCTCGACCGTGTGTCGACTCTGCGCATATACCAAGCCCCAGAGGCAGCTCACTCATAGTTCCACGGCACAGGTCTACCCAGTCCTCCCCGCTTCCAATCGCCTGAGCTTCTGTCGCTGAGGCATCAATCCAACTGATCATATCCATTAGAGATCTAATGGACCCACTCGTATCGTCCATGCCTAACCATATCAGGACTTCTTCTGCAGCTTCATAAATATCTCCCATCTGCTTTACTTGACCACCCTTCTCATTGTTGTCGTCTTGGTTAATGCATATGGCATCAACCCATAGAAGCACGTCGTGATGGCGACAGCGAATTTGCTGCAGGGCGGCATATAAATTCTCAGTCACCCCAAACTCCTTGCCATCTATGAGAACACGATCCGTGTTCATGCAGCCGCCCCAAGTATATGATAATGCCTTGTATGTGGGTCCTTTTGCCTGGTCTGGGTACGATTCGAAGAGCTGACAACTAATGCGGTCTGACCACCGTCCTCTCTCAATTCGAAGAAGCCGAATAGGATTTTCGGGAAGCTCAAATTTCGAGTACTTGTATGAAGCCATGGTGTCGACTTGACGTGAGTGAATAACGCCGCGATGTTCTTAAGAAGGGTCGCAGAGAAAATGAAGGGTAGATGGACGCTCCGTTGATAGGAAACCTAGGATTCGGCGGTCGGAATGACTGTGCATTCCAAGAGACATGAAGCGAAACCTGGACGATTGCTATTGGAAAATGCAGAGGACACGCTTGTTGATCATGGATAGAGGGGAAGAGGCTATATATATTTGCACAAGAAGGCCGGTATTGACTATTGAGGCAGCTAGTTTAACGTAGCAAGCCCACTTTCTCGAAGCCGGGCTATGGACGTATATTTCTAGTCGTGGAGGTTTTGGTGTATGTGGCCCGATATACACCTTAATGCCTCGCCACACTGCTTCGCCCCAGTGCCTCGCGAACAGTAATTCGAGGTAAGTTTATCGACTTTGACATTGTGCAACCAAGACCAGACCTTTGCTGGAGTACGAATATTCTACCTACTACTTATAGATAAGACAGTGTGAGTCAGATAAGTGAACACATATGATCTATGAGATGCCTAGAACATGCAGATCTTGTTGTCAATGGTTGAGAGCGGAGGTCAGGTATTGGGATCAGGCTTTTAAGGCAGCACAGCTTTGGATGTGACGCAGCCATTCAGTTAGAAATGGTTAGCAACGGCTTCTTCTAGCTTTGCAAACCACCGACGCTTTATCTCCACTTCCGTGCTAACAATCCATCTCGACAATGATGGAGATCTTTGCCTACGAGTCGGGTCTGGTCTGAAATTGGGGTTGGGGAGAAAAACTTCTTCCTTGACCAGATTTCTCTAAATTTGTTGTCTGCTTGGTTTTAGCCTGGAATTTCAGGATTCCGTTGGTTCTGACAGACATTAAGTAAGCAAGTTACGTACCAGTCGGAACGGAATACAACGACAACAATGTTTCCGACAGTGGCTTGTGATGGCTTCATGACCATTTCCGCCAGCATATAAACAGGAGGAAACACCTTGGATGATAAGCATATATTATAGATAGAGTATCAGCCAGCAATGCCATTCGAGGGCCGGGAGAGCCTTCTTCACTGAAGAGGTACTCTCGGAAGAGCATCCTTTACGTTGAGAACTTGAGCTGTCTGCTGATAGTGTACCCATCAATGAATACCAATAGAATCAAAGACGAAAAGTGGGTACACTAAAATCTATTTTCGGATTCGAAGCTGAGTTCTAGTATCATCAAGGCTAAGCAAGAGATAGCGAAAGCTGAGCTCAGCTAATGGGCAGTAAGCGACGCAGTCTCAACTCGCTAGTCCGCTACTTTGCCTCCTACCTCCCCGCCGACCACTCCCACCTTCGCCTTGAGGAGGCTTGCCGATGGCTCTATCCCCGGGGCAGCGTCTGGAACAAGCAGGTAAGCGTGTTAATAGAGGTCGACAAGAGGATGGCTAGGCAACCGAAGTGATGTATGACGACAATTGGGTGAAATTGAGGGAGGAGGCGGCCTTCACCGATATTCAGCTGAAGGCCATCGAGACGCCTATGGGCAGGTGGCTGGCGGACAAGTGAGGAAGCTGGGCAGTTCAACCGGCTATCTTGCGAGACGGGCTTAGAAGGCTATAGCCTCTATATACTGACGAATATCATACCTTGGTAGTATGCTGAAGTGCAACTGTACTTGGCAAGAGTACGAGAGGCGCTGAAGAATAATGATTACCCAGTGCAATGTTAGTTATTTTTTTCTTCTTCCTAATTTTTCTTCACCGCCGCAAGAGTCCAGTACCGAAATGTATCCTCAGTTGACGGATCTAAAGCTCCTTTATGCATCCTCCGCAACGAAATAAGCCCTCCTCATGTGCCTTTCGTCTTGCAGGCGGGGACCTACCCCGTACCCAACGTTTGGGGATTCGCCTTCAATGTACAATGCATGTACTACTCGAATTCCTTCTCCCTCTTCTCCAGTCGGATTTTAGTTAACGCAACTTCCAACTTAGCCATTTCACTAGTGCTATGACCAAGAGCCGCGAAAATGGCGTCGACATCACTTCCCAGACCAATCTGAGCGGCCGTCTTAAGGCTTCTGGGGTCCAGAAACGGCGCAATGCCCGGGAAGAAATGCTGGATGGAGCCGAAAAAGATGGTCGTGCCTACTGGTCCTATGCCCTTGACTTCTTGCAGTCTGGTTGAGAGTGTGGTTCGCGCTTCTTCTCCTTGCAAGCCTGTGGGTAGGACCTTTGAGGCATCGTCATCTAATCAATAAAACCGGAGGTGGTTCATTAGCATTCTGTTAGATATAAAAGTAACGAGTACTGACTCACACAAGGGCAAAGCGACTTATCTACTACCTACCATATTTATGTGTCAAGAGCTTCCTTAGCTCCCCGAGGTATCTGGCCGTCTTCTCATCGTACCGGACATAGCCTCCCGAATCCAAAAGGTTCACCCTCGCTGCCCATGACGTATGGCGCAGGACATCTATGTCGTTGTAGCCCGCATCCAGAAGACATTCCAGAGTATGTATCGCAATATTGTGCGAGATCCTCGTGGAAGAAAGTAAGGCGTTGAGGATGTGTGCTAAAACTACCTTGCCAGGTGCCCATTGGTCGTCCACCAACCCTTTCAAAGGTGGATCACCGTACTTCGATATCACTTCATGAATCTTAGCTTTCTGTTCGCCATTCAGTCCAGCAGGTGCAGCTCCGAGCCCTCGGTTCCTCGCCGTTGTTTTGCCCCGCCGTTGTCGTTTGGTTACCCTGTACTGCTCGGTCTCTTTTCCCCGGCCCTCACCCGTAGCTATCCGCTTCTTTCCCGCGCGTGGTCGTGAGTCGGAATGTTTTGCCATCGTGAGCACGCCCGGAGACAAAGCTGTTTAAAACCCGGAATCAGTTTGTTGCGCGTATGTGGAATTGAAAGCGTTGAAGGTGCGGTGGGTTCGCCTCTTGGTCTTGTCATGAAATTATTCGCTTACCGATGGGCTGATTTTGATGACTAAAGGAAGAGATCACACAGCGCAAAGCATGACGTTTTGTGGTAGGACATCACCAAATTCCTCTGGAAAGCGGATCTTTGCCTTGAGTGTTGACTCAAATATCTGTTCGGTGAGGAGGACGTAAGCTGTGTTACATATCATGTCTATATTATACGATTCAAGGAGGTTGGCAATATCTCCTTGGTCCTAGCTGTTATTGATGAGTTTGCGGATGAGCTTCGGCTGGCGTACTTCGGCATTAGGTCCCTTGAAGACATTTTCCAGAGCCAGGTAAACCACCCTCTCATCAGGAGCATTCCTGCTGTTTCCCATGGCTCGGGGAGTGGGCGGTAGTACTCCCAAGGATCTGCAGTTACTAGCGTCCAGGGGCTTTGATTCAGTCTTGCAAGTGCTGAAGCGCAACCTGTTTATGTGTGATGCGGCTGTGAGGGATTAGGGAAGTTCATGTCGGAAGCGGGGTCGATAGGGAAGATCAACGGAGATCAAGGTATCATCACGTGGCAGCCGACGCGACTTCATGACTGTGTAAATTACCTGTGACTGAAGAGGATGCTAGGGACCTCAAGCGCCAAGGACATTCTCCTCACTTCCCCGCAATCAATCAGGCATATTTTGAGTATCGAATGCGGACTCGAATTCAACTTCCCCTCGTTCCGACTTCATGCCAGGTCTTCTTTTACACCAGATACCTAGATAACATGCCCCGGAGTTAACATTGGTTGACGTTAGTTATAATAGTGGCGTGACCGTCCAGAGGAGGCCTCTAGCCAAGCCACATCGCCACAGACCTGCTAGATAATCGTCGTTGAGAGCGGCGTGGAATCTCTGGGCCACGGCACCTATTGCGAGGAGCTTGTCGTTGGGGTTGGAGAGGCTTCGCGTGAGAAATTGGCTCACGACACGGTCCCAGAATGTCAAGATGCGCTCAAGCGGGTACCTGTTCAGTGGTTTCTGCCCACTGTTAGTGCTTTGATTCGGCTGCTGCATGTGGGGATGAAATATCGATCGTAAAGAGTCGATGGAGGCAGCATGGTTGTCCAGCCAGCCGTCAGTATATTGTTTGACGGTGCAACAAGTCCAGGTCGTTTGATCTTTGCCGTAAGCCAGGATCCGGCGAGATAGTAGTTTCTCTTGGAGGGTCCACGCCCGCGTATCGATGTGCGCGTGGTCTTTGACGAGTTCTTTTCTTGCGAGTATAACGGACCCCAATTTGCCGTCGCGTCCTCGAAAGCCCATACGAATAAGTTGCCTCCTTTTCCAGGTGTCCCTCAAGGAGACATCTGCCTCCAAGTACGTTCGCCTCTGGAGAAAGCCCGAGGCTGCATTGACCGAAGAGGCTGCAATCATTGTGAGGGCTGCTTCGCCGTAGATGTCGGGCATGGCCGCTATCTGTGTCGCGATATCGAGTTTGTCGTCCTGGATAATACAAAGAGCATCGACAAAGAGGTAACGAAAACCCAAATTATACGCAGTCTTAGCCGCGTCTTGAATTGTTGCCGGAAGGGCATTGAAGTCAATGTCGACCTTGAAGCTTGCCAGGTTCGCGCTTGTTGTCTTGACCTTCTGATCTCCTCCCCAGCAGTAGCTCAGAGCACAATACCTCTCAGTGGGCAATCCTTGCGTCTCAACTAGCCGCAGCTTATAGCCGTTCTGGCCATATACCAAACTTAAAACCCTAGACGGCATGAATTCCGAACTCCCGCTTCCACAATCATGAGATTGTAAGCAGGTGCGAAGCCAACCCCTTGTCAACTCGAAAGCGGTGTCTGATGTGGGATCTACATGCAAAAGAGATCGAGGGATGATCTCGGAGGAAATACTTCCTGACTGTGTGTAAATACGCGTTTATGATCACCCGTGTTTTATATTGGTCATTTGCACACAATCCGTACCTTCAGTTCTGAGCAACTCACGCTCCCACCACACCGCGGGAGATGCCAAGAATATTGGCTCCGCTTCACCATCATCATCTTCTACGACTCCGAACACAATGTTCCTAAAGCCAGTGCGCCCATCGTCAAAAGGTTCAAAAGCATAAAGAATACGCCCTTCAACTCCGCCCACCAGTTCAACCTCTCCAAGTAGACAGCCATATTTCCTAAGCTCTGCTAGGTCATGATTCGTCAGGTTCGGTTGAAAGACAGCCCATTTCAGGCTGCCACCATCTTCGCTGATTACTGCAGCACTCGGGTTAAGGACGAACTTATCGCAGTGGTGGCATGAATGAATTGGGGGCAACTCATTGTCGAATAGTATTTGGGACATGGTGAGCAGAGGGATAGTTTAGGGGCAGTTGAGACTGAGAATCGGAGAGCTGAAGAGCTCAAGTGACATGTACAAGACATCCATCACGTGATATATATCCCCCGATCTGACGAGCTTGGCGGCCCTGGTCCCACGTGATATTCCTCAGTCTTCCCCAGTTCCAGTTCTTGCAGTTCTTGCAGCTCTTTCCATATTCTAGCATAGATTCTGCTACCAATACAAATAAGACGGGTAAACGTATAATATATAGAATAATACACTGTGAATAACAGCTATATAAGAATATTTATAAAAACATACGCGTAATGTCCAAGGCACCGTTCGACAAAACTGACATTGACGTCGACCTTGGGACGGCTCGCTGTCCGTGGCAGGCACCGGTTTCTGCGGATTGCGGGTTTCCATCATGGAGCACCTATCACAAATTAGAACTCAACTGTGCCAAGAAAAATCGATGATTTGGTGTATTATAGGTGATTCGTCACGGTCTTACGAACCATGCCGCTCCGTATTGTCAATGGAATACGCATCCCTTTTTCCTTTACGTAGAAATTTAACAAGAAATACCATCTGCCTCAATATTACCGCTGCTTCCCTTAGAAGGTATTTCTTCCGGTCCTGGACGGAGCATACCGCATGTTAGCTCAGGCCGTGCTATACCTTGGGCCAATTATTTATCGGAAAGAGCCTGTCAAGATCTCTGAATCTCACTTGTACAGTTGCGCTGCGTGTTTATTTCCAATTAGGTTGGTCGCCAAAAGAGATGTCTCCGAAACTAGCGAAAGAGGGTAGGAAGATAGCATCGGCGGTGGGCGCGAAAGTAGTCGACGATCTTATTCAAGAGCGGGACCAGGTTGTTCGTAGAACTACCGGTCCGATCAACAAAAAGGACGATCCCATTGAGTGGCTCGTTGGAATTGCAGCAGCAGGCATCGGTTTTGTCTCGGAAGCTCATCAGTACCGACAAGAGAAGAAAAAGAAGAGGGAAGGTGAAAACGAAGTGGAAATTCATCGGCTACTTCCACAGCCAGAAGACCCCACTCTAATAGATGGTGTGATCCAAGAGCCTAAACCGCTCGAGACGGATCCGGATTCGCAAGCGCCCAAGGACCACAGCGACGATCTCGCAAAGGCGTCTCAAGAGACACCCCACCAAGCCCAGTATGAACCCAAGCATGAAACTTTCTGCGCCAGTTATTTTGAGGCAACGCCGACCCAAGACACGAGCTCGTGGTTTCATCCGAGCGTATGCTCCGGTCCTAGATGACGTGGGAATCGATCAGGAGACATTCTTCGACTTCATCGACACCTTCAACGAAGCCCTGGAGCCCAATCCGTGGCTATATTCCTTTAATCTAGCGGACCTTGCAGGGCTGGCGGTGCCCGAGCCCTTGATGATGCTACTAGGGATCGGAGTCGGCATCGCTACAGACGCGGCCATCGAGACGCAAAGCCGTTTCAAGTCCAATAAATTCTTGGTCTCCATCAACGCGGATTTCTTCCTCCCGCGGGGTCTGCTATGTCTAGTCGTGACACGGAAACCCGAAGCCGCTGTCGGAGAACTTATAACGACAGTCGACTTCGAAGGGCGGGCAGTCGAGTCTCAAACCAAGGCCACCACGAGCTTTAATCAAAAGATAAGGGATATAATAACAAAGGCTTCATCTAGCGACAAGGAATTGCAAAAGTCCCGGGGGCAAATTCAGGATAGGATGAAGTCCTCCAGCGGTGCCTATGAATGGCCTGAGCCGGCGGCGCTCATCTTCCCATCTCCAGGGGAGGCAGGCTCTGCCCAGCGCCGAGCTGTCGAGGGAAACAAGAAGAAGAAAAACGCCCTAGACCGCGCGGAAAGTTGGCTTGACGAATACATGGATAGGTACGCGCAGGCTAAATGGCTAGAGAAGAACCACGGGCACCCAACAGCCTCCTTCGCGCCAAAACCAGAGTTTCGATCGCGGTATGCTGATCCAAGTCATCCGGCTGCGAGTGGCGATCCCGTAGCTTTTTTGACTGGAGGAAAATGGCAGTTTGGTCGGGAAAAGATTGTAGAGAACAGGCCACCTGGCCGTGATCGCAATGGAAAGGATCTGAAGCCGGGGTCAGCAAGCCTGGAAGCCAAATCTTCCTCGTCGGGAAGTGCGCCTGCTGGAAGATTTATTAATTTACTGCAAAGGGTAAGAAAGAGATTGGTTCCAAATCAGGATTATGCTCGCTAACTTAGACCCGCAGGATGTTTTATGTCTCCTTATCGTGGACGTGACTTCCTCCCGTATCGATGGTTTTGAAGGTTCGGGGGATAGCGCTGTAGCTTGACATTCCAAGTGTCGTTGGATGGACCATGAGTCCATGACCTCAGTAAACTGTTTCAATCTTAAATTGCGGTCACTGTCTCTCGTCACACTTGTTGTCTTCGAAGTGAGTTGTGGTAACATTAAATAATGATCCAGACGATAAAACAACCTTTCTCTTTAGCCTTTCCAGTATTATCAGTATTTCCCTAATACCAGGATTAGAAGCCTTTTCCAGAGAGCCTGTCATAAATCATGTATACATATGATATACGTAGCACTGTACTGTAAAGATCATCTGTATAGATGTATTCCTAAAGTATACGGGAATCAATGCAGATGCCGTCTCGCATGGGTGATGCAAAAGAGTCGTAGCAGTCCATGAATCCTAAGAGAATCGAGCAGGCAGACGGCGAGATCCATGATACCTACTAGTTACCATAGCTCGCGCGTTAATTATTGCGGTGTCCCGAGGTACTTCTGAAGTAGACAGTAACAGGCGAACAAGTCGATTAAAACCCCGCAATGGGCTGAAATGGATGAATAGACCCCGCGAGCTCGGAGAGTCGTGGCGGGGCTGCGCATTGTCTTATAGGACCGAAAGTTGGTTCCCACTAACCTTCGGCCCGCTGGGCAGTGTGCACTAGAAAGAGTCGTCAATCTAACCTGCCGCCTTCCTTATGACGGCATCGTACGGCAGCTGGAAGATGCCTCGAGCGGATCTGTTGCTGCTTTCGTCTTCTTAGTGAATGAGGCTCCCATCCCATATATCCCTAACAATCCCTCACAAGAAGGGTCGCTGAGTGTTTTACGACTGCGCAGTTGAGGGACGGTTAAATGTTAAGAAACTGCGCCTTCAAACTGTAATCCCCTCCTCCCAGCATTTCCCAAGAGCAACAGGGTCCAATAAGACGAGCTAAAATTCATTCCCGGTCCTGTCTTTCCCTTCAGCTGGACCGGATTCGTAGCAAAATCGCCTCTGGCATTCGTCCCGTATTGCCTTTTTGGTATGACAAGTCGCATAACAGAATTGTAGGTTAGGTATCTTTAAAAGCCTTGCTGTCCTCCTGTCACGGGGGAAAGCGGTGAAGCCTTAACAATGCCTCGCTTCTACCCTTTTATATTTTTTTTTTACAATTACACTACCGAAAAATCTGACCAGTAAATTTGGAATCATGGTGCTTGCGATTATCAGCAATTATCGACTTCGTAAAGACGATCTCCAAAACTTCCTCTGGGGGCTCTTTGATGATTTCGATATCCAAGTGAGCGTAAGTGGAGTGCTTTTTAGCCCAAAGGCGCTGCTCCGCAAGTTAACGGGGGCTTAGCAATCCGATACAAACTACACCGCCCACTTGCCCCGAGACCTGACCCCGGTAGGCCCTTTTCCCTAATCGGGGGTTGTGACCGCTCCCGGAGGAGGTTGGCATTTGATCGCTAACTTCTCAGGGGAGTACTAGGGCGAGCTGGACGAAATCGAAGAGCTCAGAAGCCCATAATCGGAAACAGAAGAGAAGTGAATGGAATCTGGGCATTGTCGGACCCATTCGTCGTCAAGGCATATTCTATCGTTGAGGAGAGTTTTACACAATGTCGCACACTGCCCTCCCACCATTAGCATCTTCTGTAGTACTATGTAGATTTGAGGCGTGCAGTCCGCCTTGAAGTGGGACGTATATTTGGGGGAAACACAATAACAATGCGCTTCATGTTTTCTATATAACAGGGTGCGACACTCTTGATCTTTCCTCTACTTGCCATCGCTGCAAGCATTCTGCATGCTCGGCAGAGCCACAAGACGCCCCTCTCCTGAGTAGATGTACCTGCCAGCACACGATGAAAATAGATGCCCTTGATGAGCTCCGGGAGAGCAGCCTCAATAATGCGGCGTATCCCGAGAATTTGATTAGCTCACCATATTCCCGACACAGACTGTCTGGCTATCTTCGCACGCTGGACATTCTTAGTGGTGTTGATAATACGAACCAGAAGGCCCGGTCTAGGCTTTTCGAAAAGATTGGGCCAAAAAATAATGTTGAATTTTTCGATGTTTTCAGCCCCCTTCAAGGTACCCATCCCTCTATTACTTTCTTGTATGCCTTTCTGCCTGTATCTAACTCTGAACAGGGAGTTGTGATTGCATTTCAACCCAAAATCTAGTGCAGTTACGAGAGCACCTAGACTCGAGGCCCAAAGACCCGAAATTCCGCTACGTGTAAGTTGGGGTAAAATAAATACGATTAAGGGACTAGTGTACAACCATTAATATCTTCAACGGGCACTCTTCACCAACTGTCATTCACTCGCGTATGCTAACGGCCATCTCCAGGTCCATCCAGGCGAAGTCATCGCGCAGTCCCTTGGGCTGTACAAGGGAGATGGCGACCGCTCTTGCATCACACCACCAGCTCCAGCCCATATTTTTGGATACCCTTTTTGCATTCCGATCAGATTTATCAGCTAGACCCCTGGGTTGGTCAATTGCCATGTTTAGCTTTGACGAGACAATCTCCGTTCCACCCCAGGACATCTTCAGTATTCCTTCTCTCGGCAGAAGTGGACGTGAGATCCGGTTGTCGTACATCCTGCGTGGAGTAGAGCGCTCGACGTCCACTCCCGACTGGGCATGGGGTGTGAGGCAACTGGGACTTCATCACGTTCTCGACGTAGAAACTGGCCGGGCCTTATGGGTTTCAGCTAAAGGTAACGGCCAGTTTAAAGCAGCGATGGACGACATTCTAAACCCCCAGAGAATAAGTCCAAAACGTCGAAACTATCTCGACCCCGAATCTCTATGCAACGCAGAAGAGGCCCTCCCAGCCTCGTTGCAGGTTCACCGGATCGCGATTGAGTGGTGCGATGCAGACTGGCATTGGTACACGTGTGATATCGAAGCTCGTCTTAGGCAAATCATCGAAAACGCCTCTGAGATCAATCTGGATGCTCGGCCTTCTTTCTCAACGCTCCCAGACGATATTAAGGACGGCATCAAAAAAGGTGCAGGCACATCTCTCCCACCAACCCCTACCGCGGCACTGAGTCGGCAGACAACAGCCGTGTCCGCGCGAACGGGTCCTACCAGGATCGGCACGTTCAGAAAATCCTGGAGCTTCGGCAGAACCACTGGCAACAGCAGCCGCATGCCATCAAGTATAGAAACCCACGTGGCGATCCCTCCCGTTGCGGAGGTAATACAGGACGAAGTTCAAGCTACTAGAATCAACAGATCCACAGAGGAGAAACTCACCGCTCTTGACAACTGCACTATAAATGATCAGCAACGAATCCACCACCTACAGTCAAGGCTCCAGGAAGCCATCGTCGCGACAAGGGACAACGCTGCTGTTGTCCGTTCTTTAAAGAAGCACTACTTGAGGATAGTGGAAATCCCATCATTCCCTGACGCCGTCCGGGATCGAGCCCGCGAGAGTATCACCTCTTTTGTCAATTATCTCAGCAGCATCGAGGCGAATATGGAGAGGCGAGAACAGCAACTAGAACAGCTGGAAGGTCTAGCACGAAGCGGAAAAGAAATGGTAGGTGTAACGGATTATATCCACAGTTGCAAGTAATAAACACTCACTCACCTTCCTCATGGTTATATAGTACATGGCGGTCCAGCAATATCAAGTCTTCGAAATGACCAGAATATACTCAAATCACGCCAGCGAAACTGCGAAACAGATGAAGGAGATGGCAATGCAAACAAACGGGACGACGGAGCAAATGAAGGAGCTGGCAGCCCGAACTGCCAAGGACACATGGTCGATGCAGCAGTTTACTGTCATTACCTTGATATTCCTTCCAGGCACATTCATAGTTGTAGGCATCCTGCTGACATTGCTTACCGCCTTTGCCGGCTGTACTGACAAGAGCCAGAGCCTCACCCAAAGCGGCATTTTCGACTGGGAGAAGGTCGAAGCAAAATTCATCGAGGGTGGATTTCCAATTCGAAAGACAGCGGCTGTGTTTTCAGGGGTTTGTGTTATCGTTATAGGGGTGCTAATATTGCTAGGCCTTTGGTACATGCGCCGGAGGGGCAAAAGGAAGCAGCCGAATGGTGAATTCGTGGTGTAGGAATGGATTTGATGATAATGCAGCACGCATGGGGAGGGGGAAGACATTGTGATCGGAGATAATAATAACAACCTAATACAGGAATCCCTCACGTCTTTTTCTTTCTTTCTTTCTGGTTTCGATCACGCGGACGGGGAAGATGGAATTGGGTTTCTTGGGTTTCTTTCGTAAAACTCGAAGTGACCATTAGTATCCACGGGCTAACATTAAAAGGTACCTGCTCTTGGCTTCCAAGGCACATCGACGGGAGTAGGCGGAATTGACGCCTGAAGACGCCTGTCCTGTGCTTCGCCAAACCACTGACGGTTAGCAAGAAAATGGACCGCCTCACTTTTTTGTTTTGAAGGACCGCGACCCAATATTTTTCCTCCCAACAGCAGGTGTGGCGCTTTCTTGTACCTCAAGTGTGGTCAAACGAGGCGGAGCACGCAGTATCCGCGTTGGTGAGGTACATAATAACATACAGTATTGCTAGGGCTGAAAATTGAACCGTCACGAGTGAGGGGTCCCTCTTTCTTGTGATTGGGCTTCAGTCGTGTCTTGATTCCGAAGAAGTAGCACTTCTTTCGATGTATCTTTGCAAGTTTTGGTTCGTATTTATGGTGTTGCTTGTGTGGCTGAGGTACGACTTCATCCAAAGACCGTACTGCATAGTCAAGGGGTATAGAGGAAACAGCGGCGTGGATGGAATTTGGCTCATGGGCTCTCAAGGCATGATGCAAATGGAGCAGCCATGGTTCCATTTCTCAAGTACACAGCGCCATAAATGTATTCCTAGTGGTGCTAGGTTGAGGGTGTCCTGGAATTCCATCTCATTCGTCCAGATATCACACAATCACACACGGGAGTGGTTCGCGAACCAGCCTGGCGATGTCTCTCATCAAATACCCCGCTTGGCCTTTGGTCTCTGTAAAGTCGAAGCGATCCGTCAACTAGGCTGCTGCTGCCTCTTTGCCGCCTTCGCCCTTCGTTTGTCGCCCTGGGAATCGTCTGACGCATCTATAAAAGCAAATCGCTTGCCCTGTACGTGAAACTGAAGCCTACAGGTGGACCGCTTAATCAGGAACCACGGAAAAGTTGCCTGCCTACATATGAGTCGTTTAGTCGCCACTACTTGCCATTACTGAGTGAAATACTGAAACTGCGCCCCAATCCTTCCTCTGTCATTTTGTGCTCCCGTACCTTCTTCAGTCTGGCTTTACACACAAAGTCGATCTCGGCCCGTGTCTGACGGACATCCAACGTATCAAGCCTCAATGTCTGGTAGGCTCGAGTCGGGCTACTGCCCAGAATTCGAGCGGTTCGTCCTTGAAAATAGTCAAGAGGGTGTTGATGGCAATGGGAAGGCAGCACGCTACGTTCGACTCTCCGATCAGAAACGCTTTTGGACTGTCCGGAAAATTCAAGACGTACTCGATCGGGCGCGTCCTACGATTAATATCCCCCCGAAGAAGGTTCAGTCTGAGCTGCTTCTCATCTTCTCAACACTGGTTTACATCCAGGAGATACACGCTCTCGAATTGTTCCTCCCGGAAGAGATATTTAGCCGTCACCTCCCCCTGAAGGAAGATGCCTCAATCACGGGCATGACTAAACCCGTTTTCAAGCAGTTTAGCAAAAACCAGTGGCTCTTCTGCCCGCTCAGTTTGCGGGGGAATAATGGCACCTACTTCCCTGGTACACCACACCGGCGCCCGTTAATGGACCGTCAAATCCTGCCCATCCGGAAGTGGCCGGGTCCACTACAAAATACTTGTACACCACTGAAGAGAGTCTACCTCGCTGATTGGGACGAAAATTTGGATGAAGATGGCGCTGGCCACAAGTCTACAAAGGTTAGTTAGCTCCTTCGCAGTGCGTTTGCAGCCAACTAATCCTACAAATCCAGCTTGCGTTCAAGGTTTTTGATGGTCAGTTGGAAGACCGAGCCAGGAAGGAGGCCGGCATACACTACTCGCTCCAGAGTTCAAGAAATCCTCATCCGAATATAGTTCGTTACTACGGCAGCTTTATTCATGGTGGGCAGTACCACATTGCACTTGAATGCGCCGACAAAGGCAGCTTGCTCGACTACTTCCAGAAAGTCCCTCATTTGGAGGATCCCCCCCATTGGAACCAGAATACACTCAGCAATTTTTTTCTGCAGCTCTTCGAGCTTTTTTCCGCCCTCCAGAGGTTGCAGGATGGTAATCACCAGATGTGGGTTCTCCTGGTCTTCGACCCCGAATCCTGTCCATGTTCCTGGCATATTGCGTTGCTCATTCTAACAGTATGATAGAGTCCACAGAGATATCCAGCCTTCCAATATCCTAGTTTTCGGCCATTCGGATGGGACCATTACCCTAAAGCTCACAGATTTCGAGTGCGCAGCTGTGGTCGACGATGGTGATGGTGAAGACGGGAGTTACCATTACGAAGATGGAAGCCGAATATACAGTGAGCCGCCCTCCACGCTATGGACAATGTAAACCTTTATAGCGCTGATGCGAATATATGCACTGGACTAACACCCTCGATAAGGCGCTCCGGAAAGATCCGGTTTCAATGCAGTGGATGGCGTATCCCGCCACCTACAATCTACCATATGGCAAATATTCGAGCTTGGAGCAGTGATTAGCGATTGTCTCATCTGGGCAGCATTTGGTAACAAGGGCCGCCAAGAGTACCGCGAAGACCGCAAAAGTGAACTTCAATCGCGCCAACGTAAGGCCGACCCTGCAGGCTATGAATATGCTTTTCACGACGGCTTCGAAGTCCTCGAATGCGTGAGGAAGTGGCACGACGATGCGATTCAAGCACTGCCGCGCTACGCTCATGCGGCCGAGTGTGCCAAGTTAGTGCTGGAGGAGTGCGTTCTAGTAAAGTCCGAGGACCGCCAAAATCTCCCTCGAAAGGTGAACGAACTGTTCCAGAAACACCTCGAGGGACCCACGCCGCGAACACCGCCATCTCGTTCTCAGTCTCTACCTTTCCCCTCACCCGTTTCCAGAACCTCAAACCAGAGAGCAACCTGGGGCTCTAGTTACTCACATCAACAACAGCCCAATTTTGAGAGGTCGACTCACCAACACCTGGATACTACGGGAAATACTGAAAACCCGTTCTATATCAGTCAAAGAGCTTCAGGTGACCCGGGAATGGTGATGATGGAAACTTCTCCAGGACGAGGACGCCCGGTAGCGCTATCTAGCGCGTCGCCCGTCCGTTTCGCTGAGAAACCCAATACTTACCAGGTTCACTCTTCTTCCGTATCTCCGCGACGCTATGACGGTGCTCTGGCCCGAAGCCCCGAGCTGCTGAATTCACGCCAGCAGTCCATGACTTCAGCCAATCGACCGCGAGACCTGGCACCTCGGGAAGTATCGCGAACACACCCCATACAGGCTGAGACTGCGTGGCAGGAAGAGGAACTCCAAGAAAGCCACCAGACGAGCCGGGATATGAGGAGGAAATACGGTTACCACGCTACCCAGCCTAACCCACCCGAACGGACTCGAGAGGAGACAAGCCACTCAACTTCCACAAAAACCTGGCATCCTCACAACAGCTCCCGTTCAACCCGATCCGGTTCAACTCTGCCTAGTTCGCACACGGCCCAACCTCCCATTCCCATGCAGCCGCTGGACAAGTCTACCGTTCAGCACATACACGAGGCAAAGCAGCAAGGCAGAGATATCTCGGATTGGGATGTCTCTAGGGAAATCCGGAAGCACCTCGGAAAACGCGAGGTCGTCTTGTTGATTGATGACTCGTCACATATGGAGCAACATCACAAGGACATGGTGATTACGTTGGGAAGTTTGTTGCTGCTTACCAAGGAAACGGACCCGAACGGTCTCGAGGCCTATTTGACATCGGACCCTCACAGGCGAATTAAGCCGTTTAGACCACTCGGGATGGGACTTAAAAAACTGGACGAGGTCGTACGTGACAAATTAAGCAGTGGCGGTGGCCCAGATAGATGCATTATGGAAAAGGCTCTCTCTGTCGTCCTGGACCGTATTATGCCGTCCAAGTGGAGGTTCAAGCCCACAACGCTGTTGGTGATGACGGACGGAGATTGGAACGACGATTGGCACGAAGGACAGTCCGCTCGTTGCGGGTCGGAAAAGCCAATCATTGATGCGATCAAGCGTTTAAAAGATTGGAAAAAGTTGAGATTCGACCTTTCCATACAATTTATCCGATTTGGTCACCATTCTGAAGGGATTCGTCGGTTGGAGCACTTGGACAACTTCCTTCGAAGCTCCGAAGAGTTCGAATCATGGTGAGCCTTTGCACAATATGTTCCCCCAAGATCCAGAAAATGTCCATGCTAACGCTACTAATAGGGATATCGTCGACCACAAACATTTTCTTAGTTCGGTGGACCTCATTCTCCTCGGCGCAGCAAGCCCAAACGCGGACAGCGCACCCCACACACCGCCGTGGGTCATCGCCGAACAGCAACAAACAAGTGCTCTGCAACAGTGACTCCGAACCGTCCTCCGCCCTACCAGTTTCTTTCGTACTAGTCGCTCGTGCATTCGCAAAATTACTTTAGCATGCTGTCAAGATGTGTTCCTTGTGTCAGTCTTCGCGGTCTATTCTGATCCGCTTCTGTCGCCGTTAGTTCTAACCCCAGGAAACGGGGATCTAGTCTCCGGTCTGCCTTTTTATTTCACTTTTTGTTATTGTTACATTTTTTTTTCCTTCTCCTGTTCGCTTGGTGTCACCCAAGCCCCTGCCGAATCCCGTTTTGCGTGTCTATTCCTCAGTCGCCTTTGTGTATGTTTTCACCATTGTTTCCCTCTGATCAACCAATCCAGAGTCTGTGAGTTCTTGCTGGTCTTTGTAGGAGCTTTCGGGGGGTTCTAGTAGTTAGGCATTGGCTACCAACTTCTCCTTTCTTTTTGTACGTGTGATGTTGCGGTCAGGGCTGCATTTATCTATCTCGATAGTGAGGAAGGGTTATATTTTCTATCTATTTATTCGGGTAGGAGCTATCATCCTTTGGGTATTACTTTGATTGTGGCGATGGGCAATTTTACCACTGTAACTTCTGGCGTTGCTGAAGTGTGATGGCGAGATGAGGACTGGCGTTCACGTAAAAGTGTTCATGATAGAAATAGGGACATATTAGAGATATAGACTATAGGGATCCTTGCATTGGGTTCGTGCCCTTAAGATCAGAGGTCCTGCGACTTATACTTCTATGTTTCTAACTTTGATTCCTTATATCCGATGACAGTAGCTACGCCAGTTATTTTTTTTCGTTCAAGAAAGTCTCATTCGATATTAGCTACAATATAAGACTCTTTTTTTCACCTCCACATTTCTTCTCGTTATGAAATCTGATATTGCAGAGTCCTACTGATCAGTCCTTTCTCTATCGACTAAAAGAGTATTTACTCCACTTTACGACAATTGGACCATTTTCATATGTTTCCCCCTTTTGTTATAGAGTAGGCAGCATACGGCGGGCGTTGGGTTGTGTTGCCCGGCTCCGTCACACTAAAAGTAGGTTTTAGGAGCTTTCAGTTCAGTGTCGCTAATTGAAGGAGTAGTGACTCCTAGATGAGACCTGGGTCGAGTGGGAAGTAATCTTTTAGGCTGCACCTCCTATAGTTGCTATGTCTATAAAGTGTAAAAAAAAACGTCTGGTGGGCACGCGAGAAGAAGTTCTGAAAAGGTAGCCTCGAGGACTACCCGTCAAGTGTGCCACTAGCCCGGCGGAGAGACAGTGATTTTTTAATCACGTGATATTGTAATCTCCCCTCATAGGCATAATAATAATAGGACCTGCCTGGTGCTCTTCTCACTTACCAAGTTGCACATCCGAAGTGCTGATTGTCATCGGACCTCCCGCCCCCTTATCTGGCCCGGATCGGAACAACGCCCCCTTCGCGGAGTGCTTCCTACTCGGTTTCACAGCCTCTATATCTGCGGGTCCGTATATGATTCTTTATGGCGTGCTCGGCTTGCCACGAGAGAAAGGTTTAGAGACAGGTGGCCCCTTTCAACTTCGAGAATTTCTGACTTGTCTCTAGGTCAAATGCGACCTCCAATCAACAGGTTTCCCGTGTACTAATTGCCGAATTGCCGGATATGCCTGCAGGTAAAGGACCTCCTCCGGATACTGGCGTGTCCAAGTGGACTCTCAACGAGACTGACCTTAAACAGACCGCATCGAAGAAGAAGGAGGCACTATTTCCCACATGATGTGAGCAGCCGATTTGTATCACCTGCAAATCTGAATCGCCATGAAACCGGGCTGGCGTTGAGCAATCTGGACGACTCCCCACAGCCAAGTTATCCATCGCAAGACCAGGAGAGTCAGCAAGTCAGTCCTCCAGAGATTAATGAACCAGAACAGGCCTACGTCGGTCGTACCGAAGTGCTCGGCAATGTGACTTTTGATGAGTCTCTCGTGAGGGGGAACCATGAACAGCACGACACTCCTTCTAGCTTCCCCCTCCTTGACTCCCAGGTGCTTACCATGCACAAGGCCTTGGACCTGCCCGAGCCAACAACAAGAAGAGAGTTGGTTGATCATTTCATGGAATCTTGCTGGCCGTGGACTCCAGTCGTGGATGCGGCCTGGCTGGGCGACACGGCCGGCCGCCCGACGTCCCCCCTACTCTTGCAAGCTGTGTTCCTGGCCGGAAGTCGAGTCGCGACCGAGGAGGCCACGGCCGCATCTGGAGACTTCTTCCGAAAGGCCAAGGTTCTCTTCTTTCATCAGCACGAGCCTAGGCCGCTCATGTCTGTAGTGGCGGCCATTGTTCTGCAGTGGTGGTCACCAACAGGCCCAGAGCAGGTGTCACACAGTAACAGCGGTTTCTGGGTGCACATTGCCGTGGGTCTCGCCTACCAGATCGGCCTCCACAAAGAACCTAAGAAGGGGCCGTCAAGCGCGTTGAGACGGAGAATCTGGTGGTCCCTCGTGGTGCGGTTGCTCCCTCTCGCTCCATGTTTTTGCAATTGCTGAGGCTTTCTGCAGTGCAGGGATATCCTTATATCCGTCGGTGTCGGACGTCCTCGGACGATCAATCTCGAAGACAGTGACGTCCTTCCTCCCTCAATTGCCGATTTCCCAAGGCCAGATGCCCAAGCCCGGCTCTTTGTGGCATATGTCGAGATCTGCCAAATACTCGGAGACGTAGTTCAGGACCGTCGACGTGGATGGCTGTCGCTGGCGAAGAAGGAAATTTACGAGGCTCTTCTCTACAGATGGACTCGCGAACTCTCGTCAGACTTGCGCCTGGTCCTCGAAAAGGATACCAAGGTGCGGAATGTGTACGATGTTGGTTCGCGGCAGCTTCATGTGGTTTACTTTGTTGTCCTCATTATCCTTTCCAGCTCTGATGGCTCCAAAGCGCCTGCAACCGCGTCTATGGTGGCAGCATCGTTCATCGCTGGGATACATTCTGAGTTTACGGAGCACGCTGACATTCGACGATTGGGTCCGATTTTCGCATTTTATTTGCTTACGGCCGCTCTGTCGCTCCTCCCGGCCCTCAAATACGCTTCACTCGCCGAGTCTGCAATGCAAGACTTCACCAGCATCTACGAAGTGCTGTGGCGGCTCTCTAAGAAATGGGGGTCAGCTAAAGGTTTACTGAACCCTCTTCTGGCCGCCAAGCGCTCTGCAGAAGCCCAGCCAAGGCTGCACTCAGCTCCGGCGCCCATGACCGTCACCATGAGGCCTCTCTTCCACGAATTGGGTTCCTCTGGCTTGTGCCGTGTCTGGGACATGTGCTGTCCGGCCTCAGCTGACACATCCGCAAACTTCCCCGATGAGCAACGCGCGGCCGGCAACATGACCAACGAGATGGCCCCGTCAGCACCCGAGACGCCCCATGCTCCGCGGAATGACTTCCTCGATGAACTGACAGACGAAATAGAGGGCTATTCTGCCCTGCACCAATGGCAACTAGACCTTAACCAGTATTGGAACGAATTAATGGACTCGTGGACATTCTCAGGAGCCTTCATATGATTGATCGGACTTGACCATGTATCCAAATTAATTGAAGTTCATATTTTCGCAACGAAAGCTACGTGTCTTGGATAAGGACTACTAGTCAACAGCGGGCAACTACCTCGCAAAACAAATAGCCACCCTATTGCTGCGATGTACTGTTCACTTCACAGGGGACATATGGTATAATAATTTACTCACACGATGCCATTGCACACTAGACATACGCACATCCCGTTTGAAAGACCTCATCATCCACAGCTCAGACGTGGGCGATATGCGATTATTTTGCCTGCGTTTTGAAGCTCAACGATCTAATGGGAAACAAGTATGGAGTGTACTCTCTAGCATCCCCAGGTGCGGTACTACGAGTACTCCGGCCTCCTGAAGCGCTCGTGCCTTGGCTTCTGCGCCTTGCTCCCCCGGCGATAGTAATGCTCCAGCGTGGCCCATAACTTTTCCAGGGGGCACAGTCCGTCCCGAAACGATTGCGATGATGGGCTTGGGGTTGCTCGAGGACTGTCTGTAGCGCTTGATGGCATCTGCAGCTTCGATCTCAAATAATCCGCCAACCTCTCCAATCAGAACGATGCCTCGGCTTTCGTTATGCTGTATGAGAGTCTCCAGCGCCTCCTTCATCGTTGTCCCTGGCATCGTATCTCCGCCTAGACCGATCACCATGCTCTGGCCAAGACCTGCCCTGCCCGTTGCGCCAACTGCTTCGTAGATCATGGTACCACTCCTTGAGATGATACCGACGCTTCCCGGCATACATTGTTCGTTCGGTATGATGCCAATCCGGCACTTTCCAGGTGCAATCATACCCGGTGAGTTTGGGCCGACCAGCCGAGACGTACTCTGTGTGCGCAAAACCTGCTGGACCCTGAGCATGTCGTGAACGGGGATGTGCTCCGCGATGGACACAATTAGAGGGATCTCAGCCTCGATGGCCTCCTCAATCGCACGAGCTGCAGCGGATGCAGGTACGTGGACAAATGAGGCGTCGGGCTTCAGTGCCTTAACTGCCTAGGGTGTCTCCAGTTACTATCTCGTGAGGGCGGAAAGCGGACTGGCTAAAGGCAGAACACGGTATACCTCAGATACTTTGTTAAATACCGGTAGTCCAAGGTGACTGCGGCCTCCTTTGCCGGGGGTTACACCACCGACAACCTGGGTTCCGTGTGCTATAGCATCTTTTGCATTGTTGGTAGCCTGGTGAACGGCAGTGAGCTCTCTGGGTGAGTGGCAATGTCAAAGTGGCACTGGGGGAAACTAACGGCTCGACCGGTGAAGCCTTGGTACAGCACTCTGGTGGTTTCATCAATTAGAAGTCCCTGGAACTTGGCGGACGTAAGGTGAAAGAATCGATGGTGTTGAGAATGGGTGCAACGCAGGGCGGCAGCCGAAGCTCGTCTCGCAGCTTGGAAAGCCATGATAAATGTTCCCTTCACCTGCTGCTTGATTCACCTCGAGGCCGTTTTCGATTTCTATCAACGCCGGATTCAACGCAGAATATGAATGCAGGACTAGAAGTAGATGACGCCGAGATGTCTTCTGCATGCCCATCGAAACGCCGAAAATCGCCGAAAATCGCCGAATCACCATGATGAGGCGCACGAGGCGCACAAGGTGAAAGAAAAGACATCTTGCTCTCCTTTATGAATGAGACTTGAGAACTTTTCACCTTATCCATTCTTTCGTCCTTTTGTACTTTCCTCCTAAGGCCAGTTGATTCCTGTCGTCCAAAATAGGGCTGCGTCATTACAACACCCATCCAGGATGGCTTGCATTGTGAAGCTAGCAGCCTCTCCATCGATGAGAAAAACTGGTTTTCTTGTTGGAGTACGGGCGACATATAAATCATGTCCCAATCAGAAGAGGTACTTAAGCATTCATGAGTACCAAGCGCAACGTCTACTTAGGGGAGTATGTGAAAGAAAAAGTTCGAACAGGGCTTTGACTATGGCTAACCACTGAGATATCAGGCAGGTATAGCAGTGCCTCGCGGAGAAGTCATAATGGACCCTAAGGAAGTTCCAGGTGTTTGTGAGAAAATAGGTGAGTGATGCTGCTGTTTGCTTGTCCGTCGTTGCGACTATCCACTCGTTGACTTTCCTCCCTCAAAAAGGTTTACCGTCCGTGATAAAGGCGCAGGTACTGGCAGGTGGCCGGGGCAAAGGTGTCTTTGACACGGGACTGAAGGGTGGAGTCCAGATCGTCGAATCGTAAGTGTTCAGCGTCGCAACCCGGTGGGTTATGAATTTAAAATCATTCTGATGCAGCGCGTCAGCCTCGACGAAGCTTCTGCTATTTCAACTCAGATGCTTGGGCACTATCTGCGGACAAAGCAGACCAAAGACAGTGGTTTGCCTGTCCATAAGTTATACGTGACAGAGAAGATCCCATACAACAAGGAGTTCTATCTTTCCATCTGCGTCGACCGTGACCGGCGTTGTCCCGCCATTGTTGCTTCGCGGAGCGGCGGCATGGACATCGAAACAGCGGTCAAAACTGACCCAACTAGCGTTGTTCGAGTACCGCTCAACTACACTGAGGGAATTAACGAGGCAGCGTCCTCGGAGGTCGCGCGGCTGTTTGGCCTAGCTAGCGGTGTCCAAAAGGACAAAATTCATGAGCTACTAACGACCTTGTACGAGCTCTTTAAGTCTCACGATGCGACGCTGCTCGAGATCAATCCGCTAGTTGCCACCGCATCAGGAGACCTTATTTGCCTGGATGCCAAGTTCAACTTCGACAATGCGGCCCGGTTTCGGCAGCCAGAGCTGTTCGCTCTGGAGGAGCAGGCGGACCGGGACGCAAGGGAAATAGAGGCAGCGAGACTAGGCTTTTCTTACGTCAGGTTGGACGGGAATATCGGCAATATCGTAAACGGTGCGGGCCTGGCAATGGCGACCATGGATGCCATAGACTATCACGGAGGCAAATGCTCTAACTTTCTTGACGCGGGCGGCAAAGCTACAAAAGAGACAATGACAGACGCTTTTCGAATTGTTTTGGAGGATGAACGCGTCAAGGTCGTGTTCATTAACATCTACGGAGGTATCATGCTGATTGCTCCAATAAAAACTTAACATTGACGAGAAGGATATGCTAACAAGGTCAAACATAGGTATCATCCACGGAGATATGGTCGCTACCTCGATAATTAGTGCGGCAAGAGAGCTCGGCCCCCTCCGTGTGCCACTCGTCGTGCGACTGCAAGGAACTAGTGCTGACAAGGGTCAGGCCATGGTAAGCCCCCGGGCCTTTTATCATTATCTCGCCTCGATCCAAGAGACTGATCTAGTTGCCGTTGTTATAAAGCTTGCGCAATGCGGTCTGGATATTCATTCGGTCGCCGACTTCACTGAAGCAGTCCAGCTCGCCATTCGTTTAGCTTCGCAGTAATGGCATTGCAACGCTTTGCAAACAGTGTCCAACCACCTCGGTGATTTCACGTCGATCGATGTATGAATGCGTCGCCTAACAGCACGATCCAGTATGAGATGCTGTCTGCTTGAAGTGGAAAGTTGTATTAGCACATTAATAGCTGTCAGGACTGAAAATCACTTGGTTGTCTTGAACTTCGATCTAAATGCCGTGAAATCCTGATTGCGTATATAACTCGCGATTTGTTTATTTCTATTCTACTTGTTTAATATTTTAAGCGAAACAACCAACTCTCCCCCTACTTGTATTTTCTCGGATAAGGAAACAGTCTCGCTAGAAAAAGCCCTGAATCCCTGTAATAGCTCGGCCGAGGATTAAGGTATGGATATCGCTTTGGCCCTCGTAGGTCTGCGTGACAAATAGATTTGCAACGTGACGGCCAATATGATATTCGTCGCTGACGGCATTTCCGCCAAAAACTTCCTGCAACACACGCGAGTTGGCCAAGGCACGGTCGCAATTCTGGCGCTTGATCATGGATATCATCTCCGGCGCGGCTCGTCCCTCATCCTTCAAACGTCCGACCTGATAGGCTGCCAAGAGTCCAAATGCAGCATCGGTTGAGGCGTCGGCAAGCTTCTTTTGTATGAGCTGATATTTGGCTAGCGGATACTTAAACTGCTTGCGCTCGAGCGCATACGCCCGACTCCTTTCAAGGGCATCCTCCAAAGCCCCAATCACGCCCCATGCAATCCCGTAACGCGCAGAGTTCAGGCAGCTGAAGGGACCCTTCAAGCCCTCAATGTTGGGGAGCATGTTTTCGGCAGGCACCACGCAGTTATCCAGATGAATCATACCGGTGATCGAAGCCCGAAGGCCGTTCTTATTCTTGATAGCGGGTGTTTCGAGCGTCCCCGGCTGGCATTGATCTCTCTCGACCACGAAGCCGCGGATCTTGCCGTTGAGTTTAGCCCAGACCACGAGCAAGTCGGCGATTGGAGAATTGGTGATCCATGTCTTGCTTCCCGAAAGTAGATAGCAGCCGGCCTTGCTTGGATGTTCTCTTGCGGTAGTCTCCATCGACCCCGGGTCGGAGCCATGGTTAGGTTCGGTCAGACCGAAGCAGCCAACGAGCTCCCCTCGTGCGAGTCTGGGAAGCCATCTCTCCTTCTGCTCTTCGGAGCCATGCTCAGCGATAGGGCCCATGACGAGTGAGCTCTGGACGGACATTGCAGAGCGGTAACCTGAATCAATCCTCTCAACCTCGCGCGTTACGAGTCCAGAGGCAACGCTACTGACTCCAGGGCATCCGTAGCCTTCGATGGTGGCACCTAGTAGACCCAGATCGCCCATTTCCTTCAGGATATTCCTGTCATAGTGTTCGTTCCGGTAAGCATCGATGACTCGGGGGAGGAGCTTTTCCTGGCAGTATAAGCGGGCGGTTCTTTGTACGGCGCTCTCTTCGTCTGTCAGGAGACTCTGAAAATCAAGGGGATCGTCCCACTGAAACTGTGGTCGAGTCAATAGCCATCGCCTGCATCCTCCTCGACGATGCCCGTGACGGCGCAGGACAGGTCGGGCGAGCAAACGAAACCCCATATTTGACGGCGGTAGAGAAAATTGGAGGCGATGGTGTAGAGCGCAAGAGGGAGAAGATTCAGAAGTTACGGTGAAGTGGTAACAATTGATGCCCCGTACCGGAGAAGAATACGATAAGAAGTAGGCGGGGGGTGTGGTTAAGGGGTTGAGCCCAGAGAGAACCTGAGGAAACGCCGAAAATCGCCGAGCGTAATGCCCCACAAACCCCCCCCCCCCCCCCCAAAAAAAAAAAAAAAAAATCAATTGCCAACGAAGGCTGAGAATAGAGGTGACTAGAGTGTGACTATGTTTTAGAAGCTTTATTGGTAAGGACAGCTGGGAAGTTCCGAGATTATCGGCTCGGGTTTTGTTGTTATACTCCCACCTCTCACATTCTCGGGCTCCGGGTAGCTTGCTAAGAGCCGTTGTACCGAGCCACCTGGACCTAAAGACGAACTAGCTAGATGGAACGAAGACGAGAGAAAAGGAATACGGAACACGAGACTTCCTGACATCGAGTCGTTTTCTTTCATTTTCAAGATTTGAACTACCCGTGATTTTGTATTTGTTAATATGTAGACGTAGCGGCTAACAAAAGGTGTGGAATAAATAGAGGCAGTTTCAGAAATGAATGCCACGGTCCATCCTGCCTGCATAACTTTTTGTGAATGCACATGGAGGGATCAGGGCGCCTCATCTCGGCGACATGGTTTAGGACAATATGCGGAGCCGGTTAGGCAGGGTGCGAGCCAAGTAACGTACACGTGTACGGAGTGCATGGATCTGCTGCATGGACGGACGTCGGTTCCACTTATCCATTGTCGGGAATGGAGGGTCTGGCCAATTTAGAGAATCGCCGGGAATCGCCGAGCTGCTGGGCTACGAGTCCGCTCATGGCTGGCCAATTCGATGGCAGGGACTGACAAAAGGGGATGGATGGGCATCTCCGGGGCATATAGAGCTCTTGGAACTTCGTTAAGACATTGGCAGTTTGAGAGTCGAACCAGGGTCTCTCTGCTAGAATTTAACGATCTCCTGGGCTCTCGTTTCCCTGGCTGAAAAGCGAGACGGATCGTATAGAACATTGTCTAACACTTGCTGCATCACTATCAACATCTATGAAAATGGACGAAACTACGCCCCCAAATATCCGCCATCCACATAGGTGGATGCGGAGCACAAGAAGGGAGACATTATACAGTATCCTTTCTGGTTTGGGGGAAGCGCTAGTAGTATGGCTGCCTGCTTAACGCATCCATTGGATCTAGGTATGTTCTGCCTAAGTTAAGTATGGCTTTTTTTGTTAATATGGAAGCTACGTAGCTAAGGTTTGTTCCCTTCGATGATACTGGCAGTTGCCTTACTCAATAAGTTTTCAGATACGCCTTCAGATGCATAACGGCAACGCACCCAAGACACTGAGCGGCATATTCATCGATATTATCAAAACCGATAGCGTACATGGCTTATACACCGGCTTGTCCGCCTCTCTTCTCCGTCAGGTTACTTACTCCACAGTACGATTCAGCATTTATGAAGACCTCAAGATGCGGCTTGATCGCTCTGCAGGCGATCCCTCTTTCCTGCACCCTATTACTATAGCTGCTCTCTCCAGTTTCGCAGGGGGAGTCGTCGGAAACATCGGCGATATACTTAATGTACGCATGCAGCGCGATGCGACCCTTCCAGTGATGAAGCGACGCAACTATAAGCATGCCTTTGATGGTATGGTACGCATGGCTCGAGAAGAGGGTATGCGGAGCTGGTTTCGGGGAGTGTTACCAACCAGCACTCGCGCAGCGTTCATGACTGCGAGCCAGCTAGCCAGCTACGACGAGACGAATTGGTGCATAAGTATATGGGCTCATCATGGCACACTCCCTAGAACCGACTGGAGGGTCGAGCTAAGAAAGAATCGATCTTACTAAGGATAGATAGGGGAAGTGTCTATATAAGCTACGGTGTTTCCCTAGTATCTAGCATGTTCTCCTAGACTCCTCAATGGTCAATACAAGCAACAACTACACTCTACACTTGAATACACACTTCTCACCCACATCACTACTAGTACTGCTTAACCGCCTCGCTTATCCTTAAACAGGCACCTTCGACCCCTACACTAACTGTACCTACCTGATATACCTCTGCGCTCGTGTACGGATCGTAACATTCGACTTATTTATTTGTTTATCCGTCGGTCGGCTATTTTGCATAAAAAGCTACCCGTTACTTGAGGTAACATTCGCTTCCTGAATAAATTGGATATGAGACTTCGCGCAAGGTCATAGAGGGACGAGCAGCTGACGCCAGAGCTCGCGAGTGCCCTAAAACCGTAGTGTGTGTGGTAGGAGAATTCTCAAAATCTATTGAATTCTGTCCTGTGGTCTGGTGGTATCATTCTTGCTGTTCCTTCTCGTGGTCTAATAGCTTTTCAGGTCCTCATCGAGACAGTGACGATAAACGCAGGGACCATTAGTGGCCTAATAAACCAAATTCAAAAGTGTCTCTGGCAAGCTATGGGGTACACGTTCATCTGCAGCTAGGAATATTCGGTGGTATCTAGAAAGTATCCAGAATTATCTATCGAGTCGATCCACGGAAAGATTTCCGACCCGAAAGTTGGCGTCTGGGTCTCCTGGTTCTGTGACACGACGTCCAACAGTTGTTCAATGTCCTCGAGCATTTGCACGTGGCCCTTGGAAGCGAGGTTTCCGCAAGAAGCCATAGTCATCAACAAGTCCTTTGCTACTGAGTACAGTGAGAGATCTTGCGGATCCTGCATCAGACTTAGAGGTCTGACGGTATTAACTAGCCTAGACAGCGAAAAGATCATGATGCCGGAGAATAAATGCAGCGAGTCGTAAAAGCCGTATTTCGCTGATGACCGGTTAATACTTTTTTGAATGTAATTATAGTGAGTGGAGGACTTGCCTATTCGATCTCTGCTTGAAAGAGTGGTTAGGATCCGCATATTGCATTTGGCGGCTTCGAGGCATTGGCTGCAAAGGCTTATCAAGCCGTCCAAGGATGATGTAACAGTATCTTTTCTAAGTACAATTCCAAGAAGCTTGAAAAAAACTGGTCGGATGAGCAGGATGTAACTCTGGTGGTATCTTAAATATACCGACGCCAGAGATCTCATCCAAGGTTGGTCAAGCATCGTTTGAGGGATTCCTTGCGAGAATTCGAAAGAGCTATCCGCGGGGAGTTGAAGTTTCCATAACTCTAGCTCGCGTAGTGGAACTTCCGTGGCCTTTTCGTAGCTGGCAAAATCAGACTCCTGTAATTGTGCCAGTGTCTCAAGTATCAGAGTTCTAATATTGCACAGATTCAAGTGTGCCGTCATAGTCTTCGAGCCCCAAAAATCGTCGCGATCTGCTGGAGCGAGTTGCTCGTCTAACGGAAGTGGCTGCTCGGCTTGTATGAGTGCAAAGGTTGCTCTTAGCCCCATTTCCGAGGAGGTCATGGCATCCATTAGGAAAGTCGTCCACCATATTCGCTTCCGGTGTTCTGCGACGGCCGGCGGTTTTGGCGGTACCGGTTTGTGGAGCATTAGGGTGCATGCTATTCTCATCGATATTCCCGCGTACATGTACGCGGTTTTGCGTCGATTCAAGGAATAGCAAAAAAAAAGGACTAAGATATATCAGGCTCTGCGTCGGTTATTTCGACGAGGATACTTACGATCAAATTAAGAGCCTCCACATGCCCAATTTCGGGCTCTTCAGAGGGCATTTTAAAAAGAGACAGCGCTTGCTCAAAGAAATTTGCTCCTGGGAGGTATGAAGCCTTTGCGTCTTCTTCTCTTCGTGTCATGTGCACATCTTGGGTTAGGTCGATCAAAGGAGGCTCGTAGCTGTTGAAAGACTCGCCCAGTGCGAGCACGGCTAGCAGCTTAGAGAGCCGCGTACGATTTCTGGACTGTTCTGAATCGGGGGATCGGTATGTTCTTTCCAGGGCGGAATAAAACTCTCGCCGGAGATACCAGTGATACTCGTAGGCCATCATCGTTTCGAATTGTCGGACTAACTGAACGGCGTAAGGATAGGGCGGAAGCTGGATAGCGACCTTTAGGGCTTTTAACGTGTCAGTATTTTCCGGGTGTTTTTATGTTAAATCCTTACATACATGAAGTATCAAAGTTTAGGGACACATAATCGTAATTGGAAACTTCGTCCGGTCCTTCCAAGTAAGACCCAGCAGGAGCTTGATTGACGTTATAGTTGGGGCCCGGAGACACTGGGGAGTCTCTCGCGCTTAGCCTTTTAAGACCGGATACAAATGCCTCGGAAGTGGCGTGTTTGAGCGTCCTTGCGACTTCCTTCAGTTGGCGGTATGGAAGCCTGGAGGCCCACTTCGCTCGTTCGGCTGCTTGTATCTCCAGTCTCCTGCACATTTACATAGGATGGAGTCTCGGAGTGGATGTGACTCTGAGCTTGTAGCCGCCGTATGTAAGTCTCAGAAACAACAATATTCCTATCTCGGACGGGAAATGTGCAAGAAAGCCCTGCGGAGACGCAGTTTTGACAAGGCACTCCTGTAACAATGTTATTTTTTGACACATCCGAAGCTAGAATCCAGGGCAATACTAGCCTCCTAAACATTTAACCTTTCTCTTGTGACATCTTTGACAGGCTATGGGCTTTCGTTTGCTGGCTGACATGACAGCTAAAATCGTTCAAATTCTCCAGACATTGTGAGCTTCGACTCCAGCGTAAGGAAGTCACACCGCAGCATTAAGCTTACTCTTTCATTTAAATGTCTAGGATTCCAATGACATGTCGGTTACTAGGTCAGTGAGTGACAAAACGGAATATTAAACATAAATTATTGCGCAACGTACGAAGTAGTAAATAAACAATTACAGGATTCTTGCTCTACCTATGATCCTATGAAATGAAAAAGTTGAGTGTCATAAAATGCGGAGAAGGTGTTTGAGGAGTAAAAAATCGGGGACGAATTACGAAGGGTAATTGGGGACTGTTGATCAGGTATCAGACTCGTAAGCACTACCGTATTGGGGAACGGGACGCAATCAAAACAATTATTTCAATATGAGATTACTAGCTATGGGACTTGTTCAAGTGTTCCTTTTGAACCGGGGTAGGGATTAATAGTGAGGAGACCCGACCCTCTTGCTTGGGCTACTGTGTAGTGTACGTCATGACGCAGTTGGTCTAGTCCTGACAAGGTAGGAGGTCAGGCCAAAGGCCCAGTTTGATTCGAAGAAGCGCCTTTCCCTCCTGCTGCTAGTACATCTCCAACAGCAAGCCCAGGGAGCAGGTGCTGAGGTACAGTATGATGCATCGAAGCTGTCGGATGATCTCAGCACCTGGACCCTCTAGGAAGAGGAGCTAAGGATTGGAGCTGTCCAATGGGCCGGTAAGACCCCACTGCACCTTGTTTCACCGAACCTCTCGGCCAATTTCTACGCTGTCACACCATCCATGCCATGAAAAAGGGGTTCAATAGCGGGGCCGGCGACTGTAAAAGGGCCCGAAGGGTCTTAATTTCATGACGATATTAGAGATATCGGGAATGTCAATTGTACGACGCAGTCCTATATCGTGACAAAAATCTGACTCTAATTGACAGAGCTTAATAAAGTATCAATGGCATGTATGTTACAGCCAGAAAAACTACAAGCCAAGCGCAACGGTCCCATAGCCCAAGCGCGCTGCCCTAGGGGCTTCGTGAGCATCAGTACAGATAGCGGAAGCTCTTCTGCGGAGTCTCTCCACTCTGTTCTCGACATCCATTTGAGCCCGAAACTGATCCAAATCCCGCCTCGTCCATCTTTCGATTGAGTCTTTGCAGATCAATACGTAGAAAGGTTGCGACGATAATTGACATCACTGCGGTGCCAGCATTTACCCCCATAGCAATGAGATACCGGGGCGCCGTTGATTCCGGATACAGAAATGGCCCATAGATGCTCGAGCAGTTAGAGGAAGCTTGGCAAAGAGCCAGCGCGGCTGCTCTCTTGGCGGGAGGTCTTGGAATGGAGTTTGCTAACCACGCCAGGCCAATAACGAAGGCAGTATACACACCGGGTAGCATTATCATCATAGAGAAGTAGCGTGCGGCAATGTTGGTCGTCGCAGCCGAGATGATGAAGCCGGCAACCGACACCCAAGTGGGGATGGTAAAATGGAGGTATCGCTCGCCGGTTCGGTCCGCATTCAAAGACACGCGTAGGGCAACGATGCAGGATAGCAAGTATGGCGGGGCGGTTAGCAAGAGTGTCTTGGTTCTCCCGTAACCGAGAGTCTGGACAATTGTCGGGAAATAGGAGTTGATGGTACCGCTGGAAACCACTCCAAGAATCAAGAAGAGGAAGAACCAGGTCTTGTAGTCGCGAATGCACTGCTTGAATCCCGTGAAGAGGGTCTCCGATTCGGGTGAGACCCAGTCTTCCTCGCCAATGTCGGTGGTCTGGCGCCAAGATGCAAGCGCGCGCTCCTGTTCCGTCATCCACTTCGTGTTGGTTGGAAAGTCTGGGAGAATGAAACCGACGACAGCCGCGATAGCTACAGTAATCGCCCCCTGCGCGCAAAACTTTATCAGCGAACCATTCTTCCGTGACCTCGGTTGAGATTTTACTTATTTTACTTACTTCAATGATAAAGAGCCATCGCCATGCCGCATGCCCGAGAGCTCTAAAAGGACGTCAGTCACTCCAAGGTCAGTCCTGTTGGTGTTTGGGTCTGACTTACCCGTCCAGATTGGAAGTGATAGCCGCCGCTATTAACCCGGAAAACGCGCCCGAGACCAACGAGCCGCAGTAAAGCAAAGCGGTCCGAAATGCAAGTTCTTTACACGTATACCAGACAGTTAGGCATACCAGGCATCCAGGCTTGTACTCGTTAGCGCCCTGTACTCTTAAGTGTACTACGCATTTTGGTAACAACTCACGAAATAGGCAGCTTCCACGAAACCCAACAAGAAGCGGGTAGCAGCAAGCCCGCTAAAGTTTTGCACGGCGCCAGTCGCGGCACAGATCGATCCCTAAGACAAAAAGCATGTGAGGATTAGAAATTTATAGATGTCTACATACGTACCCAAATAACCATGCACACGGGGAGGTAGATGGACGGCTTTCCAATCTTGTTCAGGAACAGATTAGATGGAACCTGCATAAGGATGTACCTGTAGCTACATTTAGCAAGGGCTCAATGGTGTTTCTTCGGCTGGCAATTGGGATACCCTGCGAAAAGGACGCTAATGCAAGTCTGAAACTCTGAATCGGATAAATTCAGATCACCAACAATACCAGATATTTTTGCGGCAGCAATGGCATTTCTAGGAGCCTAAAGTTAGCGGTTGGCTCATAACCTATATAAAAGGGGGGCATACCTGTCCAGATAGTTCATAATATACATGAGGATCAAAGGAGCCATGAGGCGTGCGTCCAGCTTCCTGACAAGAAGGCGTTCGAGCCTCTTTTTCTCTTCTTCATTTAGTGAGCGGAGTATTTCAGGGCATTCCGGTCCCTGGCGCTCGTTAAAGCCGTCCACTTTATCCTCTTGATGGCTAGAAATAGTGGTTAGGTCTTTCATCTCGGCCATATTGTCTGTGTTGCTTGCGTCATGTGACATATTCGCTCTAGACACCTTTTTGCTTGGCGAGTTTCTCTTGAACGTTTGTTTGTAGTTTGCTCTTTTCGACGAATGTCCACCCTTTTATACGGCTGGGCGTTCCACTTGTGTGGCGAAGCCGACGGGCTACCTCGTCAGAATATTTTCGTACCCCATGGGGGAGAGCGTCCGGGGGAGAACCCGGGGGAGAATCCGGGGAACCATCGTTCACCTGAGTTTAGCTTCGGTATTACACAAGAAAGAAGTACGACATGCCGAAGGAGAGCCTCCTGCGAGCCAGTCACCAGAGGCATCTCTAGCAATCTCCGAGCAACAGCCCACTAAAAGTGTTAACTTCGGCCGCTAGCTGTAAGATGCCGAAGCGGACCATACCGTGAGCCAATCAGCAGCAGCTTATCTAACATCTCTGGGCGGCACCTAGCAACTAGCTGCCGAGCTCCTCGAACCACCACTCAATGCCTTGTCGCGGCAATGGAACCGACCGTCTCGGCTTGGTGCCGGGCCTCGTCTCGTTGCATGGGGATTCCTGCCAAGTTACGGCCCAGAATACCCTGCACAGAGAAGATCGCAAGCGGAGATGGGCGTATGAACGGCCCATCTCGGCCATGCGATTATCAATGGCTCCAGCAACTACAAACCGTATACGGTTCACCCTAATGCCCTTGAACCGATATCGCCCCGGTGCTCTGCGTGCATATATTCTACCCTTGCTCGGTCCTGGAAGCAACCATCGTCTTACAATCTTTCTACATTCCAGTGAGAGCTTTAGAGTCGTTCCTGTTTATAGTAACGCACGCCCATTTGACCGACTGCTTCCGCTAACCACCGTCTTACCGCGGACGCATTACGATTGGGAGAGGTCGAGACCTGTCTGTTACAAAGCAACACCATCATCAAGACGCCTACATCACTGAAAATTCGGCCCTGACCCCCCTGATCTGGTGCGTTAAACTGCTTCGAGACACAATCAAGAATTCTCACAATATTCACAACTTGGGCTTGTGACGTGCGAGCGAGAACGCACGTCTAAAGTCACTAGTAGATCATTTCTATGGTTACCATGCGGATCGAGAAGGACAGCCTCGGCCAACTGGAGCTACCAACCGAGGCGCTTTACGGCATCAACACCTCTCGATCTCTCGAGAATTTCCCCCTCTCCGGGCGGTCCATCGCAACGTGGCCAGACTTCATCTGTGCGCTCGCTACGATAAAACAAGCGGCAGCTCGTGCAAATTGCGAAATAGGTAGCCTGGCGGCAGAGCAGGCGGATGCTATCTTTGCGGCCTGCGAAGAAGTAAAAGTCGGTAAACATGATGCACATCTAGCCGTTGACATGCTGGAGGGCTCAGGCGGCACCTCGACCAACATGAATATCAACGAAGTGATCGCGAATATCGCGGCAAAAGCCTCAGGCCGGGCGCTTTCCGATTACAGCCTTGTCCATCCGAACGATCACGTCAACTTGGGACAGTCGACGAACGACGTGATTCCGACAGCAATGAAGCTGGCACTCTATCGTGCTATGGCGGAAGCTCTACGAATGCTTCGCCAGCTGGCCGACGCATTATCGACGAAGCGTGAACAATATACATCTCTCCTCCGTCTTGGAAGGACCTGCCTTCAGGACGGGCAACCCATGACCTTCGGCCAGGCTCTTGGCGGTTACGAAGCGGTCGTTAGCCGGCACGCAGAACATCTCGACACAATCCGCAACCAATTATTGACGGTTCCCCTGGGAGGAACAGCTATTGGGACGGGGTTTGGATCAGGTCCGGGGTACAAGGAGGCCGTATTCCGGCATCTGTCCTCGTTATTCGACGCCAAAGTCGAGCCCACCGGCAACCCGTTCGACGGCATGCAGAACATGGACACTTGTGCCCGTCTGTCGGCCGAGTTGCGCAATACTACAAACAGTCTATGGAAAATCGCCAACGACTTTATTATCTTATCTTCCGGTCCCAGCGGTGGGATCGGTGAGATCACTCTGCCTTCAGTCCAAGCCGGGTCCTCCATCATGCCCGGTAAGGTTAACCCGGTGATCCCGATGGCAGTCTGTCAAGTCGCCTGTGCTGTCACTGGCAACGATGCCGCTATCGCAATGGGATGCCAGCAAGGCATGCTCGAAATTAATCACTTTGAGCTCTTGGTGTGTGACCGTCTCCTGGACAGTATCCGCCTGCTTACCGGCGCTGCCGGGATCTTTGCTCGCCGATGCGTCAACGGTTTGCTTGCAAACGAAGACATCTCGCACAGTCATTTGCTCGCATCCAGCGCACTTGCTACTGCTCTCGTGCCAACTCTTGGCTATGCGCAGGTTTCGAGCATCGTTCGCGCGACCCTAGCAGATCAGCGGCCATTTGTGGATGTTGCGGTCGAGAAAGGGCTCCTCAAAGAAGGCGAGGTCATGTCTGTCCTCGAACGCTCAATCAACAACGACAATATTCCAACGCCGGAGAGGAAATACAATAGGAATGGTGATCAAAGAGGGAAGATTATATCTTAAAAAAGAAAAGGTTATTTGCAAGTAGAATATATTGAGTAGACTACCTAGATATATTAGACGTAGGTAGAACAATATGTCGCTCAAAGAAGAATCAGACGCGCCAAAGTTGCATATCCTTGAAGTGTCGCTCGGATATCCTGCCCTAGGAAAACTCCTGAGCGGTCTGGAACTATTAGAGGACTGCTTCTATTTTGAGGAACACTGACATGTGGGTGGGCTTTTTTGCAGTCGAACACGGACATGGTACTCTAAACGTCCTAGATATTTACCTTTTCCTTTTATGATCGCGTGTCCCTTAGCTCGATCCAGCTATCGATCCGGATTCAAGATTTTGGGGGATCGAGAGTAGTATACTACTAATCGGATGCGTGCTTTCATAGTTTGTAAGAAAATAAGTCGGAGGGCCCCCATCTTAGACAGCCCCACATTTAGGACACCTCAAAATCCACACCTGCGAATCTACCCACGATACCAAAAACACCTATTTCAATCCACTTTCTGTCACAGCCAGGCGGCGGTCTGGCCACCAAGGGTGGTCAGACACGGCAGAATGAACACGAAGGTCACGTGGTCGCCTTTGCCAAGAAGCGATCTGTCGCTTAGGAAAGCAAGCGATCAATCGAGGAAGAAGGCAATCGATCATCAACTGAAGACAGATAGAGGAAGTATCTGTCAGATATACAGGAATTATGTGGTTGGATAAGCTGGTATACGGCGAGATATACGTCGACAGAGGTACAGGTACAAGCCATAGGTCAAGAGAACTGTATTGCGTTCCTCGACAGTGCTCCTTGGCCCGTCCCATGCTGCGCGTGATGGAGCGCAGCGTGTCGTTGCTAGTGCAGTCGGCCTCGTTGAAGCTACATACTTGCCATGGCTTAGGTGGCTGGTCTAAGCAAATTCCGAACTGTCACAACCTATAGTCCATTGCATCAACCACATCGGATGTCCGGGGACCTATGACAATAAGCTTAAAAAAAGCAATGGATGTGGGCTGGAAGCTCAAAAATTGTTGACGCGGGAAGCCACTTAATGCTATATATTTCCCCTTGTTCAGTGATTTCATCTTATAGAGCGAGTCACAGTATCTCTCGTGCAGCGCCATCTAGCCTCAAATAACCTAACGCAAACTTCGCCGCCATGGTCACTCTGAATATCGCCGTCAGCTCGCCCATCAACCCCCCAGGTGCCCATCCGGTCCTGACCCGCGACCAAGCCTGGGCGGGGCTGATGCGAAAGGCCCGCTGTCCCCAAGACTTCGTGCCCATCGTGGACTCATGCAAGATTGTCTATGAGAACGAGACGACAATCGAGGCTATTGTCAATTTTAAGCCCGTTCCTGGGCATCCGCTGAGTATTCGGGAAACCTGTACGCTGCGGGAGCCATGTCGCCTGGACTACGCTATGGAGGACGGCAGCAGCGCTTCCAACGTCATCTCGACAGGGCCGGGAGGCGCGGATATGGACATGCTGCTGACGTTTGTGTTTGCATGGGAGTGTCCCGACGCGCAGGCTGGAAGTGAAGAGCTGAAGAGGATTGGGGAGAGTCGCAAAAAGGTAACGTGAAAATATTACCACGCTTTGCACTGCAATATCGACTTTTCGGTCATAGCATTATTTATTAATGCTGAAGTCTAGACCGCGCGTGAGGCTATAGACACGACAGTGGGGAAAATACGACAGCTCGCGGTGGATGGCGAGCTGTGAGGTGAAGTGCGGGTTTGGGTTATTTCAGAAGTTGATTTTGGCACTCTTTCCCCTCGCGTGAAGATATGCAGCCCTCCGTCAAGTACATACAACGCCTCTCAGACGAAAAGGTTATATACGGATCGTTTCCTTTCTCGGCTTTAAAGTGGAAAACACCTTGTCCGTGGTATCAATGATCATCTTATACTCCACAATTATAACCCTCTAAGTACAGAAAATAGCACCATCGTAGGCGTCTCCAGATCTTTAACTGCACAGGCCGTTCTGCCCGACTATAAGTTCCACAGTGGATGTATTAAGGATGAAATGAGTAGATGGGGTCGTCTGGAGTTTGACTGCGGACGTGGTCAACTGAAGTGTGGAGGTGTTCCACCTCGCGCTTAACATTGCTCGGAAGACTTGAGAAGCACTCATCTGGAGAGCCGAACTAGCTAAACCAAATGCTGTCGGAACCGCGGGCCCCGATCGCGGAGCGCATCCCTTATAGCAGCGTCCAACTTTATTCTAAGACGATCTATAACCGTTGGCGAAGATGTAGGACAATAGCCCTCACCCTTCCCTTCATAGTAATCTCCTTCCCCTTTATCACTGGATTCTCCCTTATCTTTATCAATTGATTCTCCCTTGTCTTTATCACTAAATTCTTCCTTGTCTTCATTACTCTCTGCCTCATGTTCGCCCCCATTACCTTCCTCACTTCCTCACCGAAATCACTCTCCACACCTTCGCTGTTCTCCCCAGCCGCCTGCCCGATAAGGCGAAGAAGAATGCAGTCACGGTTTAGGTTGATCGGCCCCTCGACAACGGACGACGCGATCCTTCCGATATACGGGTTAAGTCGACACCAATTGATATCCACTAGGCCCGGCAAGTACGATGTTGCAAGGGTCGTTAAGATAGCCGTAGCCTCTCTCGTATCATTAGTGGTATATGAGGCTATCTTACTAGGCTAGTATAGCTTCTAGGCATACCGGTTAAATGACTACCCTAAATATTGTTATATTAACTTATAGATATATATAAGCTGGATTTTCGCCTATAAGGGTATCTAGTAGCTTCGCCTCTGCCTCTAGTTGCCTTGCCTACTTGTGAAGGACAGTCTCTTCCTAGTACTTGGCGAATGTGCTTACTGGCTTGAGGATGTGGAAGTTGACGGGCTTCTTCTGCCCGAGTCGATCTAACTGACCAACCTCCTGCATTATAGTCGCGAAATTTTAGTGGTACTATAATATGAGCCCCTTGCGGCAACAATTCTATATGTTCAGCCCAAAGGCAGACAAGCTCATACTAGTAACCAGTATCTCTCGGATAGATCCCTGCTATCTGGTCCCATAGTTGCCAGGGTATCCCCAATCGCGATATAGATAGCTGCCCTGCAGCCCCAGCTGCCTAAAGAATACCTTGCCGCGTCATAGCAGAAGGCGAGGGGGGTGCCGGTCGTCTCTTGTCTATATATGTAGGTAAAAAGGCCTAAAGAGCTATAAAAGGATGAAAAAAAAAAAAAAAAAGAACCTTTAAGTATTTGTTCTGGTGGGTTTTCTATCTATAGTGGAGAGGCTTAGGAACTAATGGAGCTGTTAATAAAATATTAAGAGCCTTGGTGCTGTTGTGGTTCTCAGTGATTTGAATGCTTATTACCTATTCCTGGAGAGCTAAATCTTTCATGGAGACATCAAAGTAGTTATAGGGATCGACATTGGATATGGTTCGAAGGAATCAACTGTATAGTTATGGTGTCCTTACTATGTCCGAGAGAATGGTGAGGAACTAGAGGTTCTCGACGTCAGATTAGAGATTATATATCAGATAAGGTAGGCCGTCAATAAATGACAAGCTAGAAGCTAAGGGTTAGATAGCCATTTCGGTCCTCTGACGGTACTAATGTTAACCAGGCACGGTACATCGAATTGAAACTAGGCATTTTCGCTACTGATAAAATATCATCTAGAGTTAAGCTAGTGACACTTTACATACAATATTAATAAGTTGCAGCACTTCTAGATTGAGCTAAGTAAATATATAGTGTAAGGAAGCCTATTTATGGAGAGCAGGGTATTAAATCTATGCGCCAGACAAAGAAGCGCAAGCGATCACCAACACCTGTTGATCGTATTATTTCAGATGACGAAGCAGAGCGGCGCAAACAGGAGCTAAGAATAGCCAACCGAACAGATGCCGAAGATGAAGATTTCCGGCTTTCACATGGGAAAAGGAGGAGATGATGCTGCGTGACCCGATCCTCTACTATGAGCCAACCACGCACCCAGGCGCCTTCCTTCCGCACGCGTGGGTGGAACACGCAGGCCAACGTATTTCAACACTGGACATTGTCGGTCACGGACAGTTTGGTCTTGTAGTCGGAATTGGCGGCGGCCCTTGGGTTCCCGCGGCGGCTACAGTAAGCAAGAAAACGGGGGTTGAATTGCCCGTCTACGCCGTCGCATACTGCTGTCCTTATAACGATGTGCTAGGCGATTGGAGAGCGCAACGTGAGGTCGGTGACCGCGGCGCTCTTCTAGTCCGACCAGACCGCCATATTGCCTGGCGCTATGCAGATCGCCCTACATATCCTACTGAAGTACTGCACTCGGCCCTCAGACACATCCTCGCGCACGACATGGTGAAATCGCCCCAATGACGACATCTCTAGTGGGAGTTAGGGACAAAACGGAGCTTAGCAGGGCGCTGTGAAAGTGGCGTAGGAACAAAAAGTTGGGTGCCGTAAGTGATTTTGCGGAGCGTCTTCGGCGGTGTCTACTGAGACGATTATTGGTTGACGCTCGGAAGAAGTGGTCTGGAAGGTCCGGAATATCTTATCTCAAAAGTGAGGAAAGGTTATATTATCTATCTACATATTCGGGCAGGAGCTATTATCTCTTACGTCTTATTTTGATTTTGGTAATGGGCAATTTTGCCACTATAACTTCTGGCGTTGATAAAGTGTGACAGCCACGAGGACTAGCGTTCCCGTGAAAATGTTTATGATAGAAATAGGGGCATATTAGAGATATTATAGACCTACAGGGATCATTGCATTGGGTTCGTACTCTTAAGATCGGAGGTCTCGCGACTTATACTTCTGCCTTGCTAACTTTGATTCCTTATATCCGATCAGAGACTACTTCATGGAGTTGAAACTCCCCCATCCCTAACGCCTTATAGAAGAAAGAGTATACTTAAGGATACTATTTTAACGGCTTCTAAAGGTTATATAATCGGCGATGGCCTTCTAATGGGGAGCCCTAGCGGACGACAGATCTTACGTTGTAAATCAGAACCTAGAAACACCATTTCCCTATTACATCTCAATACAGGTCCCTAATCTGATCTTCAACTATTTCCTTTTCCTTTCTCGGACCTGAGCAACTCCCTCTTTATCCTGAGCAGGGGTGAGCAAGGTAAGCTGGATTCTATCGCTCGCATTGAGAGTATATGACCCGTAAAATATTTCCAGTACAGTTACTATACCGTCCGTCCGTAGGCGGATAGCTCTTCTTTTGGGATCCTATACTGAAGTATGCAGGATTCTGTGCTCTGCTATATGCTGAGCTATGCGTATACTGAGATATGCAGTGTTCTGGGCTCTGGCGTATGCTGGGCTACGTATGTGCTAGGATATGCCATGATCTAGGACGTGCAATGTACTGGCTACGGAGTGTTCTGGGACAGGTAGTATTTTGAGATATACTGTACACGAGAATGTATATGCACTGGATATGTCATGTACTGTGATATCATGTGCTATTTCAAATTCTAGTCCTTGATATCTGTATTGCCAACCTAGCGATGTATCATCATGAAAGTCTAGACTGATGGAGACGGCACAGATGAAGCTGGACCTGGAGACTGTCAGGCGCGTTCAGGACACGCTAGGAACTCGCAGAGAGCTGGCAGGCGGGGATCGAGGCAGATTGGCTACAGGGGCTTAGTCATTAACAGGACTGATAAAAATCGCTAGCAGGACGAGAAAAGAGAACAGGGCATGGTTTTGCTCTTCGTCAAAAACACTTCCTAAGCTCGATTCTAGAGTGATTTCGCTGCGATTGTGGTTCTGAACTCCTTCGACCAAAAGCCCGCGTGACAGAGACATGGAAGCCAGAGCACTGGTCAACCTGCCAGAAACGAATGCGTCCAGCTTCAGGAGGGTTCCTTCTGTCGGACAAAACGCCGACAAAAGAGCTTGAATACACCATATTCTAAGAAACGAGTATACCAACAGGAAGGATAAAAAGCAGATGAGACAATGAAAAACGAGAAATGGGTTTAGGACTCGGGAGACCGTGTATATCCTATATATATTCCTAATAAGAGAAGGGTATAGATTTGCGTGGTCGCCTTTAATAACGGTAGAGAAAATGTAGGCTCGTTCCACAGCCTACAAGACTTCGTATTCCTCTTGCCTGGTACCGAATGGGTCCTCCATCCAGACACTTTCGTTCCGGCCACGGCTTGATAACCTTACACTCAAACAAACGCCAATTCGCCTCCAATTTTTTCCACATCTCTCCAAAACCAGCGAGTACGCGTCCGCGAAGTGCCAATCAATCAACCTGACCGCTGAAACTGATCGACTTAGAAGGTTTCGCTTCAGGTCAATCAGATCATACGGCACCGACAGCCAGATCTCGAAAATAGTCGTTAATCCAGTCCCATATCGGCGGCTGAGGAGAACGTGGTTCGAAAAATTCACGTCCGCCGACATTTGGAATCCGTAATCACCAAAGTCGACCAGGAGAGGGCAGCCAACAATCATGAGTTTTGGGCTAATCCTGGATGACCAGTCAGATGCGGCCAATTCCTCATCCCTTGAAAGATCCAAGGGTAGTTGTCGCTGACGTCGACGGGCCGACCGGCCGTGATTGGATGCACGGAAGTAGTACTGTGTCGAGTTTCGTGGGAATCTAGTTTTCTCGCCGGATATCCAATTCTCCTGGAGGCTCTGGAGCAAAGGCGCCCTATTATCTATCTTTCCTTGCCAGCCAACCCACGACCAGGACGGGAAACTCGAGCGACGAGTGGGGAAGGAGGAGGCAGTGCCGACAGGTACTTGATGCCACCACATTAAGAGCGAACATCCAAAATGGACTTGGAAGTCGTCCAGCGAGAATTGTGTCGGGATAGGGAGACCGTAAATGAAGCGTAGGTTTGTGTGTTGGTTCAAAATCCCCTGGAACGCGTCCACCCCATCTGCCTCCATGGTTAAACTACGTCCGGCATAGTTTCGGACATGTACCCGAAGGCTGTTGTACTGCCCCGAGGTCCTTCTTGGCGAGAAAGGATGCTGTTTGCTGTCCTCATTTCCGCCGAACAGGCCAGCTCTGATGTATCGTCGTTGGTATCGGGACTTGGATGGCTGGTGAAGTATGGGAAGGTCGAGGTCAAGAGTCTCGTGACACACCATCCCGCTGCACTCAAAGTAGACTTGAGATTCCGTGAACACCAGCCGGCGTCGAGATAGCACTCCCTCTTGGTATGTCCAGGCCCGTGACCACCACGTTGATCTTTGTATTGTCGTGTGAGCATCCTCGGGAAGGGTTGCCAACTTGAGCCCAAATGCCTCGTAACTAGGCGTCGTGCCTCGGCATCGACTAACACCTGAGAGACCGTACGTGGCATCACGACCCGAGGCTGCTACGATGGTGACTTGTGCAGATGAATATACTTGATCCATCTGCAATATCTGCGCGTGTTTCTCTTGGGCATCCTCTTGGTTGATGCAATACTGGTCAACCCACAAGTATGTGTATCCCAACTCTTGCGAAACTCGTATAGCATCCTGAACAACTTGGGAAAACTGCGGGCCCCTCTGCGTTTGTCCCCAAACGTAGCTCAAGGCAGCGTATTTTTCTCGCGATGACGCATCAACTACACGACCTGACTCGCAGTCGATTAGCTTGAAGCCAGTAAGCGTCGGGTGAGAGCCTGCTCCTTTGTGACACCTTTCGGCATGATGCTCGGAGCAAAAGTTGAGCCATCCACGAATTTTGTGGAAATCTACGCTTGCTGTAACTGGCATGGTCGATATTCCGTTGGGACTCGTCTGCTGATGCAGAAAGACACACCGATCTTGACTGAAATACCGAGACAGGGCAGGAAATTGAACCTCTACAGGTGAAACCACCAAAACACCGGGTTGATTCGCTCGGTCCTGTTTCGCAAAGATGGACGGGTCGAGATTAACATACTTCAATGCCCAGAAAATCGGGAAGGCGAGAAGTTTGTATAGCCCGGATGGGCTTTCCTCCAGCCTGGCATGCCAGAATAGCTGGCAGAGTCGGCAAGGGAGAATTGGACAATAATCAGAGCCGGCTACCCAGCATCGGTTCGACATCGGGAATCCTAGAAATTTCTGCCGAGGATCGCGCCATTCTCGGAGGCCCAAAATGAGATCCCAGTGAGATGAAAAGTACTCTTCGGCACGGGAAAACATTTGTCCAAGATCTAGCTGAGAGCAACGGGCACATAGGTTGCAATTCTGATTGCCGGCGGCCGCACATTTGTCGAGCACTTGAAACGGTTCGCCCTCGTCTGTGTCAGAGACGGAGTACGTTAGTCGCAATTCGCTAGGCGAGTTGAATGGCGAGGAGGATGTTATTACGGTCATGGTTTTGACGCCAGATTATAGTTATAGGATTTGTTTTTGCTTATATCGTAGTTGAGAGTGAGTAGAAGAGATGTGGATGGGTCAACACCCGATAGTGTGCTTATGCGAGGCGAACTCGAGGCAGCTCAGGCAGGAGGCAGGGCGCAAGGGGCTTGGAGGCAGTAACGTCACGTGATAGCGCCAACATCATGATCGTGTAATATTGTGGCCTCCAGAATTTGCTCCATTCTTAATAAAATAGCTTTTCATCGGGGGCCACCCTAAAAAGTCCGGTTGGGAGGATGATGAGCGCCTCTAAGCTCTCATGGTTGACGTTGCGGAATTGTGGTACCCAAGTTCTGGGACCCTTTGTTGGAGACACTTTTTAGGCCCTCGATCAGAGTTGGCAAGTTCGAGCGAGATGCTGGAGCCAGTTGAGCCGAAGCTGAGCCGGGCCTGATCTAGCCTGAGCAAAAGCTGAGCTGGGTCACGTGAGTCCGAAGCCAAGGAGATGAGCAGATTGGGGGCATATTACAAGATGTACGTAAACCCCGGATGCCTCGAATCGAGATGCATATAGCGCAATACTACAGGGCACGGCACGGCGCTTTCAGAAAAGAAAAGGTAAGTAATAAAGTAAGTGGACCCTAACCCAAAGCGGCACCGCCGCATCTGCGACGTAGATGACATTGTCCACTAAACCAGTCCCCTAGTCACTATTCAGCGCATGAGATAGCCGACTGAGCAGTACAAAAGGTAACGACAGTTACAGCCTCTTGTCCAGGAAGGGATGCCGATCCATCAACTGACATAGAAATCCCAGGCAGAAAGGTGGTCGAGAAGCCGATCAAAAGTTACGTCTACACACCGGAACCCACCCTGTCGGGTGTTGTCTCAACTCAAAGTACTTCTGGACCTCCAGGCAATTCGGTAAGCCCTAGAAGCACTGATGTTAGCTACATACCATGGCAACGGAGAAGCGATACTCACAGCCATCTCCGATGTCTTCCATATATTGCTGTCCCTTCCTACAGTTAATGGCATCCTCGCCAGACTGCAATTTTATAGCTGGGCAGGTCTCGCTCCAGCAGTTGGTTCCGAGGGCATCCATGGCACGTTGAAGAGCATCTCCCTCCCAACCGAAGAGGTAGTCCCCATGCTGGCCGTATCCAGTACTATGTTTGAAGTCAGCCTCGGAGTCCGTGAGTAATCACACAGGTGAAGAGAACACTTACGTATCGCCAAAGCTGTATACAAGAGGCTGCGATCCGTCCTTGTAGTATTCGGGGTTGGCGAACCCTGACGTATCGTACATGATCTCATACATGACTTGGGGAATCCGAACAGGGTGGGTGCTCGGGCACTGGTCGCCCGCGAGTGCCGAGCCAGGCTGAAACGCCACATGGCTCATGTGATCGGGGCTATCCAAGTTCTTCCCATCCCAGCATGAAGGGAAGATAACGGTGGCGCGTATACCGCCGGGACACGGCTTTCTGGGGAACTCCGCTGTATCGCCTGATGCGCAAGGGGCGCCGCTACCACCCATTGTGCGCTCACTTGCCGCCAGGCAGCGGTGGCATCTGGTGAGGCTTCCGGCCGGCTTGGTCCGGAGCATTGGGTCGCCCGTGAGCATCCGGAAGCCCTTGAAGGTGTTGGCTTTTAGTTTGTAGAGAGTCTATATCGTTTGTACTTACGGGTTGAAAAGCTGTCGTTTTCTTGTTTCTGCCACCGAAAGGTCGCATGTAGTATACAGTCAACCCTCCTTCCTGCTCCAGTAATGTGCCGTTCAAGCGACCATTCGCCATCTGCGGAACTCGCTTGAAGGTTCCATTCTCGGGGGACCGGAAATAGATAGAAGCAGTCCAGTAGTTACTGAAATCCTCACTCATTTTGCAGGATGTGCACCTGGATGTCGCAGGCGGATCGATCGTGTTGGGATCCATCTAGGATGGTGCGGTTAGGCAATTTTATGGGCCGCGGATGATGGCGGCAAGGAACATACAGTAATATTGAAGGAATCACCTCCAACGACCTGATGCATATGTGGCGTTGGCATCATTCCGGGGTTAACCAGAGGGTCAGTACGCTCGACGACAAGCTGAGAGCAGCCAAACCGAAGGAAATCTGACCCTCTAGCAGATCCGGTCTGCGCGGATGCATCTTGAGCGAGCAGCGCGACGAGCGCGACAAGCATTCGGGTCGGCCAAGCCATCTTAGCTTCGTTCACCTTGATTTTGAAGTCGGACCTGAGTAGGACGAGGATAAGAGGATGATGTCGCCTTCGATGATTCGCGCGTTCACGGGAAACCCAACCGGTTTGCTTCCCATGTTTATACACTCCTGGGAAGCACACTGATCGCCCCGCTTTGAAAGAGCGACAAATTAAGCCAAATATTTGATTATATATTTAAGCAGCCTCTGCATGTCGGCACTTGAATACGCTTTAATCTCCTAATCGTGTGTACATGAACTCGAGCTGACGATTGGTCGTTTCGGCGGCAGAATACCCGGGAATGGACAGGTCTAGATGAAGGAGTGGACGACATGTAAATACCGCCGGTGTTAATCACCGATTTTTATTCGAGATTCGTATCTTTCTAACCCAAGGCATCGCCATTGGCCACGCTCTCATCTCCTTGTATCATGTTTGACATCCTTTTCAGGTTTTGGCATTTCGGGTTTACCTGGCTACTTGGAGATGATGGTTTGCGAAATAGCCACTTCAATAGTTAAAAGAGTCCTGTTATTTGCGTAGAGAACTTGAACAGCCTGAAATATGAAAGGAGTGTCAGGGCTGAGTGCGCAGGGCGGATTCCAACGGCGAACAGTTCTGAAGACCTTGGTAACTTATATTCAAAACACTCCTCCAGACATACCTATCAAAGAGGACTAGGGGTCAGTATTATCCTCCTCTTCAACAGAAGACGGTTCTGGACCTTCTGGTGGAGCTTTCGAAGTTGTGCTTTCGGTGTCAGACAGTGAGAATTCTGATGGAGAGGGTGGAAGAAAATCCGAATCTGATCTTTCATTTTCGGTTCCAGGCCAGAAATGGTCGTCACTCTCTAATTTGCAGCCATCCCAAAAGCCTCTTTCGTTTGACCTCGGAGGGCCTCCAGGTGTAAGGAATGAACCATGCGAGATGAGAATTCCTATGATTTCCGTCCTGCTGCGGAGCTCAAGTTCTAAACACCGAGAGTTCAATGACTGAAGTTCTAGCCCCGGAGAGACTCTACCATTTGTCTCACCTCGTACTATTTTAGTATTGACCGATTCCAGCAGAGGGTGGTCTTTACCATTGCTCACGCGGCCCGCGGACTGTTTCCGTCGAGAAAGACTTTCGAATGCCCAGTCGAGGGGTGTACACCCAGAAATATCCCGACTGTTAATATCCACGCCCTCCTGGTTGCAAAGAAATTCCATGATCCCAGCGTAATCGCAATTCTTTATTTGGTCGAGAAGTGCTTTGTCGTTCCATGCGGCGCATTCAGCGGCATTAGACAATGGCGTGCGTCCGTTAGCATCGGGATGGTCTACTTCCACGAGACCTGTCTCGACGAGCATCTTGACGATGGTCAAATGGCCCGATCGCGCTGCTGCGGATAATGGCGTAACGCCATTTCGGTCCTCGCAGTCTGCGACTCGTTTTGCCCTCTTGCGGTCGGCTAGCAGCAGTTCTGCTATTTCGTCTTGTCCCTCACAGGCCGCTGCGTGCAAAGGGGAAAACCCCGAGGGTAGGCCGATCTCCGGGAGAATATCCTCTCGTTCCAGGAGCATTTCGACGTACCGAGCGTCGTCGAGTCTTGCTGCATACAATAGAGTAGTACCTCGTTCGGTCTGAATATTGGGATCCACCTTATCTGACATGGCAAGCAGGGGAAAAAGGTCGGATTCTAGAACGGCGGCGAGCATCAAGGCCGAAAACCCATTTCTGTTGATGACACTCGTGTCTATGCCACATTCTAGAAGAGTTCCGGCGGTCTCGGCAACCTTGTCTTCGCGGTCTTGGCTGCCAAAACGTATTAAACGATGGAGAAAGGTGTCCCCAAGTGCATCTTTATCGTTGATGTCGTGGCCGAAATGTTTGACGAGTAGAGATATGCACTTAGGGGCAAGCTCGGTTACGGCCATTCGAAGTAACCGCCCACCTGATCCCACTTTGGTGTTGAACCCAGAATTCCCGTCCGCGAGGATTTCATCGCAAAGTCTTCTTAACACTTCGGGATCGTCCCTGATCAACGCCGCATGAAAAGGGTTTCTGGAGCTTGGAAACTTAATAATAGCATACCGTTCCTCTTCTAGACCCGACTCCTTTCGCGTTTTCCGCCAAGAAGGAATGGCAATCTTAAGAATAAAATCGAGGGCAGATATGTCTCCTTTCTGGCTCGCCTGATGCAGCTGAGTGACCAGGATATCCAGAGACACATCTCCTAAAATCGCCCCTCTAGATTCCAGGAATAATCCCAAGGCCTCATGGCCCCAAAGACAGGAGAGGTATAATGGGGTCTCTCCATTGTTGTTGGGTTCGTTGACGTCCACACCCTTCTCAATGAGATACCGCACCACCTCCTCATGACCTCCTATGCAAGCCCTTGTCAACGCCGTGTACCCCTCGCAATCCTGCGCGGTCAAGTCAGCTCCCCGCTCAACCAAGCGTTTGACTACGCTTAAATGGCCTTGATTAGTGGCCAGAAGCAGAGCGGTACAAGAGCCGTAATCTCGGAACTCTAGGTCAGCCCCATGCTCTAAGAGTGCATCTATAATTTCGAGATGTCCTCCTCCCGCGGCGCTCGACAATGCTGACCTCCCATGGAAGCCTGGATCGTTGACGGAAACCGTGGACGGGTAGTGCTCTAGGATGTAATGCACCGTTTTTAAATAACCATTCCCCGCTGCTATTGTGAGAAGCGTTTGACCGAATTCGTCCTGACGAGCTAAGGGTAGATCGGACTCCGGATAAAACGATAGAACCGTCGAGAGAAGGACTGAATCTTCAAATCGCGTAGCCGCGTAAGCCGCAGGGTCCAAAACACATTCCTTAAGCGCCGGTGAGCTGGCAAGCGAGTTCAGAGGCCGTCGAAGATAGGCAATATCATGGCTCGATTGCACCTTTGCTTCAAAGAGGTGATCCACTAAATGGGCAGTACAATATAAGAAAAAAGGGAACTCGAAATTCAACCTTTGGATAGCCGCCAATATCTGTAGGATGAGACACGCCACGGAAGTGAGTTCAGGATTCCTCTTCAGAAAGGCATCCAATTTCCAAGTTTTTTTGTCATGGCGTACTTGCATACTAGTTGCTGTTGAGGGATCGTCCAGGGGTGGCGAGTCATCGTCCAGTCCCAGGAGTTGATGGATCGCATCCTGGATCGTTTCACCATTGAACAGATTTAAGCAAAGATCTGGTCGGCTCATCATACGTAAAACGGGACCTTCCATTGCCTCGAAAAATAGTTCCAACACGGATTTCGACCGAATCTCAAGACCGACGAGAGATCGCGACCATTCCCCAACGCGGGCCGTCATGTTGCTTAGGGTTTCCTGGGCATCTTCAGCGAAACACTGGACGCATGCTGCCAGTAACTCCTCATGGCCATGGGTAATGGTCAATTCCCTAGAACTGAGTGTGTGGTTAAACAGCGACAAGCCCCGAGTAACCATGTAATCCTTGACGGATTGATGGATGAGAAACACACTTCTCCTTGGCATGACCAAATCCAGGTACCTGTAGGTCCCACTTGATTTTATCCTAAATGAGGATATCCCTCGAGTCCCTGGACGATGGGGACGGGTGATGACCTTTATTTCTCTGGATAGAGAGACTCCAATACCTTTCACCTCGACCAAACCACCGGATATCGTTGGAAGCAGCCGTTCCATTTGCTCATCGCTTACAATGAGGGCCGGGGAGTGGCCGACAAGATTGTCATTAATAGGTCGTAAAGGCTTTGCGTTCAGAGCAGCTCGGAGCTGGGGAATTGAAGGAGGACTAAAAGCAAAACAAAGCCAATTGAACAACCTATAAGAGAGAGAAGGCGATCGGTCCAAGAGGGCCTTGACGATCCCTTCATAAATGGCCGAGAGGTTATCGTGAACAGAATCGATCATGTCGCGTATTGCATCCCCTCCCTCGCCGTCTCGATACATGCTAACCGCTCTGGATGTAACGAGCTTGGTCCACTGGAAGCTTCCGTTGGCGCCTTTGATAATCTCAGATTCGAGTGACTTTATTATCTCATCTATCCCGGCGGACTCTTTGGCGAACGCTTGCCGGACAAACTCTTCGACATCTCGGCTGTTCTCGTTTTCGAGGCAAATGCGTGGCCCTTCCGATAGAGGCCAGGACCGCGGGACATGCCGTGACGAGACACAGATACTGAATGAATTACTGCTCGACTGGAACCTAGTGACCATTTCCCGTAGGTTGTCGACGATAAGTTCTCGCTCTTCAGAGGATTTGCATTCATCGAGAGCATCCACGAATACCCTGATACGGAAGTGGCTCAGCCCAACAGATATCGCGCCCTCTAACAGTTCAAAAAGTTCGGGAGTCTGCCAATTTCCTGGGCTGTGGCTTTGGTTCCATCTTTTAGATCGCGATGCCAAATATTGGATGAATGTGCTGGGAGAGTGGCTGATAATCTGATGGACTGTTGATCTGAGAAACCCTTCCGCTGAACTCTGCAATTTCGTCCCCAGGCCGTAGAAGAAAAATGCGGTGTGGCAAGTTTCCCCAGTCTCCGATGACGATTGCACGGCAAATTTGGTCAACGTAGATTTCCCCGTCCCCGGGTGACCTAACAACCATAAGATGGACCGGCCATTTTCATGCCAGCCTTCGTAGATCGGATGGGTAAGGAGCCATTTACACGTTTGTCCAGATGGGTGCTCGATCCCGGCTTGGCGTTCTCCCATGTCGGAGAATGCTAGCAGCTCGAGAAAGCGGTCTACTTGATCCAAGCCGTCACTTCCAGGTTTTTCGCGTGCGCGTGCCTTAATACCACCCATATCTTGCTCGAACACTTCAGGCTCGTCGTCTTTGGGCATCGCGTTCATTCTTTCGACCATAAGAGAGAGGTTTTGGACGATCCGCTGATAGCCCGCATCCTCGCTTTGGCCGAATTTGGGCATGTCTCGATGACCGGCGGGTATCGGTATTGGTAGATATCCTTCGATGGTGGCCGATACTTTATCGACAATGAAGCCAACGCCGGGTGTACTATGCTCCTCGAAGAAGCATACGACGGAACAGCGCTCGTGGTTCCTTCGGAGCCACATACCAAACGAGGCTCGTATATCCGACAGCACTGAAAGACACAACATCAGAAACCGCGCAGCCAACGTGTTGGTTTCTATTATCTCACCCACCTTCGGAGTCGGGTCGTAAAACCCCTAAAGTCCTTTTATTCAGCTGCCTATCTGCCAACGCCAAGATTTTGGAGATGACAACCGCATAATCAGCCAGGTCGGAGCCTCGGTGAGGTGTCCCTAAGAAGAATAGTCCAATAGTACATTGGTCTAGCTGCTTGTGGTGCTCCTCTGGGGCCTCGGCAGAGATGCAGAGAGCTTTCTGAGAAACCAGGCCTCCGAGACTATGCGTGACGAGGATAATAGGCCGAAATGCATCATTTGCCCTTCGCAACGCCCCGACCTCGGCCACGAGAGTCGCGGCGTGCGTACGAAGATTTCCATTACCAACCTTTCCGTCCTTGCTCAAGAATTTTGTGACGTCGGCATCGTATCCGAAAGTCAGAATTCTCGCGTCTGACATGTCCTTTCGCAACAGGTCGACTGGCCAGTAGGTGCCCGACTTGTGGTGCCACGTACGGAACGAATCGCCCGTCAGGCCGTGGATGAAGATAATGTCGATGACGGATTCCTCAGGAGTATGCAAGATCCTGAGTCCCCTCGTGTCTCTGCCCGGAAAAAGTGTGTCTCTGACAGGGTCCTGCTCTTTTGCGGAATCGGCTGCAGAAGACCCGCCATCGTGAGGATCGCTATGAATGGCGCGCTTCCCCTTTTCCTGGGGTTTAAACAATTTTTTAACTGACTTCATAGAGGCTAGTTATTTGAGGGCCCTGGACACATGAGAAGTTAGATCTTGCAATTGGGAAGATGGAGTTTTGGGAGCAGGCTCGGAGCCTGGTGAAGGGATTTGATTTCAAGCGCCAACATGAACGCATAAGCCAGCTGTGAGCTTGACCAATAGAGAGACGAATGAAAAGTGATGGGAAGAATTTCGCATGCACAGCCACGGTTGACATTAATGACCGATTCCAGCGGGGGGTGGTCTTTACCATTGCTCGCACAGCCCGCGGACCGTTTCCGGCATTAAACAATGGCGTGCGTCCGTTAGCATCGGGATGGTATCAACAACTATATTCAACGTTGAACGCACTGCCGAGTCGGCTTCTGTGATCGCGGGATTGATGTGTTGTTCTTCAGCCATGTTTTCTCAATGCCACGCGAGCTCCATTAAAAATCGACAAGATATGGGTTGTCAACAGCGTATATGTATCCACAATCTGATTATCGAGAATGTTTATGGTTATCATCGGATCTGTGTAGTTCCCGCTTCAATTTGAGCATGGGTAAGCGACAAGCGGGAAGGGCTTAGTGTGGTACGAGGAGTTTCTGAGCTTATTTTCGGGATCCAACGCACTGAGACCTAGGTTAAATCGTCTTCCAGTTGACGCCACTCCTAGTTATGATCGCTGGTGCCTTGCCTATCTCCGATACAAGTGTCTTGCCACAGGGAGGCAGTGGGGGGCCGAGTATTGCGTTGGAGGAGCATCCATCAAGATCCATTAGGATCCACCAAGGTCGCAAAAGTACGTCGGGCCATGGCGCTCTCGCACGCCGATGGAGATGTGGCCGATTAGCTGAGTGTTTTCCCACATGGGTGGTAAAGTTGTTGGAGACGTTGCATAAATAACTTATTCCCATCTATCTGGGTCGGGTAGGTCTGGTTGAACCAGTACTGTAGTCAGCCATTAAAGAGTATTATTCTCAGCATTCAGACAAATACAGCGACAAGGATCACGACACCGCCCACTCTATGTGAACATACGCCCTCGAGAGTGGCTACTAGTGCCCGAACTATTTCTAGGCTATGAAAGGGGATAATTGAAACGAACGATTAATCTAGCTCTTTCAGCTAACTACAATTCAATAATACCGTTACTTCTCCGTTCCATCATCGAGTCTTCATTACCAGCCCACTGCACCTGTCCGTCTTCATTATGACGTGTGATGGTGCCTATTCTTTCCTCGGCTTTAACCATTCGAAGCAATCAACAAGGGCGATTAATGGTGCGCATACCACCGGGTCAAGAGTGTCCTAGTACTCCCTTGCCTAACGTTATCCTGTAGCGAAGACGGCAAGGCTTCCTCTTCCCCCATCAACGCCGGGCGCTCGGGTCCCTTCGCAGCGGTAACCCGACCTTCGACAGGACTTGCAACCTTGATGTGAAGTTGACGTTGCTTGGTCGTAGTAGTCTCGGTCACGGTCACTTCTCCTAAGAGCGTATCTCCTTGTCGCGAGCCAAGCGTCCCCTGCGTTGCCTTCAGTCCACGGGTGTCTCTGCTGGCCTTGACAACTACGTTGTCATTGGTATTCTCACTAATATCCTCACTAGTATCGTTATTCTTGGGACTAGGCGTAGCTTTAGCGATGGTGGCGGTGGACTTAATGCCCGTTGCTTGCTCAATCCAATCATGTACGAACTCGAAGTTGCCATCTTCGGCACTTTCGAAATGGCACATCGTGACGTGGTCGGCCTCCACTGGCAAAATCTGCTCGTCAGCGACATCCATCCGGGCGACTGCCAAATCGACAATGAGACTATGGGTGCCGGGCCAAGGCAGCATCTCGTACAGACTGACGAGGTGGTAGTTGGGGGCGAGCTGGCGGAACTTGGCGTTGATATCGGCGAGGCATTCCGAGTCGCGCTTTAGAGCCTCGGCGAGGGGAGAGCGCTTGCCCGAGGACTTATCTAGGCCGGAGAAGGCGAGAGATATGTGGTCCCACATGTCTTTGTTCTTGCCCGTGCCGGCGTGCGGCGTGCCAAAGAAGATCTGGTCGGGGGGCGGGGGGAAGAGGCGAAAGGAACGGCGTGGCCAGTGTCAGTCTATGCCGCAGTATCAAGAGAGGTTGTTGGCAGGGTTGACTGTGCGGACGGGGAGACAACTTACAATACCCTTTGTTGCTTGAGCAATTGAATTGAACCTATGCTGATATTCCGCTATATAGAGCCTAGGAAAACAGGGGCTAAGTCAGTAAAAAGTCGGTAATGCCAATCCGTAACGTCGAGCCATCGGCGACTACGCTAACCTGCTTGACAATGAGTCTACCTAGGCAATGGGCGACGAAAACGATGGGCCGTTCTGGCCCCGCTCGACGCCTCTTGACCGACAGGAACGTGAGCAGGGATAGGGCGTTGTCCCTGATTCGGGCGGCTGAGTTGTTGCGGTACATGTCTCCGTTGTATCCAAAGGACAAGACCCTCATGTTCGGCCAAAGCGACGGGAGCAGGTCCCTGGGCCATAGTACTGGTTTGGAATTGGCGTCCCCTCCCCTGTTCTCCCAGGTTCGTACAGGATCTCTGTCGACACCGTGGACGAGAACGAGACTAGAAAAGGGAAAAAAGATGCTTCATTAGTATTTCTTTCTACCCCTGGCCCCTGACTATTGGTATCGGTATCGAGCATGCACTTACTCAATGCCCCCAGTACCGTTGCCAGTCGCGGTGGGGACGTGAAGCTCTTGAAGGCTCACTCGCTGAGACATGATGTCGTTTGTTGAGTGTGGAAGACGGTTGGTTTTGTGGTCTCGGAGGGTGTGTTAGAGGGAAATGGAGGAGCGAGAGCACTACAAAAGAAAGAATGGGGGTCGGTCGCGCTTTCGATTGGAGTGCGGATATTCCTTATCAAATACAGATGAGACAGACACTCCTCCCGGCAAATGGAACCCCGGAGACAGAACGACCCTTAAGGCCAACTACTCCCAGACGAAAAGCTACCAGACCATCCGTTTCTATCATATCCAGGCAGCCTGCATCGCCCAACGTCCTCGGAATGACGTGCCCAACAATGGGATGGGCTGTAGAGGCCGGGTTACATTGACTGCTGCGCTACGACATGCGTGCAAGGAGACAAAAGCTCAAATAGAACCTCACAATGTATCACGCTTCTCGCAAAAAAAAAAAAAAAAAAAAAAAAAAAAAAAAAGGACAAAAAAGAGGGCATGAGCCCAAATACCCATGGCCCTTGGCTCAGTATCCAGACATTGACTCACTCATCCCTACCCAACTTTGCGCCCAACTCACTCAAACACCCCATCTGCAATGGCTAAAGTCCTCAGCGACGGAGGTAGAACGCCTCGAGTTCCCAGAACGGCTGTTAAACAAAAGCCACGCGATCTAATTTTTTCATCTTTGTCTGACTTCCTTTCTCTCTTAAAACCAAAGACAACCCCCCAGAGCAGGCGCCGACCAATCTTTTTTTTTTCTTTTTTTTTCCACGAGCATCCCGCTTTCGCACCCTCCTCTCTTGGACTATCAAACTGACAGGTCATCTCATTCTTCAGAACCATGGAAGAGTTTAGTACTGCAAAAGGTGGCGTCGACGGACTTCACGTCCTTTATGAACGCCCGGAAGGCACCCAGGGGATCATCGAGTAGGTTATTACGCCGTGATTCCACCTGATAAGAGGAAAGAGATGAAAAGTAACTGACGCCGGCGCGCGACATCACAGTATCGTTGCCGTCCACGGCATGGGCGGTCACTGCGTTAACTCGTGGACACACCAGGCAACCAAGTGCTTCTGGCTGCGTGACTTGTTGCCCGTTAAAATGCCCCAGGCCCGCATCATAACATTCCAATACGACACCCCAAGGCTTTTCGGCCAGACCGCCTACGGGGTGCCTGATCACGCCGGGGCACTTCTCAAAGCCCTCAGGGACAAACGTGATGAGGTATTAGTGACTTCCCAATTTTTTTTATTATTCCAACGGCAATGGTGCTGATATGGGAGGTTTCAGGAGTCAACGGACCCGATTGTCTTCATCGGGCACAGCCTGGGGGGAATCATTATCAAGAAGGTGGGCGGGAAAAGACCTAAATTGTGTATCTTTCTTCGTTTCATCATCGGTTCACTACAACATGGCTTCGCACTTCGCTAACGAACGACAATGATCAAACGGTATTAGGCGATAGAGTTGGCTAATACAGACGACGTGTTTCGGGATAATATCGCCAAAGCAGCACAGGGGATAGTAAGGACCATCCTGTTCCTTCTACTTGTAAACTATGCCGCACAAGATTACTTTGGCTGACAACCGGGGACCCGTTCCTTTTCTCCCACCGCACTCCAACAGGTCTTCTTCGGGACCCCCCACCGCGGCTCCGCTGTCGCAAGCTTCCTGATTGTCAAAATGATGACCTCCCTACCTGGCTGGTCCGGCACTAAGTTCCTCCCGCTGCTCGAGATCAACTCGAACGGCCTGTCGGAAATCACCGAGGATTTCCTGCCGTTCGCGCACAAGTACGCACTTGTCACATTTTACGAGCAGCACAACTTTCCATGGCTTAAGTATAGGTAGAAATGCCTCTACTCGCCTCTGCTTCGGGGGGAGATGGTAAAACGTCCCGCGTCGGAATCGAACGACGAATCCCCATCTTTTAAGACTTCCCTATCAGTTTCGACTCTTTGGTTCGGAATACGGTATGCATCACAGGCCTCTTTTCCATAGGGGGGATGGGGGGGGGTGTCCGTGGAGGGGTGATTCCCGTCCCATATGGAAGACTAACCTCGGCATTCCCGTAGAACCCCCCTTCAAGCAATGCCGCCGAAAAAGGAGATTCCATACCCGGAAAAGGCTGACTACAAAAGCAAAGGGTTCAAGATCGACGTCCTGCGCACACCGAGTTCCTCGGAAACGCCTACAAGACGGCAAGGGACGTTTCCCGCCTGGTGCGCGAGGAGATCGTGCCATTCGTCCAGAGGGGGGGACACGGAATGGTGGGTGGGCTGGTACACGGAGGCAGCTGCCTATTCGATGGCCGCATCTACTTTTCAGACACAAACGCTTCATTCTTCGGTTATATACAGTACATGATTTCCACTATGCACCCAATAGGTCTGTGGGTTCAGACTCGTACTCTGAGTCATCATCTGAAACTATAAAAGGCCGGTAGCGATCACCTTAAAGAGCTTCGAAAGGAAACGTCTATATAAACTACAGGTTCTACCATATATCTAGTTTGTCTTTCAAGACTCTCCAGTAGTCAATTCAAGTACAACTACACCCCTACACTCGGATCCGCACTTCTTATCCATATTTTGTGAATACTGCTTGACTGCCTTACTTATCCACTAACAGACAACCACCTCGACCCTGATATACCGAGAGTCAGTGTTAGGATCGTAACAAGAGAGAGCGCGATTTGGAAACTCCGCTATATATGATAAGGGAAGTGCCAGTGAGTAAAGGACGGATGAATTTTCTATCGGCGTTTAGGCTGGCTGACGGGAGGGCCTTGTCACTTGTGAAAGCCTTCCATTAAGCTAGCTTTGTCGTGCCATGACGCCCTGTTGTCTATCAGCAACGATGTTGATTCTGAAGATTAGAGGTCGACTGTGCTATAATTTTAACGACGGTGTGTAATATGCATTGAAGGGAAGAGATCTCTTCAGCTTGAACTGAACGTACAGTCTAATTACCACTTGATCCGTCCTCTCAGTACGTAAACCAGGAGCTAGTTCATCTATCGCCACCCCATTTGAGTCAACACAAGCCTCGACAGGAGGTAACCGAGAAAGCGTCCCTAGGCATCCAGCACCCCATAGAGAGGAGTACAGCAAGGGGGTGTTGGAGAATGAGCCTCCTCTAGTACCCTGGTTAAGGAGTTAACAACTTCCTTGGCCGTTGGACGGCAAGTCGGTTCTACGTTTAGCATCTTCTCGCTTAGCTGTAAGACCATTGTCGGGAAACATTCCGAGAATTCCAAGTGCTTCCAACGGCGCCTCTTGTTCCTCGGATGCCCTCGGGCCTGGTGTACCGCATTCCAGAAGTCGGGTCTGCCAACTAGGGTAGAGTAATAATTTCCCTTGCAGCATGGGAGCTTAACAACGAGCAGGGGGTTAAGCAGAGCTTCGCTAATCTCAAAAAAGACGCAGCCGAGCGAGAAAATGTCACCACTCCGACCGAATCTCTGACAATCCGCCGCCTCCACAGGGAGATATTTCGCGGTCCCGGGCGTGTTGGTGGTGGCGTACCGTGTGTTCTCTTCGCAGTAAAACGACGTTCCAAAGTCTGTGAAGAGGATGTTTTCTCTGTGGATGAGGATGTTATCTGGCTTTATGTCGCGATGACGGATGCAAAGTCCATGAATATGTTGAACCGTGCTGGCCAAACAATACATCCACCGAAGTAGCCTAGACGCCTTGGTTTCGAAATCTTCCCACTGCAAGTCTTGCCAGTTCCGAAAATCGAAAAATCGCTGCTCCATAGCTTGTAGGTAGTCAGCTAGATTGCACTCTGCCCGTGGTTCCAGTATAATATTGTACCATTCGTTATCGGCGAATGCGTCAATGACACTCACAACATGGTGGTGGCGCGATTTCCGGATCAGGGCGACTTCTTGGTTGATTTTGGTGATATTTATTTTGGCGAGTAGCAACCGTTTGCAAGCGTATATCTTCTCGGAATTATCCATGCTCCGGTGTGTAGCCTCACAAACCATCCCGAAACCGCCTCTAGCGAAAGTTGTCCCGAGAATATAATCACTGCTGACATCGTCTGTACGTGGCCTAGTCTTCTTTTTTGAAAGATCTGACACCTTTGAGAAGGACGCATCATCTTCGGATATTGACCTCTTCCTTGGCCGGATCGCAGCAGACTCTGACTCATGTAGCGTAGAGGACTTCTCAATGGCACTTCGACTGTTATAAGCTGAGGCTTGAGGCTTGTCGTTTGGTACCGGAGTCGCTGCGTCGGACGCAGGCATAACAGGTAGTTGAGGAGGCGTCGTACAGCCCTTGTCCCCTCTGCGGATACGGGCTCGTTCATTATACACATCTTGGATCGTAAAAACGCTCTGGGGGTATACTTGTTGTAAACGCTTCAGAATCTCCCTAGGGCGTGTGTTCAGCTTGGTGAGGTCTGCCACCATCTCTTTCTGCTGGGAACTCCATCTGCGATGTGATGGGTGTGCTGATGGGTCAAACGACGGCGGATGATTGTGTACTCTCTCGTGAGGCTCACTGCTGAGCTTCCAGGACCACTTATAGTTGTCCTTCGCAGAAGCTTTAGCAGTTCCTCTCCAGAGACAGCCAGTTTTGCGTGACGCAACGGATCTAAGACCCTGACCCCTAGAAACCCGTTGGTGGCCACCCCGGTCACAACGGATTGTATACCGAGTGTTGATAAATTTGCCGGGGTTATTTGGGTCGGCAATTGGGGTGTTGGCGTGGTGGCGAACTACAGCGTAGCCGTGTTGTTTGGCAAAGTGGTTAAGGGACTCGACAATTTCCTCGGCGGACTCTGCGAGCCTCGCGGATCCGTCTGGCATCACGAGGCTACATTCTGGAGGGTTCGGAAGCTCCCAAATTCTCCTTTCGGCGCCCTGCAGGGTTTGTCTGGACATGGCCATCTAGAAAATCGTCAGCTCTTTGGTGGTCTTGGTAGATAGGAGAAATGGGCCCAAGAAGCCTTCGCAGCGGCCGCAATCATTCTGGAAGGAGGTGAGTAGGATGGGTGGTGGGTTCGAGGCTCAGGGTCTTTTCGAGGATGTGGTCATGTGATATTCGAACCTAGAACATTCCAAACCGTAGGTACCTAGGTACCCCGGCAACACAGGAGCAGCGCATCGAGGGCACAGCCTGGCCAGACTCGCATCATCGCCACCGCCACTGAGCCATCGACTGGCTGATTTCTGTCAACGAAGCCAATCCTGCAGGAAGATGCAATCAGCACCATCAACGCCATTCCTTGTGGTTGACGGCGGTCCCCTGTGTGTCAGACTCCCAGTCGTCACGCGCCGTCAGATGCCGATTCCAGAATGCAGGAGAGATTTCTCTGCTCATGCTTATTGGTTTATCCATCGACCTGACGCGCCCGGAAATTCCGGTCCCAACTGTACTCCTACATAGCCTGTTACTTCACAACACGAGCCTCGTTCTAAAAACCACAACGAGGTTATCATCTCGGGCAATCGTGAAATGGTGGATCCGTAATGATGAATACTGATAGCCTCGCGACTGAATACTGTCGAGTCCGTTTCGAGAGCCAATCACTTCTCGAACGCTTGATAATTATGTTTCAACTCTGCAAAGCCGACCGTCTTCATCCTCTTCATAAACCTCGCTTCCGACAGCAGTAACCGCATAAAACAGACTCTCCGGATCATACTTCTCCTTAATCTCCAACAACCTCTCATAATTCGCCCCATAAAAGTGCTCCTGGAAATCCTGCTGTCTGAAATTAGCCTCATTCAGATACGTTCCGGAACCGGGCGTCGCCTCTTCCAGCTGCGGCGAGATCGTGTCCGTCAACACATCAGCCATGGCGTCCATCTTCGCCCTCGGCGCATCGAAATCCCATAATCCGACCACGATACAGTGAGAGACTGCTTCTCTCCAAGCCGGAAGAACGGCATTCGCCGCGACTGACACGTTCCCGCTCACGTCGAGGGCTTGACAGGCAAAGAAGAAATCGCCGCTCGCGGTGCCGTCTCGAAGAGCTTGCGTCACGGCAGCGTTGGCTTCGGGGTCCTCTACCACGGTGCGGGGGATGAGACGGCTGGATGTGACTTGGCCGGCGCTGAAGATGCCGTAGGGCAATGGACCGAAGTCTCCGACGAAGTGGTCGAGAAATCGCGGGGATTCACGAGCTTGGAAGGCAAAAGGCACGCCGCGTTTGTCGAGTTCATCGAAGATGGGTTGTAGGAGAGCAATGACCTCGGTAGTCGACTTTCCCGCGGCAGTCAAACTGAAGATGCTGAACGAGTCGTTGTAGACGGAGTAGAGCAGTGAAGTGTCTTGTGCCAGGATGGGTGGGAGTAAGCTTTGGAATGCCCCAATTGCCTCCCAGTAAGCGTCTTGCCCAATCTCTGAGTCGTCAAACTGTAGGTGAGCTCCGCCGACGGGCCCGTCTTTATGGAGTCTCGTAGTCATGCTGAGTACGACGCCGTAAGTGCCTCCTCCACCTCCACTCAGAGCCCAGTAAAGATCTCGGTTTTCCGTGGGAGTAGCAATGAGATGCTCTCCTTCCGCCGTGGCGACCTCCCATTCCAAGACATTGTCGGCACCAAGCCCGTAAAGACTGCTGAGCGTAGAGTGGCCCCCGCCCATCGTGTAGCCACCTGCAATACCCACGGTTGGACAGGTGCCTCCAACGACCATGTATCCGTGATCACTCGCGGTAGTATATGCTTCCCATCCCTGGACTCCCGCGCCAAGTTTCAGTGCTGGGCCGTTGTAATACTCGGACTCGTAGTCCTCAATGACCTTGGTAGATTTGAGGCTGTGCGTCCAAAGCGCTAAGCCACCTTTGCCCGTGGACTTTCCGAGATAACTTGAGAAGAAGTATCATCAGTTTGGGTATGCCATCGAAGACAAAAGCCGCGAGACCCACTCGTGCCCGGTATTCTTTATCACCAGCCGAATGTTGTTTGCCTTGGCAAATTTGATTCCGGCAACAACATCGTCTGCTCCGGTAACATTGATAGAGTAACTGACATACTTGCCCAATTCGCAAGGCTTCTCAATCGGAGGATACGGATCACAACCTTGAGCAAAAGGCCAGCTGACCTCGCCCGGAAACGGGAAACTGAGATGTATTGTTAATCCTTGATCGATACCCGAAAGTGATAATACTCGACTTACTGGGCTTGCGCAAAGTTCCACGTGTATTGAAGAGCGGCGCATCCCACTGCGTCGTAATGCCCGTCATGAGGACCCCCAGAATGACAAATACTCCCGACGGGAATGGTCGCGATCAGACGTCCGCCAACAGTCTCATTCAACGAGCTCCAGAGTTCTTCCGACGGCCATTTCTCATCGCCGCGAATGGGCTTACATCCAGCAGCTTGGGCAGCTGCAGCCGTCACTAAAGCAAGCAAGCAGCCAAGCGTCCTCCCGAAGCCCATCATGGTCGCTCAAGTAAGGAATTCAAGAATTCTACTCTGGGCGACTTTAGAAAGAGAGTGTAAAAGCTCCGAGTTTCTTCTTTCGGCGATGATTTAAGTTTATCCGTGGTTTTATGACGCGCGAGTTCAGCCGGTGTTTGCCTGTTTGTATCCGGCACGGCTATGGAGCTCATCAAGGCATGACGCGGCTTCTTATTATGTCGACAGGTGTTTCTGTGTTTTGACATCTTAACACTTTCTCATCTATATGCGCAAGTGGGCGGGCTGGGATAAAATTGGGGGACTCGGGGGAAATGCGTGTTGCAACGTCAGAATGAGCAGAAGTTGAAACACTAACACATTTCTACCACCTATCGCGAACAGCCTGTACGAGAGTCTCGAAAGCCCTACGGTCGCCCTCCTCCGTCTCCTGCGCACGATTCAACCTGGGGAGCACCGAATGGGGATCGTCACTGTCCTCCCGGGACATAGGAGTTGGGTCATTGTTCCCAAACTCTAGATCGCCAGTTTCAAAGTCGGCCTCGATCCACGGGCTAGGGAGAAGGCCGTTATCGAACGTGATGTAGCGACCGGGAAAGAGGGTAGTCCCCAAATTCTCGGGCTCGCAAAATTGTAGGTCGTATCGCTTACTACAGTCGAAGCGGAAGTCCGTAAGGCTGCACAGGTTCGTGCGTATTCCGTCGAAGACCTTTTCCCAAGTTCCATCGTAGGTGAAGACGGAGCGGGGGTGATACGGTTCTTCCATTACGAAGCCGTACGAACCGGGCGGGAGGGAGGTCCAGTCATGCGTTGGTACTGCCCATCTCTTGAAGCAATATCCGTGAAATGCCATGTGGGACACGATGAAGCACATGTCCAGCCGAAGGGAGGTAAGAGAGGCATGAGACAGGACCCAGTCGAATTGGTCGTTGTGACCTATGACATAGTTGCCCAACGACAGAGTCTTTAGGTTCGGAAAGTAAAGGCCCTTGCCTTCAAAGTAGCCGGGACATACACCCCAGCATTCATGGAAATAGAGGGTTAGGCTGGTAAGCTGATCAGAGAAGCAAGGAAGGATGGTTTTTCGGAGGTACGGCTCAAACTCTCTGCGCTCAATTCGCTCTAAATCATAGTCTGGTCCAGGCTCATCGTACTCCTCGAGTATCAACAGATGAACCTGTTTCATCTCCTTGATAACGTCCTTGAAGAGATCAGAGGAGTAGAACTCATCAAGCGGGGCGTTTTGCAAGTTTCGGAGAACCAGGGATCGGATGGGGGTGAGGTTGTTCTCCCGGTCGGCGGCGCGTTCCTTTAGGAACCTAAAAACAACCCTGAGCGTGTTCAATCTCGTGGGGATGTGTTCGATCTCATATTCAAAGTAGAAATTATTCTCCACGCCGCGGCACTTGGAGAAAAAGCTCAGCTGCAGCGTCCTGACGTTTGGCAGCTGGTTAATGCGACTGACTGCAAGAGTGAAGGAATTTGCATTGCACTCGTCATCCCAGACATCTTCCTCGTCGCCTTCAGCGTTGTCGATGACGCTGTGTACAGTAACGCGCTTGGCCGCCGTCCGGACCACCGCGTTGTTGACCATTTCGTGCCATCGGGTGAATCCCTCCTCGGCGTCGGGGTTTTTCCGGAGAGAGATATCCCTAAACAGGTGGCTGCTGGCGACGTTGTTCCATGTGCGGCATACGAGCCGGGCATTGCAGATTGATTCAAAGTTGAGTTTTTTGGGCGCCCCTTCCGGGTCGTCTGGCGCGATGAGATGTCCGAGGATCAGGCCTAAGACCTCTGGGGGTAAACTATTTAGCTCCATTGATATGCGGAGCGACTGAAGCAGTCAAGAGTGAATAGTGAGAACTGAGGATTGGTTGGGGATAATATGGTCGAGCAAAGCTGCAGCAGATACCAACAATTGTATCAAGCTGAAGAATCACAATCACCAGGAGTTGGCCTTAGGCCAGGAAGCCCCATGGGCCATGGCTCCCTGGCCTTCTCGTCCCACCACCCTTGTCCTACAGCATTAACCTTATCGGAGAGCCGGAATAAACGGACCGTGCCTGGTACTACGCTGACTAACAATTCGAGGACTAGACCCATAGTTTTAGGCAGTGACAAGGTCGATAAACGCCAGATATGCATCGCTTTCCTCTGTGGCGTTGGGAATCTTCGCTCTTATCCTTGTCCAAAGATATCGAGGGTCGTGGGGGAGACGGACCGTGTGATCACGGCAAAGGAGTTAAGCAATACCAAACGTCGACGCTGGACTAGTGAATTTGACCACTGGGAGGAAGAGCCACCAACGTGATATGCTTGAGAGTCCCCATTGTCGATCTGGTGCCGAGATGACAGAATCTGCATTCTAAGACGAGGCGTTACTCGATATTTCATACGGCCTTGGGGGATACATGATTTTACCCTCCTGCAAGGGCATGTTCTCTGTGCAGCCACACCGAGGTATCAGATTATCGTCTCATAGGGACCCAAGGCAGCGACTGAGCTGGTGGGAGATAGTATTGGACAACCTACTGACTCGAATTATTCCGAGTGCTTCGCCATACCCTAGGCACAGTACTTTACTTCGTGGATCGAATCGGTTTTACCTTCTGGTAGGATTTAGGCCTAGCGCATTAGTTTAGCTTTGTCGAGGAAACTGCTCCAGGTGTATGCATTATAAATGGAGACAAGCTTGTCTGCCATACTGACCTCGAGTGGTATCAAGATATACCGGCATGGCCTGCTGTGGAGTTGTGTCTTCAAAATAGGCATCCACTGAAAGATAAGCGGAGTATAACACTTTTGAGAACCTGAGATGACAGGCTCTCTGCATTACTGGAGATAGGCGGGGAACTAAGCTATAACACATCGAACATATCTTATCTGACCTGATTCTATTCGGTTCTCGATCTCGTCTGACGAACCGTCCAAAATCTAAAAAAGGAAGGTGATGCGAGGATCGATCAATTCTGTTTACAACAAGCCCGGGCAAAATTCCTGCCGACTGGCAACCTCTGTACGCCTTTCCAGGGACAGTCAGACTTGAGCGGTGAAAGACCAGGTCGGCCTATAAATCCACCTCGACGTCAACTCTTGACTTATAGAAACAACTTCAGCACATCCTGCCATCGCTCACCTTATTCCCCATGGCCTCCAACTCCGACCTTGGACCGCTACCGAAAAAGATCGCGGGGAGCTGCCTTTGCGGTAAGGTTGGCTACAGAATTGACTTCCCCGAAAACCACAGCTTCGTCAGAAATGTGCGATGAAAACCCGACCAGCTGCAATGTGTGTGGAGATTCCTGCCACTAACATGCGAAGTAGAGTGGTACCTGCCAATGCACCCAGTGTCGCAAAAGCACTTCCTCACTCTTCTTCATCTATCAAAAGGTTCCTTACGCATCGGTGACATGGACAACGCCCACCGATAGCTTGAAGAATTACTACTGCACCGAAGGCAACGCTCGCGGGTTTTGCAACCAATGCGGCACGTTTTTATATTGGCGTCGTGAGGCTGGTCCGAACATCAGCATCGCGATCGGCACCATGGATCCGCTCTATCTCTTCGGCGAAGGATGGGAGGACTCGAATGGTGAGGTACCTCAGGGTGGATTCGGAAGACTTTTGGCGAGTGGGAGGGGTGGTCATGAGTGGGTGCAGAACGAGATTCCGGGAGTGACAGACAATCTTGCGCTGCTGGGCGCTGGAGGGATTGGAAAACGGTTTCAATCGGAATAGTACCAGGGATATATGGTAGAATAGCCTTGTTAGTATGAACGTTTCGACAATGTCACTAGACCATCTTCCTATTGAATATTTATGGTTTACTTTTCGGGAGATATTGCGATCTGGCCTCTGTCACTTGCAAACTCTGCTCTCTCGAACGCTGCGGACTCCATACGCATAGGAGAAATGGACAGTCAGAGCATATCCCGCTTGATATCCGATGGGAAAACTATGACCCTTCGTGGACATCCTTCCGCGACACTTTATTCATCTATTCCCCCACCGGCCCATTACCACCATAATCATGCAGTCTCCTTCGCCGCGCCTTCAGGATCGTGAGCCACCACTTCAATCTCCACTCTCATATCGTCCTCGCCCAGACGCGTGACGCCCACACAAGTCCAGATCGGCTGATGGTCAGGCATATACTCCCTGAAATTCCTCACCATAGCCTTCAGCGCCTCGTTGTTGAGCGGAATATGGTAAGAATTGACGCGGTACACCTGCGACCAGCCTTTTCCGCCGGCATTTTTCAGGGCCAATTCAACGTTCCTAAATGCCTGGTCAATCTGGGCATTCGTCTCCTTGTAGAATTCGCCAGTGGCAGGATCCCAACCTCCTAGGGCCCGGTGAGCGTTTCGAAACATTATTCGTTCACTTCGTGGGTGAAAACGTACCCTGCCCTGCGCATTCAATTCGGTCGCCTACACGGACCGCCTGGCTGTAATAGAAGTTGGCCCTGTTTCTCTGGCCAACGCCATCGTATGCGTAATATTTGAGGTGCGACATGATTGTTCGACGCTCCGAGGTAGAGGATGTTGTCTATGGAATGGGTTTTGGTCGGCAAAATGGATTGCTTGGGCTGTTTCAGGCGGAAGAGAGACGAAAGTTCAAATAAGGCCCGTATCAGTCCTCGATGAGGGTTTTATAATGTCTCGACCACAGTGAGAGTTCCGGAAGTGACATCATTGGTATTGGATTGGATTACAAATAATCACCACTGGCGCTGCGGTTCCGAAACGTGCCATCTGTGGAGATCTCGTATTTTACGATGCCAAGTCGACCATGCTTTCCGCCAAAGTCTTATATCTCGAAAAAGACCGAATTTGTTATGGTAGGATTCGCGAGGGCCATAAAGGCCATCAATGTGTCGCCTTACTATGTCCCTCAAGCCGTATGATGTTGGGCCGAAGAGTGCAGGCGGACTGGTCAAAATGTCTAACTGTAGCCTCGTAGATATATTCGGCCAGGAATTCGCCCCTGCATCTAGGAATCTACTGAGGTAAAGGCTGCCATTTATTACGGCAGGCACAAATCTGCCAGCCTCAAGACCGTCTAATCCGACCTTCGTGAATGAACTGGAAAGGTGTAGTTATATTTCGGTGCGAACAGAAAATCAAAGTGGTATTCTACCCTAGCTCTAGCTGCCTCCCCTGTCTCTACTTAACATCGCCAGCTTCTCCGTTCGCCACCAACAAAATCATATCCCAGACTTGATTCCTTAGTCTTCTCACATCTGAGGGTTGAGGTTTTGAGCTCGCATTACCAACTCCGCTGCTCGCCTGTTCACATCATTCCGTTCCCGCTCCCACATCTTGACCTGCTGTTTAACCTCTCGCATCTTCGATTTCAGGGCATGATTCTTTCGAATGAGGGTATCAATATACCTGTGAATCCGCCCAACTGTGGCCAACTGATCTACCACCAGCCTTAGGATCTCCGACATCTCTGCTTGGTTGTCGCCCGTGTCGGGTATTTCGCCATCGGCACTTTCGAAATCCTTCATTTTGCTAACAGCTTGACGCAAGCGACCGGCGACATTGTTGGCAAGGTTTTCATAAGTATTGGTTGCTTCAATGGCCCTATCTCGGCACCATTTTATTTCCTCGCGGATGTTATCGGCCCTTCGAGCCATCTCGAGCCCTGCTTCCTCCACCACAAGCATCCTAGAGAAGGCTAGGCCGTAGTCTCGGACCTGGGTATCAAAAGGGTAGCCGGGGCTGCAATGTGCCGTGAGAGGCACGTTTATATGACACCCGGGCGGGTTGAAGAATCTGCGTCGCTCATCCAAGCTGCCCGGGTCGTTGAAGAAACAGTGGTTTTCGTCCGTGTTGAAATCAGTCAGGAACTTTCTCGCGGCCTGGATGGCGCCGTAGTGAATATCCTGGGGAGTGATGGCATCGTGTATTCGATCGAGTAATTGCTCATTGGTGACTGGAGCATCGTCGCCTATCAGGATCGAGGTGTTACCTTCGGGTTCAATCAATGAATGCTGCTCAAGCGCTTCCATTGCGCTCTCAAACATCTGAAGACTTTCGTCCCCGCTTGATTGGGACATTTTATCGGTGAGGGAAATGGAATTTCGGGTTACTTTTGAGGGATTGATAGTTGTTGTCAAGAGGAGAGTTTGCTCTGGAGATGAGGATGAAGGTTCAGAAATGTTCCAGAGAGACGAGGCGTTCTTCCGTATATATAGAGAGAGGCTGAATGCCATGATGGTCCCACAATAATTACACATTTGCATTGTCATTTGGGAGAGGCGTTGATATCTTTCAGTCCGGGATAGCTTTGGACAGAGAAACAAGAGGCTTTTACTTACCAACAAAGGGTTGGACGAGACCAAGAAACAAATAGTATCTCGAATATCTAAAACAAGAAGCGGGTATAAAAATAGAATACGAACAATTCGACCATTGTTGTCACCACAAGAAGAGCCTTGGTCCTTGACATTGGAGGTCTTCCCTCACACAAAGGCCTTGTGTGTAAGTCAAAGCAGGGAGAAAATCGTATGGCCAGCCGGCAGCAACCCACGACAGGTGCTCATGGAAAATTCCGAGTTCTGCGCCATTACCTAATGTACACACTCGTTCACTCCACATTGGACAACAATTGAATGATTCATTATTCTGCGTGTGTCCATGAGCATCCAAGCTCGCCCATCCTGCTCTAGGTGCCAATCTATTCAGCTTGATTTCCTTAACTCGGTGGTTTCTTTTCCTTTTCGTTTACATTCGTGTACATTGTTTTATGTCTTCTTTGTCCCAGACTTTACCTTGTTATTCTGAAGTAGTCCCGATTCTCTCAGAAAGGAAAGGCGGCCACTCTCCCGCCCATGCGATGACTTCCACCTCGGGCGAGGACTCTCCATCACGCTGTACGGCGTCACCACCGGACTCGCCAGCCTACGAGGCTCCGAAAGTGATCTCAGATGGCGACAAGAGCAAACTAGCTGAGAAACTCGCGCATGACGCTATCGCCGTATCGGACAAGATCCTTTCCGAAGTTTCCAGCCTGCTAGAGCTCCACGCGACAGTTAACGAGAATGTCGAGAAGCCACATAGCCTGCGCCTGGTCAAGCCCAAAATCCTTCTCGGCAACCTCACGCGCCAGCTGAAGCGGGAAAAAGCCGGCGCTGAGAAGTACCTCGAGGGGTTCAAGGGTGCTGAAGATGACCTGGAGAGGAGTCGTGCGTTTACAAGGCTTTCTTGCTTAAATATTACGTTTTATGATATTCTTTGGACAATTATCAAGAAGCAACGAGGGCTGATCTCTGCGTTACGCGAGGTCGAAGTACCAGTGTCTCACAAGCCCGTGCGCGAAGGTACGAAGCGCAATCTCACAAAAGTGGATGCCATGGTGGATAATGGCGCCGAATGGATCAAAGTCATAACGGCGGATCCAAGACGCCTTGTTTTCCAAATGACCAATGCCGGATGGGACTGGGACGCCGGGGAGGGTGAACCCGGTATTGAGATTATCGATCGGGAGGACTCGGGGATGGAGGCATTGGAGATGATTCGGGATCTCATCGCCGCCGCATCAGTCTCGCGTGCTGGGCGCTACTATTACCGGACACCGCGTGTTCGAGTGGTTCTTCCCAGAGTTGTAGAAGGCCAAGACAATCACATTGACTCCCTCATCAACATCATCCGTGGTCTGGGCAAGAGGCATAATGTCACCCTTACAGTTCAATGCGGGCCCGATGTGCTATTGCCGGAGCCTGATGAGCCTCCACTAGAGGATATTTTACTGAGGTTACTGCCTCGAGAGGACTTTACCTTTACGCCCGTCTTAAATCTCGACTGTACCATCCTTTTCAATTTGGGGTCGGACACGGCGCATTTCACACCGGACACCTTCGAGTCGAGACACGAGGCCAGAATCAAAGAAGATCTCGACGACGAGCGGAAAAACGGTCCCAGGTTACCCAAAAACATATATCCTGCCCTCGGCGGCCGCAAACTCGTCTGCACGGAACAAGTGGCCGTTAATTTCCTCAACACCGTTTTGGATATCGGGACGGAGACGGAAATTGCGCGTGCGAAACTTCTCATCCCGGACGAGGAACCCCCAGGCACCGAGGTCTCCGAATCCGAGAGGAAAGTCCTGCTCGAGGAGTTTCAAAAGTTATCGGTGCACACCGTCCCGGACGATTTGCAGTTACCTATCAGGGTCGTGTCAACGCCGAGCCCCGCCGAAGTCGAAGAGTTGGTCGAGTCCGGGGCCTTGCCGCGGATGCTGGCTAACCTGGACGAGAAGAAGTTTAAGTCGATGAATATTTCGGCTATTTTGCAGGGCTGGGTACATGAGCAGACAACGGTAACTTCGAACCGTCAGGTTATGAACCTTTTGAACCAGATCTTGGATGACCCCGATAACGGGGATAAGAAGGCTACGAATGCGTTCCATGTGTGGATGGCGCCATTTGGGAGGAGGCTTGCTGCAAAACCGAGGCAGTATCAAGAGGGCGAGATATCAGAGGTGTCTTGAATCTTACGACGTCCAATACGGGGCCGCGTACAGGGAGGGCTTCCTGGGAATTTTCTTTTTTTTTATGTCGCATCATAACACAGCATTCGCATATTGTTCAACGGCATCGCATTTTTATACGTCTAGATAAAATGTCTGTCGGTGTTGGCCACCCGGTTATAGCGGACAGAACCCTGGAGCGGGACGAATCACCCCACTCATTAATATGAAGGGTAGTTCGAACTCTCATATCTCATGGACCCTTGGTCGAATTTCGTTTCAATCAAGGCTCAAATGATGACTTCGCGCCATTGCCTCCGGGTAGATAGCGACTCTTTATCTTGCAAATTTCGCTGCTGGTCTACGTAGAGGCGCCACCAATGGAGCGAGGAGTCAACACCAGGCTTTCTCGGATGTGCGGCTCACGAGTTCGCAAGAATACTCGCGCCATCGCAGGGAATGACGAGTCCTCTATTTAGAAAGGGCAGAGAGAGGACAGAGGTTTTCACGATAGTAAATGATGTTCCTAATTTATCCCTTAACGGAGCGTATTGGGCAGGGTAGAGCGGGTTGGGTGGCAGGGTCAGGATATAGTCTCGGTTCTGTTCCTCTCTCTCATTCGAAGTTCGTTCTGTATCCCATGCTTTTATTTCTCGTCTGTACATCTGCAGATGCCTTGCTTTAGATTTACGGCCTTATATCTTTCATGCGACTCGTGAAAACCCTTCATAATGAAGCGACTACTCTTTTCCGCGAGGATTCTCCTCGCTGTCCTAGCCAAGGATGAGTCCCCCAGCACCGACACCACACTCAAAATCGCCAGCGACGTCATGGCAATCGAACACACACCCGGCCGCATCGCAATCGAAGACTTCTATACCGGCCCCGCCGAAATCGTCGAAGGTGGCATCGCAGCGCCCCTCTCCGACCCAACCATAGCCCTCGGAACCAACGCCGAGATCCCCTCGCTCAAGAGCTACGGACGAAACAAGGACCTGCGCATCATCTACACCGTAACGGAGACGTATTATCGCATCGTGGCGAACCGAAACGCCGGCATCGAGACCCTCGAGGATCCTCGGGGCAAGAAAATCGGAACGATCCCCACCACGACGGCGGCGTATTTCGTCGAGAAGTATCTCGGAACAGTGGGATTAGAACCGGGAGACTATGAACTTACGTACGGGGGCCCCTGTATTCGGGCCCCTTGTGCTTGGAACTCGCTCCCCAAGCAACTCGTCAACGGGACCATCGACGCCTTGGCGCTATGGGAGCAGACTCCGCAGTTCGCCATCAACGGACCCGGCGAGGACACTATCGTGTTCCAGGACCGGAGCATATATCGCGAGATTGTTAACCTGCAGAGCACAGCAACGAAGTTAGCCGACCCAGAGACTCGCGCGCAGATCGTTGAGTTCGTGAGGGCTCTGCACGAGGCGCAGAGGGTGTTTAGGGGTGAGCCGGAGGAGGAGCCGTATTAGCGGGTCGCTGATGCTACGGGGTCGGAGTTTTCTTACTTCGATGCAAACACGATCGTGGGTTCGGGCTGAACTGAGTGCGTGATGGTGGGATACTCTTCAAGTCAACCAAGGTTATGTGTGGCAGAGAGAGGAAGTATAGCTTGAAAAAGAAGGGAAAACCAAGAAGAAGAAGAAGAAGAAGAAGAAGGGATACCAAATGTTGGGGTAGCCTGATGCCGTCCCAAATAGTACTACGACACCGAAAATCCCTCCAGAGTCTACATATCATCATTGCTCGCTATCTTTCGCCCATTACGTCGGTACTTCAAACCCGAATAGGGCCGATCAGTTATAATACTCACATCAACGCCAGTCCGCTTTGCACCGTGCAGCCGCCTGTGTTCCTCCAATCTCCTGTCAGACTCATCGCACACATCGTCCACATTCAAACCACAGCGTTCCAATGCCTCGAACCAGAGATCCTCAACGTCTAAATCGTAGGCGATGTCAGTGAGAGTCCGAGCGCTTTCAGGATCGTCTCCGGACTGGACGTGGTAGACGTCTGCTCCCGCTCGAATCAAAGACATGAGCTTGCCAAGACATGAGCACGGGTCGTTCCGTGAATCTACGGCTTCCAGTATGGAAATAATGCCTAGACGGCCATGTTCGTCGAGTCCATTTGGGTCGCCGCCAGTGCGCAGATAGAGGTCAAGCAGGAACGCGCTCCGGCCCGGGTCATTGATTTCCATCCCTTGAAACGGCAGAAGAGGAATACCAAACTCAATCAATAGGGTGGTACGTTGAATGATGCTTTCATAGTCCACACCAACGATATGCCGCCGCCGGTAGATACATGACCAAATCGAGTGTATGAAGGGGCGTCGAACGAAGAAATAGTTGTAGCCTTGGAATAGCTGCAGAGTCTCTTTCAGGACAAAGGGTTCCCGGATATAAGCGGCTAAGAGGGCGAAACGCCATTTATCGTACCCAAGTCTCCCCTCCAAAAGCCTCTGCCCCTCGGACCCCGTTTCGTGGAGAATATATCTGCATGTCTTGAAAGCACCATAATACGTAGCAACCTAATTCGGCGTCAGTGATTTCTGCAGATGAGGTCTGGATGCTAATAGACACACATCAAGGATGTTGGCCCCAAAATCCGTAACATCTCGCAGAGTAACCTCTCCAGTGGAGAGGAGCTTCCGAAACTCGGATACGTCATCTCTCTCGCAAGCTTTAGGGAATACCCATGTATCCCAGTCCTCGACAACGCGCATGGGTAAGATACTTGGACAGATCTCGTAATGACCACACGCTTTAGGACCAGACGACGCTAGCAACGAAATGCCTCTTGAACAAAGATGTGGTCGAGGAATAATGAGTATCGCGAGGCGGAAATACTGCTTGCTCTCAGAGTGAAGGCTATCCTTACACCGATACGCATCAAGTCCAATATAGATATATGCCAATCTGGCGTCAACTCGATAGCGAGTGGTAGATAATACCACTTCTCGGCTTCTTCCTGGATCCGCATTGCTTGGTTGCGTTGGGTTCACCGGTCTGACCTCGATTCTACTCGGCTGCTTTCCTACCTGGGAGAAGATGGGTGCCGACTGGGTTGAATGCGTGGCGCTTGCTACAGCAATGCCGTCGATCAGCCCAGACACATCTGCGAGTCGATCAGAGATGGGCTTTAACTGCTGCCTCAACTCGGCTCGGATGATCCTTGCAAGTATGTCTTGACAGCCCGTCGTGAACTGCCATTCAGAGTACTCCTGATGGTGATTTACCGTAGATTCCGTGGGTTGTACTTGCCCATGAAGCACATTGGCGGGCGTAGGGTCTGCCGGTTTCCCCTTCAGGCACTCCAGAACCCACGTCTGAATCTCCTCCAGTTTCTGACTCTGTGCGAGGATATCCCGACGTTGTTCCTCAAGACTGCATGAAATCACCGAGTTGCCAGCACCGAGCCTCTGAACTGCATCTCGCAGCTTGACATCATGAAACCTACGCGCGCCCGAGTAAGCCCAAGAAATAAGCCTAGATGTTACTACGCACGTATTCGCTACGCCTCACCTGCCGATAACTGCCAACGCAACAGTCGCTGAACTCTTCCGTTGCTCTAACCTCTGTATGATTTCCCATATCGATCTCCTGTCAATGGCAAATCTGAACCTTTTTGAAAGTGATGGTGTCGTGGTCTCGGTGGGCAGGTAATTGCGGAGGGCTTGCATATCCGAGGAAAATTGCTGCGTGATTTGGACGATGGAGTCATGCGACACGCTGTCGACCAGTGCGGATGGCGGCGATCGTTGGAGTTCGGCCGTGTAGGATTGTATGTCTCGCATGAGGACCTCGGTTTCCTGGAGCGCTGTGATTTTTAGGGATGGTTACAGGTGCATTGGGGGCCTGTATCTGGACATACCTTTGCGCAGAAGACGAATATCTTCTGTCGCGTGTTTCAACGAGTCCAAGAACCTGTATGCGCTGTGCGAAAACTTGATTGAAGCATCCAGGAGCTGGGCGGCGCCGGATAAAGCGCCGAGGCCTGTGAGAGGGTCCATGAAGCGGCCCTGTTACGGACAACCACGTCCGCTTTCGAGAAAATATGCCGCAATACTCCGTGATCCCCGTTGTTCGTTGAATTTAACAAAGCCATAGCGGGAGAGATAGAACGACGAAAGAGATCCAATGGGGAAATCCTGGTCAACACGAAAAAGTACGGCCGATTGTCGAGGCCCGACCCCTCCCCGAAGCGTCCCGTGTGGTATTACACGATCCATTTTAACCGATCCAGTGACGCCTCCGAACATCGTCAGCTCCGCCACCATGACAGCATGACAGGTGGCTTAGGTAGACATATATTGCCCGGCGAGCCTACCTTCCACTCGCCCGTGATGAGAGGGAAGGACATTGAAGCACCACGAACAAACTAACCGACTTCTTCTCGGCCGTCGAGTCGGCGATGCACCCAACTCGGAGGCTGGTTGCCGCCAGGATGAGGCACCTCGGGAACAACCTCGCTACATAATGTAAGGACAGCTGGGCGCAGTGGCCACATAGGGCTACTTACAGCCAAGTGCCGCTGGCCGCGTGGCACTCAGAGCATCGTGTGGGGCTGCTTGGTCATCACGATCAATTCAACAGTGAGAACCGGAAAAGGTTTAGCGTCATTGGCCTTTGAGGCGGCGTAGCGTAGTCTTCTTTGGCGTTTTCGGATACAAAAAACATCCGAACCGAAACTACGCTTTTCGAAACGCTCTGTGCAGCTGAGTAATACGGACGTAGTTGCTAACCCCTGCGTCCCTCTGCTCTTTCTGCTCGCTTCAACGAAGCTGAGTTGAGAGCAGCCGCCCGGCTAGATTCCCTCAATTAGTCAATTCCGCACCATTTCGCGCCATGGAAGGAGAGCAGATGACAACGGGAAGGGGCAGAAGCAGAAGGCGAATCACAAGTGTGAGTGTAAATGCTTCTCTGATGATAGAAATTGATACTATATGCCATGGTCTGGACGGCTAATCTGGGAAGTAGGCCCGTCTAAGATGTCGGAGACGAAAGATTCGATGTGATGGAGAAGTGCCCACTTGCACACCTTGCACAGAGCAGAAGGTGCAGTGCGACTATGCAGAGCGAAGAAGACGCGGCCCGGGGAAGAGGTAAGTGACAGGACCGTGCCCATATTTTCGGCCAGCTGAATGACTTCGGGTAGCAAGCAATATGTACAGATGCTGGAGGAGCGGCTGAGCAAGCTAGAATCGTCGCTTGAAAAAAAACCCAGCGCTCAGCCCTCGCAAAAAAGGGCAGCGATCTCTCAGCCATCTAGCCTCGATGCCCGAGATGACCCAAATGAAACTGGGAGACACTTAGCGAGCCTTTCAGGAGGCATGTCGACCGGCTCGCAAGGCGGACCTCCCACTGCCCTCGAAGTATCCTCCTCTGTCGTCTCGGCCGCAAGCACACAACGCATTCCTAAAGCAGCTTTCGGAAACCAAGAGGCATCAGCCGATACCATAGAGTCCCTGGATACCACAAATGACACAGAGTTCCGTGTCTCAACCACTAAAGAATCTCAGCGCCGCCCAGTGTTACTGTCAGGCCTGCCACGAAGTCAATCAGATGTGAATTTGTTTCGGTCTCAATTGAACCAAAGTGGATTCCGAAGACAGGTCTTCGCCCCTGTACATTCTCAATCCCTCCTCGAACCTTTTCTGACAGGCGTACTGGACGACATCAGCGCCTTTCACCCGCTTTTCACCTTGGTGTCTCTTTCGAGCCTGCTCCAGCAACAGTTTCTTGCCGGCCCGAGAAACTGCGATGATAACCCATCGAGGTGGGCCATCGTAAATGCTCTTTTCGCCACAGCAATCCAGTGGAAAACAGAACACGATGCGTGTCGAGAGCTAATGCTAATAGCTTGGAGTTATTTTAAAAACGCATTCTCCATCTTCCCAGAGCTTCTCATCAGAGGCAGCGATGTCTCGGCTTTCCAAGCACTGCTTTCCATGGCTATTTTCATGCATGGAACTGCGGATGCCCGCACTACTTCGAGTATAATCTCCTCACTCGTGCGAGTGCTACAAGCTGCCGGTCTACATACCAGAGGCTGGTATGGGAAATTGGACCCCATCACTGCTGAGCAGTGCACGAGAGTATTTTGGATTGCATATTGCCTCGACAGCGACCATATGATGAAGCAGGGTTTACCCTCCACATTCGGCAGTGAGATAGACCTGAAGCTCCCTGTTATTAACGGCCCGTCTGATGGCCTCGGCAACTACACCCTACCAGGCACGCAAGAGAAGATGAACGTCCTACGATGCATGGCGGGACTTGCCGTTATCCAGTCGCGCATCTGCACCGAACTCTACTCCCAGCGGGCCCTAAAAATGAACAACACGCAGCTCCGTAGGACAATAGGTGAGCTAAATCACCAGCTCGATGTATGGAAAATGGACCTGCCCTCGGATATTAGACCGACTTATGATCGTCACCCAAGTAATGTACAGCTCGAAATGCCAGTTCTTTTGCAGACCCTTACCTATTACACTACCGCTGGGAGAATCAACATGGCGACAAGCCGTCTCGGGCAGTCAAACGAGGACAAAGCCAAGTTGCTTGCCCAGGTCCCAGCCGCAGCAGCCCGGGCGACTCTCCAGCTTGTCCAGAAACTGCCGCCACCACCATTCAGCCTCATCTGGTAGGTATATCCCTTCGAATTAGGAATTTTCTACCTAACAAGCTAGGCAGGCAAATAATGTATCATGCTGTATACGCAGTTATCACGCTTTTCACGTCTATTCTCGAAAGCCCCTCCGACACCAAAGCACAAGTGGATTTATCACTAATTGCCGGCTTCGTGAGGGCTGTTGAAAATCTTCGGCTCCAACATGGCTGTGACCTTGAAAATTTATCTCATGGATGCGCTAGAATCGTCGAGGTCGCGCAAAATGTCGTGGATTTGCATGGAGCAACGTCTAAAGGCCAGTGCTCGCCAGCTAATACGCAGCCAGGGCGACTGACGGATAGGGAGTATCTGGTGAGCAAACATCGTAACCTCCATCCTATTGAATGCATATCTTACATAAAATATAAATTATAGATTAGATACAAAAAGTTTTGCGACTCAGGGGATCATATGCAAATTGTTCATGGGTTAATGGGTAACATACCTGCACAATGTTCTGAGGCAGTGAAGGTTTTTGCGGAAGTTCTTGGAATATCTTGTGAAAGGGCATATACGTACGGTCCGTTTGCTCCAGAGAGCTTGAAATCTGAGAACTTCAACTTCAGATTTGGGTCGCCGTAATGCAGATGTGTCTCTTAAGAAACATGCGTTCAGGTTTTGCTAGAGCATAGGCTGTTTACTGCGATCAGTCAGGTCGCAGAGTAGTCTTGGATGAGCATGATAAAAGAATCAAGGAAATATCAGCTTATAGGAAGCTGTGAACCTTCATTAAATACAGGTCTTCTCATAACGATTCGCGATGCCCTTATCGCTGCCGCTGCTGCCGTCCTAGCAACGCGGCCGTCGGAGGCAAATTGATACTATTTTGTAACCACTGAGGGTTCAGAAAGAAAAAAACTGCATAGGGTTTTATTCTAAACAACACGTAAATTACACGCCGGGTTCACCCAAGCCATTGGCTAAGTTGGGTTAACGGACGGAATACTAACTACGAGCTCTCAGAGGGCTAGAAGTGAGATTTTGTCCGTTCTCTTAAACCATCATTTTGAAGGTTAAGCCGCGGCTAATTTTGAGTCTCATTTTATATTTTAAAGCTATGTAGACGCTATTGTGAAGTGCCTAGACGAGAATTGCTGCTCACATCAAAACTGGGCCAAGACGGCGAGGAGTTAGACGGATTCCTTAGTCTGGTCTTGCGGACCGTGCTGACCCTATATCAAGAATGCCAATCGGTGCTGCCGGCTTGTCGTTTATATATGGACATGGACAAGATAAATTCACCTTCAACAGCCTGGTTTACGACTCTGTTTCTCAAGCCGTATTGATCATTGATGGTCGCTTTTCGGATGGCAAAGGGCCTGTGAGTCATCCGACTGTCTGCTCCCGAGACCTCTCCGCCTTTCGAGACCGGAAGACTAAAGGTGGGCGCTAGTGGCTTCTGTTGGGGTGGACTGTATAGCATCCTTCTTACAGATGATGCGCCGTTATTGCGTGTCGCTCCCGAAACTACCCCATCCAGCCAACCACTTGTCGATTGTGGGTTCGCAGCTCACCTTCCTTTCCATCCCTACGGATATCAAGGCTGTTTACCGGCCCTTGAGCATTGCCAATAGTGATCGCTACAAGAATTCATGGTACTAGATAAACCTCCTATTGACTCCATCGAGGCGGGTCAGTGGTCAGAAGTAGCGATCATGAGGAACACTCCGGCATGGGTTCCTGAGAAACCATGTAGCATTTTGCAGATTTACCTCAAGCGTGCCTGTACCCTGAAAGGACCTGGATTGGCAAAAACACATGGCGACGAGGAAAAGGAGGAAGAACAATACGCTAGAAGCATGGCCTGGAACGTTGCAGATGATGCAGACCAATGTAAAACCCACGAACCTAGAGTCACGGAATCTCTGCGTCGTCTTCCGTCATGGTAGGAAGGTAAGGGCCAGCGCCGGCTTCTCGACCAATTCCCATTTATATTATTCGTTTAAACACATTACGAAAACATTACTTCACGTCATATCCACTGGCAGGTTGCAAAGGAAGTCTAACTAATCCGTGGAAATAGAGGGTCTTTAAATGGAATATATGACGGCTGGGAAATGGGGGGATAATGGGTTGTCTAAAGCAGGCAGCTGCCTGTGACGAATATCGTTATTGCCCTAATGGGAAAGTTCAGCTGCCTAGGCTGCCTAGACTAAGATTAATCTATTTGACCAGACGATTCTCATAAGGTTACCCGCGTGACACTTAATGAAGACGAACCGCTGTACACATTGTTCCTTATTCCTAGCCGGACTTGCTGACCGCAGGCATTTGACGCACCCATTTCGCGGGGCTAGCGGTAGCTACATCAACAAGCCATCGGGCCAGGATACTCCGATTTATGCCTGAGGTGAAGCCAGGAGCTCCGACAGGACCCTCAAATGCCTTGCCTCCTTCACGATCGACCGACCACGCGGATGCATCGCCTGTACCGGATAGATTGCCCACCCGGTAAACGGTCCACTCGATGGACTTGTCATTCAAGTTCTCAAAATAGTCCTGAATGGCTAGGATATTGTGGTATGCACCGTTTGCCAGGACCTTGATAAGCGTAGCCACGAGAGCGCGCGAGACGGAGCTTTGATCGTCGGGCCGATACATCGCTGTGGTGCCAAGGGCCAAGATTCGATGGACTCCATGTTGTTTCATGAGCGGTACGATGGTTCGATAGTAGTCGGCAAACTCGGCGTTCTTAGGTTGGCGGGGGCCGCTGGGTCCGAGGAGTGAGATGATCGCCCGTGACTTCGCAATCGCTCTAGACAAAACGTCCCGTTGGGACATATCCCCTTTGACAACCTGTTCAGCACCAGTAAGAAACCATGGTACAAGCCGTCGCTTTTGCCGAGGGACTTACTTCAAGCAGGGCATTAGATGCGAGGTCCTCAGGGATCTTGGAAGGGTTTCGACAGTAAGCGAGAGCTTGAAGTTTGTGATGGAGCAACTCGCGCAGAAGGGCGATGCCCGCAGGCCCGGTCGCGCCGAAAACTAGAATCTTGTCCCCAGCCATGATGAAGCTGTTCTTTAGCTGCTACAGCGCGATGCCATGTTGGGAGTGAGACAAAGTCTGCGGGAAGACAGGCACTTAAGCAGCTATTTATAAACAATAATGGAACACTCTCTTAGTTGGTTGGCCGAGTCAAAAGCAAAATGCCGACGGAAACAGTTTGCATCCGTTTCCAGCAGTGGCTTGACTAATGATCAACCATCACGTCAGCGGCTACGCAGGTACACATGTACGTTATTGTTGCCGAGTTAAGCCAATTCCTAAGCACGCACGCTATTAGTAAACAGGCTGAGGGAGGAAATTCAGCTTAGGATTCCTGTGGAGCAGCGAGATCAACAAGAAGTGGAGGAGCAGGTCGCAAGGTCGGTGGACATGGACGTTGGTATCATTCAGGATGATGGGCATGATATTGGCGACCCCATGGATGTGGACGGGCCTCCTGTGGAGACTGCCAACGAGGGGAGGGGGAATGACCCTGTCCGACGAGGTGAGAAGAGACAACATGAAAATGCTCCAGGAGGATGTGAAGAGTCTCCAAACAAGATTGCCGCCCTCGACGAAAGGGCAACGCTAAAATAAAATGACCGACTGTCCTCCTCCTCGGCGAGGGAGGATCATCGACTTGACGGATTGGTGAAGTAATAAATGTCCTTCTGCCCCTCCGATTATTTCCCTTTCTCATTGACACCCACCACAGGGGTAATATCCGACAAACTTCTTCATCTTTCTTTGTTTGGTTTCTTTCCTTTGTTGACACTTTAGCTTTCTTTCGTTTTGTTCTTGTTCTTTGTTGGTCTATGGGCTGATACCGGGCGGGTGTCTGGCAGCATGAGAGGGAGGTAGAGGGTTTCGAGACAAGCATGTGTAGGGGCAGGTAAATAGAAGCTTTTAGTTTCGGTAAACATTGACCTTTCCCCCCTTCGATTGAAATGTGGTGACAGTGATACGATAATACATCAGATAAGTATGACATCTTGGGCAAGAGTTGTAGAGAGTACGGGGGAAGGGAAAGAGGGGGCGAAAGTGAAATAATAAAAATGGATGGGGAATAGGGAAGCCTGGATTGTTCTGGGGATTTAGCTCTGTGATTAATTTAAAGAAAGTTGTTATAAATCAAGACCTTATTACGTTGCACCAGACGCATCCCAAAGACGTCGATCGTGAAGCGGGATGGAAGATTCGCATGTAGTGCCGGGTTCGCCCGTCGATACAGTATTAGATATATTATTCACCTATGAGCTGGGTCCGCCGGGCTGAAAATTCATGCTGTACCCTCCCGACTTTTCATCCTTGGTAAACTGAAAATTATCCGTGCTGAGACCGAACGGGCGTAGGAGACCATTGCCCAGCTAAAATGGACTCTCCTGTCAGCCGACCGACTCTTGTCTAGTCGGGACGCACAAGGCAGAGCACTCACCTGCTTCAATTTGCCCCACATCTCCGCCATTTCAGCCTCCTGAGCCGCCTTCGTCCTGGCAGGCAGGGTCCTCAGCTGGGCTAGCACAATCTTCCTGTCAGCCGGGCCCAAATTATCCATGGTCGCCAATAGCTTGTAATCCTCCTCGGCGCCGGCAAGGTTCTGCCACCCAGCAAGCTCGCTTCGAGCCCTCGCTCTCCGCATCAGAGCCTTTGCTCTTATCCTCTTGATGTCCCCCGCACGCTTCTTCTTGGCTTCCTTGACAGGATCGACGGCCTCCGGAGCAGGGGCGGCCTTGGATGCTCCGGCGCTGATGATCTCCTCTTCCACGGCATCATCTTCTTTGTCGCCGTCCTTTTCCCCGCCTGGGCTTTCGCCGACCTCGGTAGCATCCTTCTTCTCGACGCGATTCAAAGCGTCCAAGGAGGCGGTGGCGCTATCGATGGCGTCCTTCCACTCTTCTAGTTTCAAGTGGCACGCCGAGACGTTGCATTTCAGCACGGCAATCTCGTAGTCGAGATAATGCGGGCAGGCGGAGACGGCCTCGTCATACTTGGCCAGGGCGTCATTGTACCGCTTAGAGGAGAACAACTGGTTGGCCTCGGCCTTTCTCTCGAGGGATTCTTTGAGGAGGTTCTACAAAGGTGTTGGCTAGCACGTTAGTAAGCAAGCACAAGTCCATTGCCAAATCAAACGGGTGTCACAATCTTCCCCGGTCGTCTGTTCGTCGTGAACGGGCAACAGAAAGAAATTTGGGGTCCATCGTGTAGATAGTGGAGCGGGAGAAAGCGGAAGCGGAAGCGGAGGCGGGAAACAAAGGATGTCAAGGGTGTTAGGGGGGACAGATAACAGGGTTGTAGCGGACTAGCGCATGGCATTGGGCTAAGAGATTTGGATGTACGTTTTGTGCAGGTGCTGATGATGACGGTGATGCAATGCGGAACTAAAATGGTTTGAGTTTTTGTATTTTTTGATGGGGCCCTTACCGCCTCTTCCTCGGGGGTGAAAGCTAGGGATGGCTGGTCGTCGGCTGGCTCGGCGGTAGCGGTGATAGCGTCAGGTACAGGGACGGTGACGGAGGGGGGATCGGGTAGTGATAGGTCGGGGTCCCTGAGAGGTGGAGTTTGAGGGGCTGCGGATGATGACATTGTGAGCCGAGGGAAGCTTGTTTCCTTTTTCTGTTCCGGGGAGTATTTTTTTTCGAGGTGAGGGCGTTTTTCGTTTCGATATCGGCAGACGTGCAGGGAGGGTGTGTTCGAAAGTCGAGCGAGGAATGGGATTGCGGAGCCAGGAGTGGTGATGACGTTGTGAGACGAGATTGGATCAAATTGATGCGAGATGAGCACAACCTAAGCACAGAAGATTCTGTCGTCGAGTTGTCCAGCGTTCCCTCGGTTTCAAGCTGCAACCATCCAATGTCCTTTTTCGAAGGGTCCGTCGGTCCGGTTGGGACAAGGGAGCAGGGGGGAGTCTGAGGAGTTGAGCCCTACGACAGATTAATCGGCAGCAGAGGATTGATCCATGACGGCAGCCCAAGACTACCAAGACCTTGTGCGTGTGCTTAATCTGCTCTAGCGTTGTGAGCGTGCTTCGCCAGGCCTCAGCAGTTGCAGTAGTGGAGCTGTAGCCAGGCCAGGCCAGGCCAGGCTGGGCAGGCTGGCTCCACGTGCTATGACCTCAGGCAAAGATCCCCCTGGACCTAGCATTGGACCTAGAATACGTCGAAGCGTTTGGCGCTATCGCCGGAGAGGACTAGCTCGGTGTAGGAACGTCGATTCGATGGACCAGTCCGGAGAGGAGCCGGGATCAGCAAGACCTTGATGGGCCGAATGCGATTGATTAAAGGAAAAAAAATTTGATGCGACGGGATTCGCAATCTTGACCCGGGTACGCGAGACTTGACAGACGGAGGACGAGAAAAAGGGCAGAGGGAAAAGAGGAAAGGCGAGAAGGGTGAGAGACGAGAGATAAGAGAAAAAAAAAATATTTCTATCTACCCCGCCCCCGCCTTCCCCAAATTTAATTCGAGTCATCAAGCTTGTTGTCCCCCGGTCGTGCCTGCCTGCGATTTCCGGCATATCTCTCTCCCGCTTACCGAGGAGGAAGAAAGAGCGACGTCGTGGCATCTGAAGGATACGAAGAAAGTGTCAAAGGTACACGACGAGGTACAATTGTACACCGACGGCACCGAGAATTCCCCTTGTCGGGCTCGCTAGAAATATTAGTCACAACGCAAGCGCATTTCGGAGCCAAGGCCGGAGCCACCTTCCTTCAACAGAACACTCCATTCCCCAGGCTTTATAGCTCCTTCCATTTCCCCAGAAAGCCGGGGCCACCCTCCTCCATTGTTCAATCTCCATTGCTCCTTCGTTGTTCCTTGATCGCTCATTCCATCAATACATTCCATCAATACGAGGTCGAACCCTTTCACCAGCCAAGCTATAAAGCTCCTCCCACTTCCCCAACTTGTTCCCCCATTTAACTCTCCAACTGCAACGCAAATTCTCACCACCAAACATCCCCTTACCAATTATATCACGAACCTCATCTATTGCTACAATGACTCTTAAAACAGAGTACGTCCAATCCCCTACCTTTACCCCATGTTATCCCTTCAATCAAGGGAGAGAGACCAGTACTGACCCAAAACTCACCAACAGCTTCCCCCCAATTCGGGCCTGTCTCTTCGACATGGACGGCCTCCTCCTCAACACCGAAGACCTCTACACAGACTGCATAAACGCCGTCCTCGAACGATACAACCGCCCCCGCCTCCCCTGGTCCATCAAAGCCAAGCTCCAAGGCCGCCCCGGCCCCGAAGCCGCCCGCCTCTTCCAAGACTGGGCCAACCTGCCCATCGATGAACCCGAGTACATCAGCCAGCTCTCGTCGCACCAGCGCCGGTTATTCCCCCTCGCGGAGCCCCTTCCCGGCGTGTCGAGGCTGCTCTCCGACCTCGGCCGCACCCGCTACTTCGAGGTGAAGAAAGACGAGGACTCGCGGAGGAGAGTACACATCGCTCTTGCGACGAGCTCGCACACGACGAATTACAAGCTGAAGACGGACCACTTGACCGAGCTGTTTAGCGTGTTCGAGTCGCCGAGGAAGGTGCTGGGCGATGATCCCCGCATCGCCAAGGGGAGGGGAAAGCCGCTTCCGGATATTTTCTTGCTGGCGTTGAGGACCATCAACGAGAGCTTGCCCGAGGGCGAACCTCCCGTCAAGCCCGAGGAGTGCCTCGTCTTTGAGGACAGCGTCCCTGGTGTCGAGGCTGGAAGGAGGGCGGGTATGAGGGTGGTTTGGGTGCCGCACGACGGTTTGTTGGAGGAGTACAGCGGAAGGGAGGCGGAGGTGCTGGCTGGCAGGACCGGAGAGGCGGGCGACGTCGATTTGCATCAGCTTGGCGAGCTTGGCGATGGCTGGGCTGACATGTTGGCGACTTTGGAGAACTTTCCATACGAGCGATACGGCATGACCATTCCCGATCCGGCTGTTGAGAAGGAGGAGTGCATGACCGAGAGGGTCAATGGCGAGGTCATCGTTGAGCGTGTTAACGGCAAGGCCAACGGTGTCAACGGTGTCAACGGCGTTAATGGCGTTAATGGCGTCAACGGCACTGCCAACGGCCACATTAATGGCAATGTCAATGGCGTGAATGGCAAGGTGAACGGCAATGCTTAAGCGAGCAAGGATGCGGTCTCCAGTAGAACTATACCAGGGAAGGGAGAGGACGAAGAGAAGAAAACAGGGGGCAAAAAAAAGTCAGTGACAGCGTAGATGGTTTGATTAGACGAGTTGCTCTTTACAAAACGTTTCCTTGGGACGACAGCGGATTGATACACACACCTCTCTATTGCTTTATAGAATGAAATAGACAAATAAAGAGCGACGAACGAATTCACGACGACAATGGCATTAGAATACGAAGGATGTCTAAAACGTGTTGTGTTGAATCTTCAATTTTTTTCCCTCCCTCCCTCGCTCCCTCCCTCCTCTCCAGCCTAATCTATCAGCACAACAGGCATTCGCGAAGGCATCACACATCAGCAGCAAAGATCCGAAACGCAGAAGTCAAAACTTCCTTTCCATTTGATATTTTATACTCTACACAAAACTCCCCGTCCTACACAGAGCGCTCACCAAGCAAGTCCACATGCCCAAGCGCATCTAAATGTTCGAGACTTAACACCGCCCGAGACGCCAGCAAACCAGTGCTCGTCCCAATGTGAACTCTCCACGTATTCCTTTTCCTTCCCTTTTCCTCCCCCAAATCAAATGCTATCGCTCATTCGCTCATTCGCTCATTGGTCGTAAGATAAAAGCCACAAAAGCAAGAAAAGAAAAGAAATAGATCAACACTCCTCCCAACCCCAGCCCATCCCAACCCTAGAAGAAAGGCTGGCTAAAAGAACCAGCAGCGGCCGTAGCCCGACTCGGTGGCTCATACCAATTCTGGTAAGGATGATTCGGCAAGCTGAAATCCGCAAACGATAACGGATTGACAGCCGCCTTCATCGGCGACGGGGCAACGATGGGCGTCTGCGATTGCGATTGCGAGTGCGTCGGTTGCGTGGCGTTGTTCATCATATGATGATGGTGTTGCTGCTGCTGTTGAGATGTCGGGACATGGATCTGTTGGGAATGCGTTATCGGTCTGTGCTGAGGCCCATGTTCATACTGGGGTTGTTGGTGATGGCGATAGTGGTTGTGATGATGATGCTGTTCTTGATGCACATGCTGCCGAGGTTGCTGCTGAGGTTGATTCGGAGGAACATGCTGCCCAGCTTGACTCTGCCGCACTACCGCAATCGGATTCTGCCCGGGACTCTGCCCCGGCCCAAAAAACTTGGCAGCCAGCCCCCCATCGCCCGCACCTACACCGCCTCCCCCTCCAGCTCCAACACCAGCACCAGGTCCAACCTCATCCCTCCCCCAAGCCTTCTTAAGCTCCGCCATAACCCTCCCCAGCCCCCACCCGGACTCCTTCGTAATCTTCTGCAAAATCTCGAGCACCTCGTCCTGCTCGCGCGGGTCCGTCAACACGCTCGACGCGATGGCGAGGCTGCGGATCGCCACAGACGACACGCCCCGGTCCTTGACGTGTGCGACGATGCCGCACACTTGGTGCGCGTGGTGGAGCTGGGTAGCTCGCATTTCTTCGGAGGCGTGGCCCGGTTCGAGGGGGTGTGTTTGGGCGAGGAGGCATTGCGCTGTGTGGTAGAAGAGTCGGCCGACGATGGCGGCGCGCTTGATGAGCCTGTGTGATACCTCTACAGTTAGCTACGTACACGCAACAAAACCTTCGCATCGCTCGACCTAGAAGAGAGATAAAGAATAGGGGAAGAAAAAGGTTGGGCTCACCAAATGTTGGGAAACGCCGACTTGGAGTCGGTCTGCGACGGGTACAAATACCCAAAAGGATGCATCGTCCTCGGGCAAGCACTATTCCAATCGTCGCACAACCTCTTCAGCTCCCTCCACTGCGCCAACCTGTTCCCCAACCTGACCTGCTCATCCCGCGGCGAAGCCTCCTGGAACTTCGGGATCGTCGCGCGAAAGTTGGCAATCTTACCCACGATATAAAAGATGCGCTGCACCCAAATCTCCTCCTTACCAATCTGGTCGTCCGTCGCGCTCGAGTCCGGGTCATCGTCATCATCACCACGACCACCCCGACGAGGCTCAGGCGGCGTAAAATCCATATCGACGCCCCACTGATCCGGGTCCCACGCCGTCTGCCAGTTAAAAGCAAGACACGAAAGAACCTCCATGCCGATGTTGAGCCAGAAGCACGCGGCGCCTATACCCGTGCTCTTGGCGTTCCACCCGCACTCGCGGATGAGGGCACGCGCGCCGGCGATGTGGTTCATGCGGGCCGCGGGCTTCTCGGACATGATCTCGTAGACGTTGAGCACGACGGCGGTGGTGGCGCACTCGGCCGTGTTGCGGTCCGGGTTCTGCAGCGAGCGGAGGAGCTGCGTGGTGGCCGTGTCGTAGTAGAATAGGGCCTTGTCGTCGTTGTAGGCCGGGTTCACGAGCGTGAGGTGTTTTACGCCGCAGGCGAGGAAGGCGTTGAGGAGCATGGGCGACTTGAGGCTGTGGTAGGGGATGAGACGGCTGAAGTGCTTCTCCTTGTCCATCGAGTCCATCCACACGCCTACCTCTTCGACGAACACTTGCATGTAGAGCACTTCCTCGGGCGAGTTGAGGTAGGTCCGGTCGCCCAGCGCCTTCTCGCTCGGCGGCGGCGTGACCATGCCATCGAGTGACATGTTGTCTGTGCTACCGCCGCAGGTGGGTGGCGGTGGTGGTTCGGACGCGGATGCTATGAGAGGCGCATTAATAGGTAATGAAGTAGGGCCCGCGTCGCCATTCCGATACACCGGCGATCTCGTCCGCGGAATAACATCATCCCTTGAGTTCCCTAGCGGTTGCTGGATACCCAGACCGAAACCACCAGCTGCGTGTAACGGCGGCCCGGCATGTAACGGCGGCCCGGCAAGGTATGATGCAGCGCTGCTTTTCCGAGAGTGCATCTGCGAGACGTCGGCAGACTGTGACCCGTCTGCGTGATAAGTCTTTGGGGTGGATAAAGAGCGTATGGACGCCGGTGGCGGTGCTGAAGCTCGCATCGATACATTCGCCGGATCACACATGCTCATCGGGGTCATGGTGCTGGCCGAGCGTCTGTGGTGGTTGTAGTGTTCTTGTTGCTGGCGCCTTTGGAGATTCAGGGCATTTTCCACATCGCTTTCCTGGGGTGGCGTAAGTGTCCGCTTCTCACGAGTGTCGTAACGGTTTAGACCTCCAATATATTCAGAGGCAATAAGTCTCGACTCGTCTTGGAATTGTACTACACACAGCCCCTAAATGTTAGCTCCCAAATTCTTCCTTGATTCGCTTCGGCGAATGTCTCCCAGGGCAGGCATCGACCTACCAGACCAGTCGGGAGTTGGGGGTAATAAAGGAGGATTCTTCACTTGAATGTCGATGAAATTTAACCGCACGCCTCTCTTGCACTCCCTGTTGCTTTTCCGACAGTTCATACAGTCGGGCACCCCCTCGTCGCACTTTAAATGCCGCTCGCGGCATGTTAGACACCCCGTGCGCACCCGTCTCGATTTGGCCGTCGGCGCCGCGCCGGACACCTCCTTCGGACTTGCGGACTCATCGGCGATCGTGGCGAGGGACTGCACGCTGCTGCTTCGATGACGAGAGTGGTCTGCGCTCCCTAGGGTTCCACCACGTCTAGCACCTATTATTTTTAGCCGCTTCGTTGGGGAGATGTCGAGGGGCCGGTCGGGGAGAGCGGTCTTCATGACGGTGATTTCCGAGGGCGAAGAGGACTGTTGGGAGGAGGAGCAAAGCCGCCTAGCCCACAGCTCTATTACCAAGCTGGAGCTACAGGGGAGAGAGAAAGAGAGAGAGAGAGAGAGAGAGATTATGATGATTCCGCAGCCCAGGGTAGGTAGCCAGTCAAGGCAATGCAGTGTCCTGGATCGCTCGAGCGAAAGAGAATGGACGACAGAGGAAGGCCTGCTTGGTGAACCAGTTCAGCAAGGCAGGGTCATTATACGTCGATATACATCGGTCGTAATCCACCAGAAATGCGTTCGGGGAATGGTCTCGGGGAGCGATTCTGTGATCCAGCAGGGACGCTGCAACCAGTTGCTTTGAGGCAAATTCAAAGGCTCGAGGTGCTGGACGGATCAACATCAACAGAGGCAAGGGTTTCGGTAACGGATTCGAGGATTGGTCGGCGAGATCTCGTTCTTTCGCAAAGGAATCAACTTCGGTTTTCGTTCGTCTTCCGCAGGCGATGGGTTTCTGGTCGTAGATATCCGTTAGCAGACCTCCCACATTTGCCGATTGACCTCCCCCATTGCCTTGCCTCTTCCCCGCCAGAAACGCTCATGGCACACGAGCTGGCTCGAAGTATCGCAAGCAGCGACGAGTGAAAAAGAGGGGGCATGGAGAAGTCGGGCAAGACGAACAGGATATCCAAGACTGCGACTAAATTCTGTGGCGGAAAGTGGTGTATGACGGAGAGAGGTCGAAAATCGAAAAGAATGTTGGTGGAATAATTGGCTCGAATGGATCTGGCAAGGCTCTATTATCGTTTATCTGCATGCGTCTTTCTTGGCTCGCTGGTTGGAAATCAAACTGGATTCGCCGAGTTCGGATCAATTGATTATTGCTCGAGTGTTGGGTTCGGCGCACAATTACGTTTCCCCGGAGGAACGACGACACACGTAGGTTCAGGCGACAGCAACAGCGACGGTGACCGCGAGGCTCGATTAAGAGAGGGTGGTCGGCGGTGATGTTAAAAAACTTCTGGTTGCCATCCAAAGTCGGGGGTTTGACGTTGGAGGGGGAAAGCACAAGGCTTGACACGGGTCGGCTTTATCCAGAACCCCTAGCGACAGAAGGAAACAGGGGACGACCCGGCCAAAACAGTTCAAGAACCAAGCAACCAGAGACGGTCATCCAGTTGGCAGTTCAGTTGAGAGGCAACAAAATCTCGGAAGCACTGGGGGCGATACAAAGTACAAGCATGGTTGATGATGTATGGATTTCTGAGTGGGGAAGGCGCTCCCTGGGCATCGGAATCTGAGCAATTATTCGCATTTCCCAATGCACCACCTCAGTCCAGCCCAGGATCTCCTCTCTTCAAGTTAAAACATGGGACTGCTCGAGAGTCGATGCCAAGAGCCGCTAGGTTAGACCTATTTCTGGAACATCAGAACCTCAGAAACAACAAGAGACAGAAACAGTCGATGCGGCAAAGAAAGGGTTTGCCGCTCTAGCTCTGCACCCCATACAGGCAGAACGATCAACCGGATCCGAGATCGACCCTGTTCCTTTCGACAACAATGAGGAACGTTGAGATTGAGATCCGGCAGCGAGATTTGATTTGACCCATTGCATTCTGGGACCGGCCAGTGGAGCCGACCCTGTCAGAGATGTGCTTCGGCTTGAGTTGCAAATCCTCGCCCTTCAGCCCCAGGTACGAGGTACATGGACTACCTACGCCAACTGATAGACGCTGGCACCACTTGGCTAATGCAAGTACAACTTGCATTCAGCCACGCCCGAGCTTGGACACTTCGTTCAAAGGAGAAGGAAGGCACGATCTTGCGTCCATGCTGCATCACGGGAATCCATCTCGAAACTTGACGAAAATAGACTCCATGAAGAAGTCCTACTCGAAGCGCTAGCCTGGCCAAATCAAACACTTGGCCTGGCCCCAGGGTCAACGTTTAACTCTAATCAGGCTTCGGGTCTTTAGTGTGTAAAGAGTCAAACTCACCCCGAACTTCTAGCTCCAGCACTCGGCGCTCAGTGACGCCTGGAGGGCTTGGCTCTTCCAATTTCAGTTCGCAGTTCCGATGCTGTGCGCTCGCAGACGAACCGCCTGCCGGTGCCTTGCGGCACCTGTCCATCATTACAACTTAAGCCCAGTCGCCTGCAACCCGTTGCGTTGCCCGAGGAGTATGGGCTCCAATTTCCCGGCGTTTCGTCCGCTGCACAGTCCTTTCTTCCAATTGAACAGCACCCAATACATCGTTTCTTTCCGCGAATTCTGCAGAGCAGGACCATATTTTGCCAAGATTTTCTCGGCCAATTTTTGATTCATTTCATGGAGCTTTTTTTATTTGCCCTTCTTCTTTTCCCGCTCTTCAATGTTTAAATGCGGAAACTAATCAGTTCAGAATCCTAAATCAGGAACATGAGCTCCACGCTCACCAGTGTTTGCTCTCCGCGTGGGCTCTCTCGAACCTGTTTGATCTCCATCACAGTTGCCCAGTATCCTGTCCTTGCGTGCCCGTCGATCCAACATATACACTCGGACCATCTCCATGGCAGAGGGGGCGACTCCAAGGCCTTTTCCTTCTATTTGGAAGCTTTCCCTCTCTGTTGAGAAAAACCTACCATGATCTTCGTCTTCGCTGTACATCCTGTCTCCCATCGACCAATCCCATCTCATCGATCCGACCAGCGGTCACCGAGGAATCGCCGTGGTGAGTTTGATGATTTGAGATAAATTGTTCTATGCCTTTTCCAGAATATCATAGATATGTCTTTTTTCTTCTTCTTGCCTCTCCATTTTCCTTTTCTCTCTCGACAATCTGATCTCTTCATTCGTCTTTCGGCTTTTGTCCGCGCCTCGACCAAGACGTTGAAACCTCGTGCCGGCTTCTTTGATATCCGCCTTGTCAGCGCCGCAAGGTGGCTCGATGAAAATAAATGCAATGCGTGTTCGGAATGGGAATGTCAAACGAACCGCTTCTCATCAACGCATTGCATATGATATTACTTGCCTCGAACCCATCAACAGTAAGACATGCACCGTCCGCGGTGCTTGGTAATAAGCCAGCTATTAAACCCCGACCACGAAGTGGACCTACATCTGAGATAAACACACTGGGCCGGGTTGTAAAAATTCCCCGGCCTGCTGCATACCGCACCCCCTTGCCGTCTTGGTGGTTCAATGTTCTGCCGTCCCGTCCGGAAATTTAAGTTGGAAATGCAAAAAGAGACCGAAACATGTGAGGATAGTATTTTCGATGAAGAATTCAGCCGAAACTGGCGAGTCCTGCTTTATCTCAAACACACCGAGATAATGTTTTGCCACCCCAGTCACTGCGAAGATGTCCGAAAGACGGAGGGGAGCTTGTCCTGTATGCGAGTATCTACCTGGATTTGATAGCCGCCTATCTGCCCATGTTTTGTTCGTTTCAACTTGAAGGGGTTTCGCCCAAGACGCAGGAAAATAGGAAGGGGGGAAAGAGACCCTGTTAGATGGCAGCCAGGATCAATGTCAGAGAATGCTGGTGGGAAACATTTTCGGATAACTGAATGGCCAGCACGCCCCGTACAAGCACATGACGATACATATCTGTTCCCAAATATGGATAATGTTTTCAGAGGCGCATGGGGAAGCTGGAGGTCCTGGATGAAACAGAGCACCTCTGCACCTGCCTCATTTTGATGTCTCTCTTTCTATTAGGCCCGCTGTCTCGGATCTACGATGTTACCGGACCCTATGCAAGACGACGGACGTGAATCATGCCATTTCACATAGGTTACACACACAGCTAGGGCCGTCCGAGAAGCGGCGCCCCATTCTTTCCCCCGGGCTCCGACTTCGAAACCGCGCTTCGGCCGGGTCCGGCACTCTTTTTCCTCCGGCACATCGGGCTTCATGCAGAGAGATGGCCGGGACCTCCGAAAATGGCGGAGTCGGAGGACGTGATAGAAGTCGTGGAGCAGTGCCAAGGCGACGAGAACGCGCCAATTTTAGCGTGGGAGTCGCTGAATCAAGGCGCTGAATGGCGGGTGACTAAGTGGCCCAGCCACTAATGTGATTGGATTTTGACAGTAAAACGTACGAGACCAAAGCCGCCATCGATCGACGCCACTGGTGAAGACCCAAGATCAGAGCTCTTCTGCTCATCAACTCACATTGCTGCACCCATCCGTAATACCATCACGACTAGTCCCGGCCCGGTTTGAGAGAAGCAATTTTAACTCCATCCTACAAACGTTTCTGCCTAACGCTCTGCGTACCCAGCCCTGAGGCTTGCCATGGACCCTTCAATTCCACCACAACCAAAGGCCATCCTCCGCGGCCACAAGGCCCAGGTCCATGCCGCCGTTTTTATTCGGAACAACGAGAGGCTGGTGACAGCGGATGCCGACGGCTACCTCATCGTATGGGATCTCTCCATCATGCGCCCAAAGGCCGTGTGGAGGGCTCATCAGAAGACAGTTCTCGGCATCAAGGAATGGAGCCCTGAGAGGCTTGTTACGTAGGTCTTTCACCTTTCTTCCTATCCTCCTTGCCAACTTAATTCCCCCCCCCCCCCCCCCCCTTTTTTTTTTTTTCCTTAGTTCTTCGGAGCATCAGGGGGCTACAGCTGACAGCGATGTAGTCACGGAAGAGATCACGAGCTCATCATCTGGAAGTTCTCCGAGGAGGATGAGCCCAAACTCAGCAAGGCTCCACCGCTGGACAATGTGCCCGATCGGCCTAAGCCATGGATCCAGCACGTACTTGCAGTTAATTCTATGAATTTCTGTTCCTTTGCTATGGCGTCATGCAAGGCAGATCAAAGTATCTCGGAGTCCGATGAAGTCCTCGTAGCAGCGGCAAACCCGGTCATCTTGGAGGGAGTAAGTTCCCCTGCACTTCAACTCATCCTAAATCATCAATACTAACCTCGCGCCGTCGAAGGTTGACATCTACCATCTGCCAAGCCAGCGTCGCATCCACACCCTGAAGCCGTTACCTGGTGCGGGAATGCCCATGGCCTTATCCATTTTTCATCTTTACGGAAGTCTGCACCTTATCACGGCCTACGAGAATGGTGCAGCAGTGGTCCAGAGAGCGAACCTCGACGCGGGGGAGTGGATCACCCTGTACAAACACCAAGCTCATTCCCAACCCATTCTTTCCTTTGACGTTTCGCCCTGCTTCTCGTATTTCATCACGTCAAGCGCGGATGCCATTATTGCGAAGCATCCAATCCCTCAAGATGGCGCTCCAAGTAGTTCCTTTCCCGAAGATACCGAGAAGGATAAAGGAAAAGCTCCTGAGCAAAAGGCCCACGAACCAGTCACGGCTCCTCTCAAATCCGTCAACACCAAACACTCCGGCCAACAGGGTCTCAAAATCCGCTCCGACGGAACCATCTTCGCGACAGCTGGCTGGGACTCCAAAGTCAGAGTATACTCGGCCAAGTCCTTGAAAGAAGTGGCCGTGTTAAAATGGCACCAGTCCGGCTGTTATGCCGTCGCCTTTGCCACCATCAACCCCGCGACGTCGAGCAGCTCCGCCTTGCAGATAACCAGTGGCCCGGGAAATGAGAATGGCAAAGCCTCGGAAAGCCAGCGGGGCCAGCAAGTTGTATCTGTCTCCCAAAGTCGTTCGCTTGCAGGTTTCAATATCAGGGATAGAAGAATCAACCAGGCCAGGACGGCACACTGGATCGCTGCGGGAAGTAAGGATGGGAAGGTCAGCCTGTGGGATATTTATTGAGAAATATTCATCTCACATCAAATCTTGCAATCTTCCTACTCGATACTGCGCTTAAAAGAGAAGGACGCCGACGATCACCCCCCGTAAATCAGCAAATATCTCGACTCATTCACCAGCAGGTGGCAACCGATGCGCAAACACTCTCAACCCACCCTTCGGCCTAAGAACCACACTAGGATTCACCAATGGCACCTCCCCCTTCTCAATCGCATCAAACTCGAACCTTCGAATAACCGCAATCAACATAATCTTAAACTCGAGCCTCGTAAACACCTGCCCGATACAACCACGAGGCCCCATCAGGAACGCCGCAAAGGCATGCGACTTGGCTGCCTCGCCTTCGAGCCGATCCCATCGGTCGGGATCGAACTCGTCGACCGAGTCGCCCCAGATGCGGGGGTTTTGGTGGATGGCGCTGGGCATGAGCATGATCGTGGTTCCTTTGGGGATGACGGTGCCGCAGATTTCGGTGTCACGAATGGGTTCCCGAGTTGCGAACGTTGCTAGAGGCGGTTAGATGTGTACCTGAGACAGCGGGGATTCAGGTGTTTTTACCGGAGCTTCTGACGCGCAAGACTTCGTGGAAAATATTGTCGAGGAGCTGCATGCGCTCGATGGTGCTGTAATCCATGTCGAACCCAGTTCGTCCGGCAGCATCGATGACTTCTTTTCGCAATCTAGCTTGGAGGGGTCGGTTCAGGCTTAGATAGTGAATGGCCCAAGCCAGAGTATTAGAAGTCGTCTCGTGGCCGGCAGCCATGAATGTGAGTACCTGTTTGTTTTTCCCCCCCTCAGGTTAGTTATCACGTTGCCCTCATTTTCCTCATCGAGAAGGGGACTTCTTACATGTCCGATCAAGTCATCCTCGTCCCAATTTTCCCCAACAGCCTGTGACTCTTGTATCATTCTGGTCAAAAGATCCCTCCTCCCATTCCCCGCCAACTGCACCTTTTCATTCTCAACATCCGCGATCCTCTCACAGATGATTTGCCTCAGCAACTCGTGAAGCCGTGAGATGGCGCGATTAAACTTGCGATTCTCCCCGATGGAAATCCACCGGATGGGAACGATGGAGTTGATGGCCGTGAGTATCAGTCCCGTGATGGGAGGGTCGAAGACGGTCTGGTATATCTCGTGGAAGGGCGTTGCAGAGTCGAGGCTTTGGAGGTCTGTGCCGAGGACTGTCGAGCCGATTACATCGAGGGTGATTCTGGAGAGGGGAGGGATGACTTGGGATTAGGTTAGTTTGTGAGAACAGGAGAGAAGGTGAAGGGGGAGAACGTACGATTTATGACGCCGCGGTCATATTCGATCATGGAGTCCAAGTGGTTGCAGAGCTCGATGGCCTTGTTCTCGATGAGAGGGATCAATTGTTTAAGATGTGAAAGCGCAAAGGCTCCTGATGAGGAATTGTTAGTTTCCCTCTCTCTCTCTCTCTCTTCCCCTCACTCTTTTACTCCTCTAAATCAAAACACCTAACGATGAACATACCGCTCAGCACCTTTCGATGGCGCTTATGATCCTCCCCATCAAGAAACACCAAACCCTTCCCGACAATGGGAAAGATAAGCCGCGAATACCACGCCGGCTTCGTAAACTCGTAACAGCACGGCTGCAGAATCTGCCGGAATGCCTCGGGGCTCGCGACGAGTACGGCGGGTGTGCTTCCGAAGAAGGTGTAACGGATGAGGTCGGCGTTAGGCCAGGTGCGGATCCAGGAGACGTAGGGTTGGGTTGGATCTCCGGAGAGAAACTGGCGGAGGGTTTGGCCGAGGAGGAAGTGGTTGTCCTAGGACTAGGTGTGAGGAATGGTTGTTCTTTGTTTGGGTACGAGTGGGGGTCGCGGGTATGAGGTTACCTTTGGTCCCGGGAGATGGCGGAAGGGGGAGAGGTAGTTGGGATAGATGTAAAGGCGGTAGAAGATGAGGAGAGAGTACTGGATGAAGAAGAGGCATAGGAAGATTGTTAACCGGGACGCAGCAGGGAGAAGAGTGAAGAGGGCAGTCTTGGTTTGGAGCTGGGTGTAGGCCAAGCGGCCGAGCCAGGAGGAGACGAGGCAGTAGATTACGTCCATTGTATAGATTGTTTGAGAGAGAGAGCGTCAAGGAAGTCCTTGTGTTGCCATTGATCCTACATCATTGTTTCCCGCTCTGTGGGACGAACGGTCCTTTATCTACTCGGTCCTCCGTCCAACTCGAGGGACTTTGCTCCCAACACATCGCCAAGACAGGAAAAGAGCATCGTCCACCGGAATGAAGGACTCACATGGCAATTCATTCACCAAATTATTGGTACCGAGCATGAAATATCAATATCACGACGTATGAATAAAGGCGCCTATCGCCAGTGAGGTAGTCCCCGGTACGGCTTAACCCGCGGATCCCAGGAAGATCATCCGTCGTCGACGCAAGGGTGGAAACTCGTAAAACCACAGACTCCCATTGGACCAAGATGTCGGGTCGAACCCATAGGAAAGGGACCGTTAAGCTCGGATCTCCCATGATTGACTGCGCTGTAACCCTGGAGAGTCAGACCATGCGGAGGGAGAAGCCTGAAGCCCTGTCATGGGCGCGCGGGATTATCTCTCTGTAAATCCGGAGGCATAGCAAGCTGCAGGGAGTGGGTGGTAAGTGGGGGTTTTGGATATTGGACCGAAGAGGGCATCGTGTGGTCCCTTTTTGGGGGTAAAAGAGTTTGGTTTATCGCTTCTTTTGGACGACCAGCTTGAGGTGTTCGGTGGATGGGGCCTCAGCGAGAAATGCTACCGTGCGCTAGTTTAGGGGGGCGATAGCTTAAGACTTGCAGAAGTGGACCAGAGATCGGACACCGGAGGAGAGGCAGGTCATTCCGCGGCGGGGAGAAGTGAATGATGAGCAGGGTTAACTGGAGTCAGGTGAGGACATTGTGTAGGGGGTTCGGACTTAAGAGCGAGGGCCAGCTACGGGGCTAACTTTGCGAGTGGGAATGAGAGCTCGGCGCTTTCTTTGGATGGCGGGACTGGGATTTTACTTCTTGGATAAGTGGCAGGGTTCCTTAGAGGCCGGGTCTTCTCGATGTGTTTTGGTGAATGGGCGTCTTGATGGTAGGCGAATACAGGTATCTCACAACGCCTCGAGGATTCTACGTGGACTGGACCAATGCCTTGCCGAGGCCTTGTTCAGAACAGATCTCTTCCTGCTCCTCACAGGGCAACTTCAGTCAGGAAGGATGTAAGATAGTCCCTGGCAATTTCATACACACGACGATGACAACAAGTCCCCTCCGCCAACGGATCCTACCGATCGAGCCTATCACTAGCTGACATCCGGTTATCGTACCGATCGAAGACGACTAACTGATTCCGGAATTGTCAGGACTCTCTGAGACTCAAGAACTGGAATCAATCCTCAAAAAGGGAATGGCGTCTGTCAACCTGCTTCCTACCTTGCCGGGGATCTGTCGAGTCTTGTCTCTGACTGGGCCCTAACTCCAAGGGCAGGTGAGAGGATGTAGGTAGATAGGGAAAGATCCATGTCCGCAGCGCCCCATCTACGATCTACGATCCACCGCGGAGGTAGAGGTGGCGCCCGACCCATCCACAGGGATCGCTGATATCCTGCGCGGACTAGAGGGCCTGTGATCCACTCCTCTTACATGAAGCATCTTCCATGCGATCTGGCATTTTGGGCTTCCAGCTTAGTCTTGCGGGAGCCGAGCAGGGGATAAGAGAGGGAAGCAAGCGCCACTACACCTGGGATTCGTCGACAGATTCTGCTACCTCGGACATAGCCTTGCTTTTTTCTCCGGTTCAGCGAACAAATTCCTTCTCAGCACGAAGCAGGACGTTTCGCTCTTCTGTCTTTGGCATCTGCAGTCCTCCTATTCCCGACCACCATGAATCCAAATAGGAAAGTACAACATTATGACGCTACGCCTGACTATCTTGAGGAAAAAGGAGCCCCGCTTGGTATCGGGCCCTCTTGAACCCCCCGGTCGATGGACAGCGGCCTGGACAGCGGCCTGGACAGAATTTACCTTTGAATAAGGGTTCCAGGGTGGATGCCTGCATTCCAAAGCAACAAGAGAAAATTCCCCGTCGTCAAGGGCATTCAATCTCGGAAACCCACGCTGATCAGATGTGGGTTCAGCTTCGACGTCTTCTGATCTTCTCATCCCGAGCTCGGAGAATTTCTGTCCGAGCAAGCATTCGGATCCAGGTAGTTGGAAACACCCTCCCTGCAGGCGGCGCCGATGGCACTGTCGATCTCAAGGATAAGCTTGCCCACCCCAGCTGAGCACGAAGGCTAAAGGATCAATCTCCATGCATCCTACAGGGATTCTCGGTCCCCCGCTTCTCTAAACCACGCGCTGGTATGGAATGTTAACTTCAAATGCAGTTAGTCCTCGGCAGTGGGACATGACTACACTACTCGGTCAGGCATACCGATCGGATCGTCATGAACGCCACGCCTGGAAACTAGACAGGGGGTGGCCCTGTCGGGCGCTAGGCATTTCAGGTAGGTAAGGTGCTCTCCACCCGCTTAGCGCTGAGGTCCATCTCGAAGTTGAGGCTGTACGCTGGCGCCGGGAATTGGCCGAACGAGCCATGAAAGAAAACAACAATCGTGATGAATGACAAGAATTCCCACACAATGTCAAACTTCCAGGTAATACGCGGGAAGCAGAAAAATAAATAAAATTTTAGAAAAAAAAAAAAGAATACAGCAAACGGAGAAAATAGACGGGAAAGAAAAATCCTCTATAATTTACGAATATCTTCCAAAAAATATCATGTATAAACACTCTCCGTAAACTGATTCACCTGCAACCCCTTCTCCGCCATCTCCGTCTCCTCCAAAAACTTCAAGGGCATCCACACGAGATGTCCCCTGATCTTGGCCAACTTCTCCTTGATATCCTGCACGGGCAGGAACTGGTCAAAAATGTGGCCCGGCTTCACGCCCCTCGGCGCCATGTACCTATCATAGTCGTCAAATTTCTTGACTGCACAGATGTGTCAGTACCAAACAGAAAAGAAGCCGGGAAGGGTGTAAGAAAAGGACAAAAGAAGAAAAGTCCTACCATGATCATCAGGATCCGCGTGGAACAAATGCCTAAAAACTTCCGTATTCGTCGTCGCCTGTTCCGTCCACTCCTTCCACAACTCGTCACTCAACGGATCCTCCACAAATGAATAGCTATCATCCCGATCCCACGGATCATTCCCCCACGCCTCCCCAGGAGGCCTCGCATTCACATCCTTCGAGGCATCGAGCGCCTGCGGTGGCAGGAGCCCCATATGCTCGCGCCAAAGATACCGCCTCAGCGTGGCGGCGTGCCAGCCCGCCCGGTACGATTTTCCATCCATGGTGCTGTCGATAAGATTCGTGTCCTCGATGACGATGCTTAGCTCGCTGTCGTGGTTGCCCAGCTGGCTCCGGTCGTTGAGGTTGCTCGAGCCGCAGATGACGATGCGGTCGTCGGCGATGAGGAGTTTCGAGTGGATGTATAGCTCCTCTTGGATCCAGTTCATCACCTCGACGCCTTCTTCTGCGTTTTCGTCCCATGGTTCGACGAGGAGGGTTTCGCCGCCGCCTGTGCCGGACATGGCATGGTGCGCGACGGAGGGGGAAATTTTGCGCGTCTCGTTCTTCCTGCGTTTCGCGAGGGCCTCCTCGAATTTATCCCGAGCCGCTACGGCCTGCCCGCCTTCTTTTTTCTCCTCGGCTTCGGCTGCGGCGGCTGCTTTGCGCTGGTGTCTCCGGCTCGGGGATCCTTCCCTCCTACGGTCGGACTCTCCCTCACGCTGGTGGATCGCCTCGCCCATGAGCTCCTCGGCATGACCGCGCTGGACCTCTTGGTATTTGATGCCCGTCTCCTTCTCTATATCGACGATGGCGGCCGTCCTAGCAAGTCTGTCGTACGACCTCAGATTAAAGAAGAAGATGTACTTCTCGGGCTCGACGCCCGCGGCCCGAATTTTGGCAAAAATGGACTCTTCGCCGCGGCAGATGGACCGGTATTGGTAATGCATGATGGCCCGCGTGCCCGTCGCCGCATCATCGCGCAAATCGCCCGCAAAGCCCGGAATGGCGGGGATCAAGATGACGATGCGGAACTTGCGCCGCTCCTCGTGGGCGCGCAGAACGGCGTCCACGATGGCGGCGCCAATGGTGTTGTGCACTGGCGCCTGCTTGTCGCCCGTGGCCGTGATGAAGAACTGGTTCTCGATGTACACGTAATGCTGCGCCTTGCGGATGATGTCCGAGTAAGCGTTCTGGATCGAGCGTTCCGTCAGGATGCCGCTGGACCAGTCGGCGCTTGATCGGACGATCTGCGCGTGGACGGTTCCCCGCTTGTCGAGGTTCTTGGTCTCGAGGGGAGTGATGGGGTGCAGTATGTACTCTCCGACTGGATGCTTGGGCCTCTGCACACCAACGAGGTCTTCGTCCTCCTGACGGCCGCGCAGCTCGAGCCAATCGTACCTGTCATCGTGCTTATACTTGTCTCGCTTGATGCAGTTCCATCGCAGGATGAAATGCTCGGCTATATCGTAGACGCAAGGCCCAATAACGCCCATGGAGACGTCGTGCCACGGCATGCGACCGTGCTCTGCCTTGCTTAATTCGTTCTCTTTCCAGTCCGCGACGTTTTTAAAGTCCATTACGCGGTTGTTGTTGAAGTCCTGGCCGGGCCAGATGGAGTTGGCGACACCGTCGGGGTGCAAGTCGGCGAGAGGGTGCTGGTGCAAATCCCATCTACCGAAACAGAGATCTAAGCCGCCGATGAAGGCGAGCTCATAATCCACGATGATGAACTTTTCGTGATGAGCCCAGTAAAAAGTCATATCGGCCACATTTTCAAATACGTTATGATCCGGGTGTCGCATAACTCGAATGTTTCCGTACCCGGGGCTTCCTTTCGGACACAATTCGGTAAGGGCATGCTTCGTATGGAGCGAATTACACGCCAACGCCGCCTCGACCTCCCGATACACAATGACGTAAATCTTGACCCCTTGTTCAGCTTTCCTCTTGAGAACGTTGTCCAGTCTCCATTCTTGATTAGCCTGCGGCGGTCGGCGGAGGAAGAACTCGGGACTTAGCCACCAGTCGGCAATGTAGATGAGTTCCTTGGCCTTGTCGAGGGCCTCGGAGACGGCCCAGAAGTAGTCGCGGCCGTCGACGTACCATTTCACGATGTTTCCGTCGCGTTCGGGGAAGTAAGACTCGTAGCGGTTCGCTTGAGACATTCGGGTCCGTTTTTCGTCGGTGGCTTTTTCGTGCTCTTCGTCATGGCGGTGGTTTGCGTTGAACTGGGTAAGAGGCCTGGGTTAGCAGCGCCGCGTCTCCATCACATACGATTCTCTTGCTATCTATTCCCTGGGGTCATCATACCAGGTTCCCGAATTTCCCAATTTCATGCCTAAATAGTTTTGGTCAGCCAAATATGCATATTTTTTTTTTCCCCCTTCCGATCAGTTCAATCGCAACGACCCAGGGCGAATGGAGGTATATGTTCGTTACTTTCTGTGTATGAGGGCAACCTTGGCATCGTGAAGGCTCTCGTGGTTCAATTTCTCCCTGAGCTCCAGACCAGTGGTCCTGAGCCTCGAGAAGATGCCGTCAGGTTTGGCGGTTTCAGTCATTGTCGGTGACCCCAATTGCGCGTCGTGGTTCTCGTCGCCCGCTTTATTTTCTGGGAATCTATGAGGCTCAACCGGAGATCTTGCGCAGGACAGCTCGTCACTGTCTATCTTGTTGGGAGGGAAGTATGGCAGCAAAGTAGGACATTTGAGTTGAGGAAAGCACAAGCGGGTGCATGGACATGGGTATCTATCTACTTATGTAAATGTTCAGGTATGTTACCCGGGTACAAGTTACAGCTTGAGCTGAGGGTGCGAAATTCATGGAAAGGCGAAACAAGGTTAATAGGTTACACCATCTGGGCGGGAGAATTGAAGAAGCTTTTGATGTGACATCACGGGCTGCGGTGCGACGGCGAGAACAAGGCGAATTTAAGGTTGATCGACGAGACCAGCGCGAGTGGCTGTTCTAGGCCAAGCCGGAGTGAGCGCCAGCAAGAGAGACGGAAGGAAAGCACAGCACGTCATCGGCCTCGAAGCGAGCCTAGAGAAAGAAAGAGAGTCGTCATCGGAACCGCACATACCCCCAGCCTTGGAATGATAAACTAGGTGGATTGGTCGTATCGACATCCGACATGGGCCAACGGCGTGGTGGCTCGTGGGAGATCCAATGGGCAGACAGAGCGGGGCATCGCGAGCTTACGGATCAACATGGTTCCACCCGGGGGCTCCTTTTTTTTTTTTTTTTTTTTTTTTTTTTTTTTGGCTTGTTGAAATACGGATGGACACGATGATCCCTAGCTGGCTTCACAGTTGGTGATGGACGCATGGGCTGGTCAAAGGTCGGCGGTGGCATGACGTCATGAACTGCGGACCCAACGACTTCTTGTTGCCGGCTGATCATGGATCAATTGACAGCTTGGAGCTTTCAATTAAACTACCAATTACCCATACGGATGAAAGAACATTCGGCTGACAAGACATCAGATGGCCAAGGAAACAGAGCCATACCGAGTCCTGGCATTGACATCTCCAAACCCGGCGCCGCAACCATGGAGTCGACAGAGCTGGGGATGGGGAAAGATCCAAGAACAGCGGATCGGCAGAGATGATCGGCGAGCTAAAGGTTTAGCCCAGAATCTACTTCGTAGATGCAGTCGAGTTATCGAGCTATCGCCGATAAGGAGATCTTGGGGGACCTGTTATTTCCTCGATCCAAGGGAGATTGCAAAAGAATAACTTTGGTTGGCGGCGACTCAGGACAAACCCTTGAACTTGTGCCAGCGAACAAGTCTTGGACATGGGATGAAGCTCTGGGCCACTGCATGGTGCAACACTGAACCGCTGAACTTACCTTGGGCACGAAGTCCACAGAGGACTCGACTTCCAGGCTGTGCTCAAATCCTTGATGACTAAGGATCCCGTCCAGATGTTGGGAATGTTGGGGCATTGTCCATTTGCCCATTGCACCTGCCTTCCATTATTGGCTCGGTGAGCCACGTCAACCCCGCCATCCTCACCGGGGCTTCCGTCGATCTTACTGGACCAGGCCTCTCAGGGGTCCCCGCCTGTTCCAGGGGACAAGGGGACCTGAACACGACGTGTTTGTATCACCACAGTATCTTCCCTTATGAACACTGTTATTAATCCTCTAGCAAGCAACGCCATTCCGCTCAGATATTCCAAAATAACACTGGCCAGGTACCTTGACCCCTATCACCCCTTCCCCCTCTCATCTCTGCCCCTCCCCAAAACCAGCCCAGAAAGAGACACCAAGACACCATCAATATTGATTGATTGATTACCTTCCCAAAACCACCCCCACATTCCCTCGTTCTCGTCCGACGACACCCTCCGAGTTCGCTCTTCCAAGCCAGCGCAGCAATTGAGCTTCCTAGCTATCCTTAGCTACCTCTCGTCCCCAATTTTTTTCCCTTTTTACTGCAAGCTGGCCTGAAGTTGACTTAGCTGTGCTTCCTCTCTTCTCTGTCCATCTCCCATCCAAGCTCTCCTCTCCGTAGCATCACTCCCGCTCGCTCTTCCTACAGCCTCCCCCCTTTCTTTGAATACAAACTTTTCAAAATGACCGGAACTCAGCCCATCCCCGCCGGCAAGACGCTTATGGACGTCCTTAAGCGCTCTTTCACCGATGTCCCTATCGATGCCGCCAACGGAAATGCCATCTCTACCTCCGAGTTCCTCGAGGCCGCCGAGGCCTTGACCTACATGTTCGGTACGTGACGTGTCATGGGCAACGCTGAAGCCTCCGAGAACGTCTCCTGTGGTTTTCTGCTTAGCTTTAGAGGTGATTCTTGTCTAATCTGTGCCGTGCCGTTGTTAGACGTCCTCGGATCCGTCGCCTTTTCTCCCGTCAAGAACGACATGCTTCACAACGTCAAGGTTCGTTCCCAAGTCTCCAACCCCAGAGTTCCTAGACTCAAACTAAGCACGGAGGTGCTAATCCAATGCCATTGACGTGATTCCCCCATCAACAGAAGATCCGAGATCGCCAGCTTGCCGCCCCCGGAGAATCCGAGAACATCCAAGATCTCTGCCGCAATGAGCTCAAGGCCAAGAAGCACACCGCCACCGAAGGTCTCCTCTGGCTGGTCCGGTAAGATATCTCTCCTCTTCCTCTAGCTCCCCATTCCCCCTTTCCCCCATCGTCTACCCGCCCTTATCTCCGGAATCAAATCTCCGCTAACCCGCTTCGGCTCCAATCCAGAGGCCTCGACTTCACCTGCCGCGCCCTCATCTTCAGCCTCAAGAACCCCAACCAAGAACTCGCCGACTCCTTCCGCACCTCCTACACCGAAACCCTCAAGCCCTTCCACTCCTTCCTCGTCAAACCCATCTTCAGCGCCGCCATGGCCGCGTGTCCCTACCGCAAGGATTTCTACAGCAAGATGGGTGATGATCCTGCCAAGGTCGAGGAGGATCTCAAGGCTTATCTTGATGCTTTGGAGAAGATTGTTGAGATCCTCCAGGCTTTCTTGGCTAGCAAGGAGGCTAAGTGGTAGAGGAAATACGTCCGAGATGGGAGGGACGCAGAAGGATAGCTGTGGTTGCTTGGGACTCTGGTCCAATGTTTCTTTCTCTCTCCGTTGGAATGAATGAACAGGCAGCATGTCTCGATTACAAGCCGTAATTACATCGGGAGAGTATGGGAGAGTACGGAATAGGAGACATATCATTTTCATAGTCTAGCTACCGCGGCCTTTGGCACTTGCTTTAACAATACATTGAGGATGAAAGCGAGACTCGAGTTCGGGCGATTGTACGTCCCAACGGGAATCCAGCCCTTGAAAGATAACTCGCAACATCTGATTTTCTCCTGGGAACTTTTGGCATTTGGGGGAGGTACGAAGTACACACTCCACTATTAACGTGACCTTGAGCATGACTACTGAGGTACAGGGTAATAATTCGATATCCCTCAAGCCTTCGCTCCTCAAGACAATGAAGACAATGATGGAAGATGATATCCACGCGACAGCGATGGTGACCGATGATCAAGCGGAGATACGAGTTCTAAAATGCCAATCCAACAAGAAACCTACTTGACCCGGCCCTACGTTCGCCATGGAATCCAAATTCCGGTGTGGTAGGGAACTCGATTCGAGGGAACAGCTTCGAAGCCGACGCGATCTCTCGGTATACGAGCATTAGGCTCTTGGCTAGCCCAGCTACAGTGACTAGGGGATCCGATGCTAGCCATCGGGAAGACCCTTCTACCCAAAGAACTCTTCTCTCCTTCATGGTATCGGAAATACAACATACAACCCTCCATGCCAACACCTTTCGTGTAAGGGGGTTCTTGTTTGGTTACGGGTATCTGTCTGCGCGGGGAATTTGTCGTGGAAAAGAAAGGTCAAAAACATGCAGAACCTGCGGACGCGGGGAGGTGATGGAGGTTCTCCTCTGTCTCGGCCGACCAAAAATTGGTCCGCTACGCCCCGCTCCGGACCGAGATCGGCGATCGGATCTGTGTCTCTCAAGGCAAGGAGACACCTCCCACTGGTTGTCCAATCATGCAATGATATGTGGAAGGCTCTCCCGTCCGCTTTACGTTGGGGCTTGTGATTAGGAGCCGTGATTAGGAGCCGCTCTGGTGTCTCGAGGACTTGGGGTGGACTTCATACCGGAGACCCGTACGACAAACGAACTATCGGTGGCGAGCATGCATCAATATGATCAATTCAAAACTGGCAATCCTCAGTATATTTCTATTGCTGTCCTAAAGCGAAAACATCTACCCGATTTCCCAAAGGCCACAGGTTCAATCCCGTTCCCCAATTGTCCCAACCGCACTCCAGACCAGTTTCACCCGCTCCAGTTCGGGGTGAATAAGTCCAATGGTTCGAACAGCGCCCCATTCGCAGCTTGAGCCGCGCTCGCGGTGACAAGAAATTGCAACTGGGCCGTCGATTGATCTTGCGACCAAGTGATATTCTCTGCCGATTCGCAAGTGATGGTAAATTGAATGTCGATCATGGTGTTGGCGACCGACAGGCTGCGGGTGTTAGCGCTTTGGTCATCCTGCTGATGGGACGCGCTTCGTACCTGGTTGAGATGGTAATGGAAGGATTGGAGGTGTTGGTGGCCATGGTCTCAGATCGGATCTAATTCACAGGAGACAAACAATAAGAGTGGTGGATCGGCCGAGTTGACAGAGTATGGCAGAACGTCAGCCATCACCAGTACTTATACCCATTTCCGAAGACAGTTCGATTCGATCCGCTCGATATTCCAGGCTCTTAACTCCCTTTACGATTGCCTCGTTTTGATGGTTGCTAACTACGTCAACACTTTCATCGAAGCCAGGGTCTCCCGAAGGCCTGGTCGCGACCTGGACGATGATCACCGAGTTCGAGGTGATGAAAACCGGCCAATTAGATGGCGGAGGGGCGCCGCCACCACCATCTCGCTCTTGCAGGTCAAGGCAAGGTCGTGTTGATTCGGCCCTTCATTGAAGAGACCAGGGGGTTATAAGCCACGCGGGATATGATAAAGCAGCAGGCTGCCCAGCTCAAATTTCTTAAGCCTTGAAAATAGAAGAGGGAGGGGAAAAACTGGTTGTTAGCAATCATTCCCTTACTTCGTAAAGGGTACCCAGAAGCGCGACGAATTTAGCTACCTCCCCCTCAGATGGCAAGCCAAAAGAGCTCCAAGAAGTTGGATCTGACTGATCTCGACCGCAAAGGTCAATCTCGACCATTTATGACCAGAGCGGTTGGGGGAAAATCATTCGCTCCCAAAGACGGATTTGCCTGCCCGTATCGGGTACGGAATCGGCACAGGTTCAATGTCAGAGACCACCCCCCCTGTGCTCTCGGAAAATTCGAAACTGTCGGCCTGGTCCAGTATGGTGTTTGATCCAAAAACCCCTCCCTCGATAAGTCCCGCTCTTTGCTAACAGTTCAACTCAAGGGCGCATGTTCTCTCCCATCACGTCCGTAGCTCCTTGCCCGCCGGAACCTCTTTGTTCCAGGAAGCCACGGCGAGTAAGAGCTCGGGCAAGGAATCTGGGGATCCCGAGGACGGCATTGCTTTGTTGACAGCGAAGGAATTAGAACATGTCCATCTAGGGACATGGCAGGGACTCTGGATTTGGGTATTCCCAAAGACGGAAGTGATATACCAAGGTGAGCCTTGACTCTGAAGCCAACCCCCCTTCCTCAAATTGAAATAAGGCTTAAGAAAATATAACACATAGGCTTCGTCGCTCCCATCGAACATTTCGAGCTGGCCCAGGCCCAGGAAGACTTCCTGACAACGCACGTGAAGTCAGCAGAGGCAGATCTTCTCCCACAGGTTGTCTCCTTCCTTCACCAAATCCTGCGAAAGTTCGTCCAGGAGACTGTGGCAAGCGTCGCGGGTGGGGATTTACGTCCGCCGAAAGAGGAGCCTGGAACGAAGGTTCCTTCTAAGGAATTGTTCACCTCCAAAGTCAAAGACGAGTTCCCCGGCGAAAAGAACTTGGGCCCGAGAAACCTACCGCAACATGGATTCGGCGAGGATCCGAAGTCAGCTTACAACTCAACTTGCAACCAGCTAGAGTTATATTACACAGCCCTTTTCAACGAGAATCCCTCAAAAGGCAAGGGGAAAGATGTGGAACAAACGCCTGCACCTTTGGTGAGACTGCAAAGTGTGTCTGCTGCCCCTTCGCTAGCAGCGAGCCCACAGTCAGGCACAGGAAGCGAAACGATCGAGAACACCCAAGCCTCAAAGATGCGTCAGATTCTGGACTTTAGCTACCGTGTTTTATTCGACACAGACCTGGACACGTTGGTTTTCACGGGCCCGTTTGCTCTAGATAATCTAATGGAAGTCGCCGAGGATTTTACCAATCAACTCGCAAGTGCCGTCAATCCCGTCTGTCATCTCCAGCAAACCCCGATGGAAGCCTCGAATGTGTCTTTTACCGCATTGAGTTCTGGTATTGCGTTAGGCTCGGGCCCACCGGGGAGGTCTGAGAAAGTAGGTTCCTCTTCTGGTGGGGGTGCAGGTAATGGAAGGGGGAACCACAATCCTGGTGACGGGAAATCACCACGCGGAATGGAGGCACCCGGGAAGCCGGGTTCGTCCGGACCAACCTCGCGGTTTCGATTCCCGTGTCCCTTTAGAATGAAAGATCCGTTTACTTTCAATGTCAGGGAGTACTATTCTTGCTCTATGACCTTCTTCTCCGACTTGAAATCTCTGAAGTAAGTCCACCGGCCGCCAACCCGCCACCCCTTACATATAAATTCCGAACGGTGAATTCTAATATGGATAGGGAACATCTACGTCGATGTCATAGACGCCAAGACAAGGCGGAAGTCGCATGCAGCCGATGTCTCGCCGGGTTTCGCACGCGAAATGAGCGGGATGAGCACCAAAGGACAGGAGAGTTGTGCGAGGTAAAAGACTTGAGATCAAGCCTCAAACTTGGCTTAGAGGAAGAGATCCTGTCAAAACGCCCGAGCAGGATAAATGTCACCGCCGAGGAGCAGTGGGAAGAGCTCTGTCAGTCTGTGCTTCGATCTGCGAATGTCAAAATATCCCCGGGTATAACTTTCCAAATGATCTCTACACATATCTGTTAATCATCCTAACTGACATACTCTCTTCGATGAAATAGAATATCGACCCGTCATGGAACACTTCGAGTTTGCAAGACTCCTGCTAGAATCGATCCCTACCCTTGCAGGGATCCTCTGCGACTTAGAAATCGATGACTACCCTAACTTCGCGGCTGTATTGAAACACTACTTTGTTAAAAAGATGGATGACTTTGAGCTCGGTCGAAGAGAGAATTCGTCGATTGGTCACGACCAACAATTCCGTTTCCGGTATAATTCCGGCGATGAGGTGGCAATTGACTTGAAGGCGGCAACACTCTACAGTCACTTCCAGTCTCTCCTCGATCACAGCGACGAGATAACGCGGACGATGCCCTACGTAAACAACCAAAGCAGAGGTCAAGGAAATTCCGGTCCGCGGCGACCAGCCGCCTCAATCACGGATCCGGATACATCGACGCCGCTGTCCGTTACGACGGCCGGGACGCCTCGACCAATTGCCGAGAGACCCGAAATCCACGAACGACGGGCGAAGCGTCCAAGGCTTGCGCCGAAACCAGAGACCAGGTTTATTGCCGACATCGTGGGTCAGAGGAACCTTGCGCCTCGGAATGCGGCATCTTCCCTAAGAAATGACCAGCCCACGTTCCCCGTCGATGCAGATCCCAATCCGTCATTAGAGCAAGGCCTTCTAGAGCCTTCGGCCAATGGCGAGGATGGAGACTTTTCTTACCTGTTTTACGGGATGTCTTCCGGATTTCAGGAGCGAGGTTTTGATTTGATCGATACATGGCGAGACGAGACTGCCAACCTTGCGGATGTCCCAGTGTCTACTCCGGAGGAAGCTATGCCAGAGGGCTCAAGTCAACGCTAGGAGAGCCTTCCCCAAGGACACTTTGCAGGATTCGAATCAAGTCTTGACTGAGCCGACGTCCGGCTGTTATAGTGACAATGTATAATGCCCGTCAATAGCATATTAGGCCAGCAAACGACATGACTGTCCGGCGTTAATGGTCCTTCTTATTCTTCTCCGCTCTGGAAGATCGCCCCCATCCACTAGTCCTCCATGCATCTTCAACCTCACGCAAGATAGTCGATAATCAGCCAGCGGATACCGATGCGAGAAAGTCCTCGCACCACCGATTTTCGTGCAATAACCTCTACATAGAAGGAGTCAATCCGAAAGGATACTAGGCAGGCCGCAAATAAGGCGAAGAAACAGCAGAAAAACGGAATGTCGACTACGGCCCGTCAGCCTGCATGAGAGCCAACCACTTCCCTCCATCTCACCTCCGGTTACAACACCGCGAGTCCAAGATCCAATGCCCCGGAAAACAGGGAAACCGCGAAATGGGACGACCGGCTAGGATGGTCGTGGCCGAGTTGGTGTTTAGAGAGGAGGATACCTCCCCTGATTCCTCTAGATCCGAGCCATGGCTGGGTTGTGTTCTCGTAGAATCTACAGAATCAAGATGGGGTTTATTGTCCCTAGGAACATCATGTGGGCGATCCTAGCTCAGAGCGGCACATCCCAAAGTGCTTGGTTGTCGAGCTGGCATTTCTGCCATCCGACACAATCCAGACGCGATTCTGCTTCTTTCGTGGGTCAAACACCTTGGGCGCCTCCCCGGCCGGAGTGCCGGTTCTTGTATGCACCATAGACTCGGGGACTTATGACAGATCGGGCGCCTTCGCGGGTCAGTCTGAACGAGAGTCAGCCACGTCCGTTCTCAGTGCTGGTCACATCGCCGGTCCAGGATTCATGGCTCCGGAAAACTAGGAAACAATGCAAAATCGGGAGAAGGTCGAGGATGGCCGTGGCCCAATATATGTATATATGTATATGTATAGAGAGAGAGAGAACGAGAGAGGGGAGAATGAAGAACGAAAGAGAAGTAGTATACCCCCCCCCCCCCCCCCCCCCCCCCCCCCCCCCCCGATTCCTCTCGGTTCATTGATCTGAACCTCCCACAATAGCCATACCAAAACCCAACCTCTTTTCACTGGGCCCACGAAGCTTCTCAGCGTTCCCAACCTTGATCGCATCTATTGTGTCCATCCGTCTCGAATCGCCATGGCCTCTTCCCGAATTGTAAACAGCGGTACAGTTCATCTGACGAGAAAAACGAGAACGCACGCGCAGCCACACACATATCTGCAGAAACTAACGAACAACGTTAAGCGCCATCGTCGCCACGGGATATGATCGAGAAAGGGAATTCTGGCGTACAACGCAGGAGAAGCCAACGGCCCCCGTCGGAGTATATCGACTTTCGTGACCATTTGAAGTAGTTCTCTGCGCCCACCGAGGTATGTCTTGAGAAAAAAAAAGAGGTCAACAGAAGAAGGGAAAAAAATTAAATAAAAAATGAGAGAAAAGCCCTTTCTTCCGATCGCTCACGAGAGTGTGTCTACTCCAGATCGAAGGCTACTCTAATCGCAAGGCCCTGCAATTCGCCGTCAATGTCGCCATCAGCGTCAGCACAAGGTTTATTCGGTCAAACATGGAGGCCCCGTTGACCATCCAAGTCGACTTCTCTGCCGCTCGGGGCATCATTGTCATTTCTCTCGTGGATTCCGAGTCCCAGGGCCCGACACGACATTGAACCCAATTTTGGAGAGACACACTCTGTCGATGGAAAACTTGGGGCCCTTTGGAAAAAACATCAAATAATATAAGACGCCATGGGCCATGAATGTCTCATCGCTGGCTTGGATCAGGGCGAGATGGCAGCAGGAAATGGTCTATCTAGCAGCTCACAAACATGCTTATTCTCCCAATTAACATTTCCGATATTTCCAATTCGATTCACTATCACACTTATCATGCCATCTATCCAACATGGATAAAACAATTAGAAGAAACCCATCCAAACATTCTCATGCTTCTTGCTACCTCTTTTCCCTCCCCACTCAGACAACCTCGCCGTAGAATGACAGTGGGACATTCTATGCTAAGACTCCATGTTTTGCTTCGCTTTGCTTGTAAAGAGATAGAAGGTAAAAAAAAAAAGAAAAGAGAAAAGACAAGAGATGGAGAAGAAAACGACCAAAAGATGCACACAAAGTTCATGTCCTGTTCTGAAACCCAGTATCCGCTTCATATAATAAGAAAAACAATAGAAAAAACAAAGTGTAAACACCCAGTATGACAGTTGTGAACAAACCCCCAGGGAGGATATCTATGTGATAAAACGAGGGTATTACCATTATCTCCAATTTCAGTTCAGCTCCCTTCCCATATATTTCATGACATGGTTGATATAAACGAAAGACATTATGTTCCTCCCACTTTGTTGTTCCCCCCTTATTTTTTCTTCCTTTTCGTTTGGTTTATGCCGTCTCGGACCAGGCTCTGGATACTCGTCCATCACCCGTATTCCAGATAGGCTGTGGTGGCGCCGGCCTGTTCCGACTTATCCTGTTCCACAGGGAATCCCTATCCGTCGCCCCGGAACCCGCTGACGAAGGCCTCGATTTGCTCAGCCTGTTGCGGTTCATCTTCTTCTCCGCGGCGAGAAGCGCGTGGCGGTCAAAGTCCTGCCACTTTAGTACCTTCTCGGCCGCCTCGCGCTCATCGTCCTCACTGCTGCCGTCGTCCGATCCTGACGACACCTTCTCCTCGATGTAGTGCAGCTCTTTCTGGCCACCAAACTTAAACGATCCGCTGGGGAAGTTGAGCGATGGGTTCGCCCGCATCTTGGAGAGGTACCACTGCACCCAGTACATTTGCTCGTGCTCGCGGAGGTATCGCTCACCGTGGAAACACTTCATAACAACACCACGGGAAAGCATACCAAGCTTCCTGCGATATTGCATCTTCTCCCTCATTCGGACGGAGAGCCACTCGACATCCGCAGCACTAATCTCTTCGGGCAGCTCGACCGACTCACCATCGTCCGTGTACTTGGTCCAGGGGCCCGTCATGGAGAGGAGGCGGAGCTGGGCGCGGGCGAGAGCCGTTGGGTCGTTGGGCGGCACGACCTCACCGTAGCGCGTGTTCTCCTCTTCGGGCTCGGTCAGGACGAGCGCCGTAGCGCCGACCTCGGTGGCCACGATAGGAACACCAGCAAGGGCCGCCTCACCAATAGCGAGAGGAAGACCTTCCGAAATGGACGAGTTCATGAAGAGCCAGGCATCCTTGAGGACCTCGTGAGGCTTACCGAAACCCTTGAGCACGACGTTGTCGCCCAGCTTGCAGTCGGCAATCAAACGAACCATCTCAGCACAGTACGAAGGCTGACGATCCTTGGAACCGTAGACCCAAAGCTGATAATCTTTGAAGCCGTATCGGTTGACGATGACATCGGCAGCCTGGATGGCAGACTTGATGCCCTTGATGAACTGGACGTGCGACAACATGACCACGGTGGGTTTCTTGGTGCGGATCTCGTCGACGGGTTGGAAGGAATCCATGTTGCTGATACCGTTGACGATGGGCTCAATCTTGCGGCTGAATCGCTTGCGGCTACCAATTCGGCCTCGATCGGTACCGATCTCAGTCTCCCACATGCTAGAGAAAGTTGTATCAGTTAGCGAGATGCTATAAAAAAACCGTAAAATTATCTCAAGTGCTCAACTTACGGATTGTAAAGCGACGTGCAGGGCATAATCACGTCGGCATGCATGTAGGCGAGCCTCGTAGCGAGACCGATACCAGCGAGAAGAATAGACTGGACGGGGATTGGCAGGGCGCACTGCGCGGGCGAAATGTTGAGACAGCACTCCCGCCATAGAATGGCGTGGTCCCAAATACAGAACGTCGATCCCTTGCGGTACTTGAGGATCATGCCGAAGAGCGAACCGATACCGTGATGGGTACTTTGGAAGACGCGGGGACAGTCGTCGGGAATCTTGACGGCGAAGACAAAGAAGTAAGCCTTGTAGATGCCCAGGGCCTCACGCAGATCGGAAAGACTGGGTCGCTCAATCTCGAAGAAGTCGGAGACGTTATTGACATTCTCCTCGTCGTAGTGCGTCATCCACGCCTCGACCCAAGCGCGTTCAACCTCCGGCGACTCCCAGGTGCGATTGTAGTCCTTGTACTCGAAGTACTTGGAGATGGAGAGAATCACGTTCGAGTAGTTGATGAGCTCTTCGCGCGAACAGCGAGTGGATCGGGCGCCTTTGACGAAAGCCTTGAGGAGAGGAACGAAAGTCTGCTCGATATCGTACTTGTCATCGGTGTTCTCAATCTTCTCATCGACTTGAGACTGGAGATAATTGTCAATGATACCGTGATGGGCAGATCGACCATCGAGACCCCAGAGAGGGAGCAGCTTAAGAGACTGCACGTTCTTTTCAATCTGGAAGCGAGGAATACCGTATTCGTTGGCGCTCTCCGCCAGCACGTGGTTCCTAATTGTCGAGTGACCGTTGACCAAATCGCGACGACAGTTGGAAACACCACCAGGAGCCTCGGGCCAGCATCCGATATCGGTGAATATGACGGAGATACGGTCCTTGGTATCACGGTAGCAGTCCTCGGGGCGGGTGGTGACCTGAGTGGCGTCGTTGCCGAGACCCATGGCGTACAGATCAGATGTCTTGATCGGCAGGAGACACACTTCGGACACGGCAGTCTCGATCTCGATAGCGGCAAAGATCTGATTAATGTTCCGGTCGAGAGCGGCGCGAGCCTCGGTGAGTCGGCCGCGGTCACGAAGCTTCCAGTACTCGCGGAGAAGAGGCTCCTGTCGAAGAATATCCTCATCCATCCAGCAGGCAGTGATGGCGTCAAGGTTTCCTGTCTTCAACCAGTGGCTCCAGAGTTCAGTCCTGACTCGCCAAGTAGGAGCCCGGCGATAGACAATGCGACCGTGCCATGAGAACAGAGAAGTAAGTTTGAGAGACGAAAGGAACGGAGTATTATTGGCAGGACCCGCGCTCTTGGCTGCCTTTCGCATACGGTTGAGCTGGAACATGCCGTGGTAGATGAGGAGATCGTCCGAGTGGAACACGTGGTCCTTGGGGCGCTGGAGAAGCTGGGCTTCCTCGTTGCACACCTTCGGGGGCTCGGCGATGGCAGTGGTGCCGGTGTCTCCCTCAATGACAGTGACGCTAGTGGGATCACGACGATGTTGGTACTCGAGGGTGGTGATGTATGTCTTTCCGTCCACCTTCCTCACAATCCTGCAAAGACGCTCCGAGGGAACCCAATTGTACTCCTTGGAGCTGGCCCGAGTCGGCTCACCCCAGTAGGCATAGATACCGTCATGGGTATCGGATCCGATAATCTCATAATCCGCGCGAAGAATATCGCTGCTGCCTTTAGGAGTAGCCTTGTAGTAGTACCTGAAGGAGAACTCGGTCCTGCCAAGGCGGAGGGTACCGACGCAGATGCGGCCGTGCTTGTCGTAGTAGCCCGTCATGGTCCTCGACTCCGAAGTCTCCACCTTTTGAGTAGGCCAGCGGTGGTCACTGTTAGGCTCGTGGTAGCGGTAGGTGGAGGTGGCGGTACCCTTAGCCTCCTTCTTGACACGTCTCTGAAGCCTGAACTTGCTGTCGTAGAGAGCTTGGCAAGTAGGTTCCTTGTTGGCCGGGGGCTCGGTCAGGATTCCATCAAAGATGTTAAGAACCATCATTCCCTCGTCGTTCTCAGATGCGAAGCCGGTGATGGCAGATCGAGACAATTCAACGACGATAGAGTTTCCATTAATGGCACGAGCGGCACCCTTTCGAGCAAGACGCGCAATGTTGGCGATGGCCGGGCGATGGTAGATGAGGATGGCGAAGACCCAAGAGTTTCGAGCAATATGGCAGAGGTTCCAGATGGCAAGGACAACCGTGATGATTACGGTGCGCAGGTAGGTGTGCCTAAGCTTGTACCATAGCTCTCTCTCGATGTTAGAGTCGGCGCCGCAGACGACGGCTATCCATCGCACGGTTCCGAGACAGAACCGCCGAATCCACGACCCGGCACGAGTGACCCAGTTCTGATAGGCTCGACCCTCGTTCATTGGCACACACATCAAGTCGGGCTCGATGTGGTTGGTGATGCGAGGCGCATCGTCGGAGAGGTACGCGAGTGTTCCCAGGGTCAGTTGGCTCTCGTGGGAAATCGACAAGCAAAGACGCACGTTGAAGTCGCATGCGCCCATGTCGACCTTCTGGTCCTCCAGCCACTCGATAAACTCGGGTGCCATCGGAACAGTCTCGCCCAGGATGCGGCAAAGAATGGCCTCGCGAGCGGGTGCGGGGATGACGCCCCACTTGGCGTCGACATCGAGGTCGAGGCACAAGTGTCGCATCAACTCGGCGTTGGTCTTGAGGTGGAGGTTACGGGAAGAAGCGGGATCAAGCATGGCAATCTCGAAGCTGATTCTTCGAGACATTGTCTCACCCTCCTCGAGAAGCAGGTGCTCGATCAGCACGGCATCCTTGTGTGGAATGTTACGCCAAGAACGGGCAACGTGGTAGAGGATGGCCTCGGTAGCGATCCGACCTTGGACCGAGGCCCAGGAGGAGAGCCGAATCTCGGACGCGCCAAAGACACCGACGTTGATATCGAGACGGCCCCGAGAGTCGAGCCGGCTGGCAGAGCAGCAACCACGAAGGCCAGAATTGGCAAAGGCTTCGCGATCAACGAACGAGACAACGATGTTGTGGTTGGCCCACATGTCTCGTGCGCGCTGCACGATGTCCATCTGCCAGCTGGGTGTCGTCTCGCTAGGATAGTCGGAAACCTGCTGGAGAGTTTGAGTAATGACCGTGGTGGCGGCGGAGGACGGAGTAAGAGTGGTTCGACTCGACTCGAGGGACTTCCAACTCGCGAGGGCTGTGGGTCCTCCAGCGCGGCGGTTGAGAGCAGTGATGAGTGGCTGCTTCCAGATCCCGCCATCCTGCGCGTTGGGCGATAAGGCTTCGATATTGGGGGACATCTGAGGACGGAAGCCGATCCAGACCCAGATGGACGTGACGAGAAAGGCAGTGAAGGCGGCCGTACACATGGCGAGAATGTCAATGTATAAGAGAGTGTAGGTCCAAGGCAGAGCATGAAGTATGCAGCCGACGATGAGACCAAAGAGAGCAGAGAAGTAGAGGGTGGTGACGTGAGCTCGCACGAAGATGGCGAAGCAACGATTGAACTGGAAGAGGACGACGCAGGTGTAGCCAAAAATGTAGCACCAATAGACAATAATGGTCTCGTGGTTGTCCACCATGAGCCACAGCAGGAGAGTAGTGAAGCCAAGAATAAAGAGGAGCTTCTTGGCCAGTTCGACCAAGGCCGTGCAATAGACCTTGAACCGCCTCTTCTCCCAGTTCTCCAGGATGTGCTTGGTGTGGTTGAAGTCGACCATCTTCTCTTCAGACAACTTGAAACGATCAGGCCAGTAATTTTGAAGAGTGGCATCGAGAGACATGACAGAGAAACAGAAGTATATGATGCAGAGGCAGAGACCATATCGGGATCGGAAGTCGGTATAAAGGGAGATCTGGGGATCACGCCCAGACATGACAAGCGCGGTCCATCGGTCCATTAGAGCGATCAGGAACAAGGCCACGTTCTGGCCGATATCGTAACGCGAGGCACGGAAGAGAAGTACCGCATTGTGCTCCTTGAGACCACGGCACAGCTGCTTCTGCTTGGCCTTGGCTTCGCCGAGATTGTTGAACCACTCAGCACTGAACGCAGGCGGAATATCTCCGTTGGGGTACTCCTTGATCATCAACCAGTTGATATAAGGCATGGCCTTGGCAATGCGGGCAGCAACGGGATCCATGCGCCTGTCACCAAGCCGGAATTTAGAACGCATGTGCATCTCAATGGTCTTTCGGAATTCTGTCTCGGCTGCGTGTTCAGAGTTGCTTTGTCGGGAGATGAGAGAGTCGCTATCGCTACCTTGATCGCCCTTCGAGTACCTCGCAGAGTACCAGTCCGCAATATCTCGCTCGGTGAGTTCGGGGATGTTGGACATCCAGCCCGACCACTCCGTACAAAGACTCCTGTATTGGATCAGGACGAGGACGAGGAAGGCGTACGAGATGGGCAGGTAGATCTTGAGGTCGTGGCCGTTCACGAAGGAAGAGATGAGAGGAGAGAGGAAGAGGAATGGAATGGTACGCCAGAGAATCAATCGTCCGGAGCGGAGCGGGCTTCCTCGCTGGTGCATCGTCGCCATAATACCAAGAAGAGTAAGATAAGTGGAAACGACGATCAGGTACGCCGCAAACACCAAGCCAACGTAGATGTCGTACGATACGGCGAAGGCAATTAGACCTATCGCAGCAACGGTAAACGAGAGCATGAAGCCACCCGAAAGCCTCTGAACGTGGAAGAACAAGAGGTTGTCATAGGCGTAGTGCGGCATGTAGTAGTGGCCGACGCTGCCGACCCAACCGGTGACACCTGCGGCGAGAAGAAGCGAAATCAAGACGGCGTAGCCAGAGGCGACAATGTGGGAGGGTTCCATGAAGGCGGTAGTAAACAAACCTCTTCCAAGGAAGCTCAACAAGATAACATCCAGGATAGCGGGGAAACAGAAGATTGACAGGGCTCCGAATTCCTGGAGACGCTTCTTCCAGTGTCGAAGCTTGTTTTCCTCCGATACAGGCGCCGCGTACGAGCCAGACGGGAGCTTGCCCTTGCTCTCGAGTTCACGCTCAGCGGTAACGGGCCAATACATGGTGATGACGCGCTCCTTGGATTCTGTGGGTTTCGCCGGTGGCACATTGACTTCGAGGTACTTGTGGTATGTCCGATAAACGATCTCACCCAAGTCTCGGGGTAGGATACCAAAGTAGATCTCGCACTGGGATCCCAGGACCCAGAGCTCGGCAAAGACGGCCGCCTGATCGGTCTGAGAGAGGAAGTAAGGGCATCGATCAGTAGCCTCGAGATAAATATCCTCGAGGGCCGCCCGCCTGAGAACGATGAAGAAGAGGAGCGCGAACATATCGGCGTTAATATCGGCGGGGATCGTGTTCTCGGGCGTACCCTGCAGTTTGTAAACCGATCGAAGGGCCTCATCGATAATGGCAAGAACCCTCCTGTCACCGTAAAACAGAGCATCATTCAAAAGGATGTCGACCTGGGAGTAGAGTCGGAGGAGATTGTCAACGTTGGGCACCTCTACTGCACCCTTACGAGCGTAGTAGCGTAGACGAGTATCAAAAAGTTCCCGAAGATCAATCGTGCCAGCGAGTGTGTTGAGCGAATGCAACCCCCGCCAATTATCGCTCTCAGCCTCGTCGATGAGGAGGTGTCGGCAAAGTGCAATCATTGGCTTACGGAACTCGTGCTCGAATTGGGTCACGCGGAGTTGTTCGAGGAAGAAGAGCAATTCGGCATTTGTCGCACGCTCCAACGACACAGCCAGACTCGACGGCATCTCAATAGACGGATCATTCTCACACACCCTCTCGAGGTCCAATTCGATAATGTACCGCTCGAGGCGGGGCACGCCATGGTGCGCAAGCCAGGTGTGAAGAACAGTGGGAGTATCGCTCGGAGCCTTGAGCGAGACAAAAATATCGATGCACTCGGCGGAAGAACCCTTACGAACATGTGAGACACCCCAAAAGTAACCGTCTCCTGAGGGGGTACCGAAACCGCTGTCGAGGCCCTTGAAGATGCCAATCTTACTCTGAGACAAACCCTCAACAAGACCCTCGAGGAGATGTTTACGTCGGCAACCACGATCAATCAGAGCGCCAACCTGTTGGATAATACGGTGGATCGAATCACCCTTGACAGGCTGCAAAAGGCGAAGAGTCTTGAGGTGGACCTGCTCCTCCACTACGGCGGCGTAGTGCTCGCGAGAGGGCGACGAGGTGAGCGGGTAGCAGCCCTGGGTAGAGAGTTCCTCCATTCCGCTTGACATGGTCCAGATATTCGTACGCTTCGGCGCCAGGTCGACATAGTTGGGAGGGAGAATGCGGGGCGGCTTCTCACAGGCGACTGCAGCCAGAGTCGGGTTGAGAGGTTCGGGTCTCAGCAACTCGTCAATTTCCGGGATCAGCTCCTTCAAGCCCGCGAGAGGAAGTCTCGCAACATGTGCATCGGTCGACCGCACCGAGACGGGCTTGTTATCATCGAGACACCACGACTTGTGCGTTTCGGTAATCTCCCATCGGCGGAGGTGCTCGAAACCGTTTATGGTGACGGCGGGGACGGGAGGGTTCATGTCGCCGAGCTGCATTGGCTCCCTCGGTCGGTGGGTGAAAACGGCACCAAAGTGCTTCGCAAGCTTCTCAGCTCGCTTGACAACCGCGGCCGTAGGTCGCTCATCCCATAGGTCCATGAAGCCGACAAAGAAATCAGGTCGCGACTCCCGCTCCTTCGTACATGTGGAAATGATCTTGCGCAGCGGCACGGCGCTGAAGTAGTCTCGACGGTGGCCATTGGGGAGGATCAAGGCGCTCTCGATGATGAGGCCGAGGACGTGGCTGAGAGGGATGTTCTTGAGCTTGGGAAGCTCGAAGGGGGCGACGAGAACGACGGGGACGTTGAGGCGGAGGAGATCGCAAACGAGATCGTCGACGGTCTGGGGCGTTACGGAGGAATCGATTCGGAGAGCCAAGCACGCTGCACCAGAGTCGAGGTGGATGGTCGCGAGGTGCTGGGCAGCGGATGCGACTTGCTTCTCGGCGGGGGCCTTGGCGAGGATAGCATCAAGCCTTACCAGGGGCATGACCGAACGGTTGTCTTGGCTTGTGTGATTTCGCCAAGGAGCAGACTCGTCGCGGCTGGCGGCGGTCCATTCGATCAGAGCAAGATCGTGCTCATTGATGGGGGCCCGCACCTCGTCCTCGCCTTGCACATAGCAGAAGGAAGTGATCGGTTTCGGTAAGTGGTCTTGGAGGGGTAGGCCCGGCGAGTCTCCGCGGCGTTGTACGACATCATCGACGACCCTGCCAAAAAGTCAGCATATAAGTGCCATGTGCCAAGGAGCGACACACTCTTGGCGGCGTAGGACATGGGAAGAAGGGCTAGAAGAAGAATAAAAAGAAACAGAGCTGCCTACTTTGGTTGGGGCCTCTTTCTGTTGTCGAGATATATGAGGATACGTTCTATCACCCAGGAGAGGATGGGGAGGGAGAAGGCGGCAGCGGCGACTGCTATCACGAGGATCTGGTACCAGTGCTTGAATCTGCGATCGGCCTTGACGATACTGTTGCAATAGATCTCGAATCCGGAGGTATCACAGTTCTCGAGGGCCGGGTCGCCGGACGCTGGCGGTTGAAAGAACGAAGCCATGTCCTCGACACGGGGCAGCTAGCCCTCCCGAGAAGTGCCTCGGTGATGGTGATTATGGACAACGATTAGAAGGTGAAAAATAAAAAACGAACGGCGTTACAACATGCTTGTGCAGAAACGAAGGAAGAATGGAACGGCAGCACAGCAAAGAGCAAGAGCGAGTGTCGTGGGGTAATCAGGAAGCGAGCGGTCTGGGTAAATTGAAAAAAAGAAAGGCAAAAAAAGTGAATGTACGAAGTACTGGCGAAATGCAGTCGAGACAAGGTTGGGAAGTGCGGTTGCAGCAAAACGAGAGAGAGAGAGACAAGGGCCAAAAGGGAAAAAGAAAAGAGTGGATGCAACCGAATCGCCCTGGTCCCAAATCTGCTCGTGTCTACCTACGCTACGGAGTATGCACAGCGAAGTGGTGCAAGTGCAAAGGAGTAGAAGGAGTGCAAGGAGCGCAAGGACAACACAGCCCTGGGGATGTCTCCATGCAGATCAGGATACAGCAGGGACAGGTCACAGAACCATGGATGTCAGCCAGAGAGAGAGCCAGAGCTTCACGTTAAGAGAGCGGCAATATTTGGGACGGGGGGACGGACTGAAATGTGGGCTCGCCTCCTGTTCGGGTGGTAGGGCGTTAGGGGGCGTGTCGAGGAGACAGCGCGGAACCACTTGCACACTTTTGATGTGGACAATGGACAGGCCCGGGACGCCGACGCGAGATTCTAGTGCGCTACGACCTAGTACTTCGATGCTCCTTCCTCCTCTTAGGGGTACGAAGTACGAGAGACGACATCCGACAAGTACGAAGTACAGCATGGGAATTAGGGAAGGTCAGACCCATCATCAATGGCATCACCAAAGCAGATGAACCGTATCACTCCACTCCGCTGGGAACAATACTCCGTACGGAGTACGGTACGAAGTATTCCGCCTACCCTTGACCTTGCCCTTGCCCATTTCCTCACACTTGCCCTTGCCCGCGGTGGACTTGTACCATATGTACTGGGTTGTACCCAAAGAGTACATCCGGCACCATCAGGGCAGGGGTGTCTGAGCGAGCTGAGGTTCATGGTGCTGGATTCAGGTACCATGCACCTTAAACACCTGAGAGCCTGACTGAGCCGGGGGTAGAGAAAAGAAGGAAAAAAGGAATGGGTGGGGAAAAGAGGGTGGGGTGGGGTGGTACAATTGCGCAGAGGGGCGTCAATCTAAATAGCTCCAGCTGTCCTGCAAGCTCTTCTCTTCAAAAAGTGGGGAGAGCGATCGAGCCAGGGGGAGTGAACAAGGTGCTGAGGGTACGAAGAGTACCATGCCATGTGGACCAGTAGGAGTGTGGGCTGAGGGGAGAAAGAGGAAGCGGCGCCAGGATAGGTGGGAAGGGTTAAAAGCAAACTGCTATCCCGGGCCCCGTTCCTGGTCGGGGACAGGTTAGACGAGGGGCGGGTAGTCCTAGGTACCGCTGAGTAGCGCTTGCACATGAAGAGGGTGGGAGAAAGTACCGTTCTGTACTGTACCGTATTTGGTATTTGGTATTTGGCTGAGCAGGAGCGTCGCAGCGCCAGGGTGCAAGTTTGACGTTTCTCAAGTACCAAGGAGCAACATTGCAGCAGTCACGCAGGCGTGTGGAGAATAGTGGAAGGCGCTCGTCTCAGAATCAGGTTCGGCAGAAAGGCTCAACTGAGCGATTACTACTTCGTAGACACTATGAATTAGACCTTCCCAGCGAATGCCACTGTCGTAGATAGATTAGGGGTACGTGGCTATGGGGAGAAGGGTCCAGCATGCACTTTGTGTGTGGTTGTGGGGAAATGGCAGAACAAATGCTTTTTGCCTGCACGAACGGCTTTGATTAATTTGGGATTCGACGCGGATGAATTTGTGTAAAGTGTGGAGGAAGGATCGGATGGGACATGGGACTTGGAGACTGGCAGCGGAACTGAAGGCACGACATCATGGCTCGCAAGCACGAGTCGCCGAGTGCGGTACGTCCGGGTACAGACCGGACGTCAACGATCAACCACTGCCCCATCCTCAGTACCGCCAGCGACTAGTGTACTGTTGACGGCAAGGCCAGCATCCAGCATTAAGTCTATTCAAAAAGAGAAATTATGGTAACATGGCGGCAATTGGTGCCGAAGCTTATGAGAAAATCACCCAAGGTCGAAGTAATGTTTGGTCATCAGCAAATAGGTTCCTTGTCAGTGGCTGACCAATTGCCTTGAATGAGGCACTCGAGAATTAGACCAAAGCATCATTGATAGGTTTGCTGTACGAATATCACGGATTAATCATTGATGTTTGTGCCCCCTGGTTCGCCTCGAGGCTGGAAATTGTCAGGTTACAGACTTCGTACACTTCGTACTGAGGTCAATACGAAGTGCCGAGGTATTTACAGTCTCCCTGTCCGAAGTATTAGTAATAAGGAGTGACCGAAACTGACGGTTCGTTGTGTGCCGCCGCAAACTTGGTGCGCGGTGACACTGAGGAAGTTGCAAGATGTTCGAGCTGGCGGGACCACTTCGTTAGGGAAGTCGGAGGCGGGGATGTGGAAAGCTCCATTGTTAATACCAAATCCACTAGTGTCCCTGAAACCCCCACTACCAAAGTCGTGTACGAAATACGAAGGAGTGGACAAATCGTGCTTGAAAGTCTGGCAATGCTTCGTCAGCATCAGGGATTGCTCCTCGAGTTGGGCAATGCCAGCGGTCGCTCGCGCTGTCACAGCGTCATGATAGTTCAGCCCAGTCCATATTAGAGTGATCAATAGTTTAGACCCTCGGGCAGGGTCACTACGAAATATTGCGAGGCATCGAGAATGTTCTCATTGTAGGGGTGGTTGTGGAGTACATCGTCCATTGGGTCAATGTCGAGCCAGAGCCCATCTTGGGTGGTGTGTGATGGCATTAGCAGTCCAGAGCCCCATACGCTGGCAAAATCTGAGATTTACCCCAGTCGACAATCGTTCACTGAAATGGTATTTTGCCTTTCTATTTTCCGGGTCCAGCATCAGGGGGATCTGGGCAGGGTAGGGTGAGTTGCGTTTCGGCAGCTTTCCACTCGAGCCGGGAATCAGTCAATGGCGATCCGAATCCCTCGCCAAGAGGAAATATTTCTTGAATTTTTCCTACTATTTTTTGCCCCTCCACCCCGCTTGTCCAGTCATCATGTTGGTGTTTACTTCATCGGATCAAATCCGTCTTCTCTATCGATCTGTGGCGTCAAGATTTCAAGAGCGGGGCGAGCAGCGGAGGACCAGAAAGGAGTGGAAAAGACATCACCATTGACTCAGATGATTTTAGACAGCAAAGTTACCAGCAGCGTGGTCATCTGCGGGGTCCTGTCTCCTGTCACTGATGATGCTGTCTTTCCTGCCAACCGATGGATTGATAAACTAGCCTTGATCTGTCTTCAAGGTTGTGGCAAATAGCAGTCCTGTTCTTTGATGTCCCCCGAACCACGTTGAGTTCGCGTGCTTGTCAAAGAAGAAGGGACAAGACAAAAAGAAGCGGGGGAAATTGCAAACGCCATCTGTCGTCCGGCGAACTATGTCTTACGCCGGTTGCAGAAAACGGAGTCCCTTCGTACATAATATTGATTCTGACGCCTTTGACAGCTCCGACTTTTCGGCCACAAGATCAGCACTAACACCCCCAAAGTCCGGATTTGGACATCAATAGACATCAATAGACGTACGAAGAAAAATTGAGAATGGCGGGATGACGCCCCCGGATGGAAATTCCAAAGACACGGAACAGCGGTGAGAAGAGACGAGAGGCGCCACTAGCCTCCGAAGGTTGGGAGAAAAGAAAAAGCAAAATCAAGGGTCCTGTCAGGGCCACAAAAGCAAAAAAGGAAAGAAAGACAGGACGGCGCTTGACAGGACATGATGCGCCGGGCACCAGATGGTTATGTCGTCAGGAGAGTCATGAGTGCGGCTGGTAGCGCCTATGTTACCGCCCAGCCTCAGATGTGAGAGATCAAAGAATAAAATCTCATGCGCCATCTTTTCATCGTTTCCAGCCTCTCGGCAGCGGACATTCCCAGGCTGCATGCGTGGGTGGTTGCAGCTCGTCCAGCAGGGAAACTCTTTCGTAAAAGAAACTTTTTTTTTTTTTTTTCTCCCCTACTTTTATCTAACCGTAGGGAGGTCCGTCGTACCCGTGATGCGGGCTATTGCATGAACTGCTTCCCCCATCTCCAGATGGCTTGCCTGTACGACAGCGCTTTGCTACGCATGACCAGGACCGGGAGATCTGCGCAAAGAGCCTCCAGCACGCATCCGTCCAAATCGCCGGCGATCGCCGGTGTGAGACAGGTCTCGCTTAACGTTGGTCACGGGGCTTAGTGCCTCGACGCGAGCAATAGCGAAATGAATCTACGGAGGTCGATGACGGGATCATCGGCGGGATCCCACCTGTGGAATCTCGGGATATTATTTGCGCCAAGGCAAAGGACAAGAATAGAACAAAACGACGGCGCTCTTTCCTCAGGCCGGGGACACATCGGTTCTTTCCCCTCTTTACCGATGGAATGGAGAAAAAATGGTCCCATCGAAGACAAGCATGAGTCCCATCGGCTTGGCGGTGTTCAAGATCTTGGCAAGAAACCGAAAACGCAGTTGCGTTCCTTGGCCAGTAGCAAAGGAGCATACTAGCATACGCAGCTTAGCAGAGACGAGCAGAAAACACGAACTTTCGTGAGATCGACGTAGCACCGCGCAAACATATTGACAACGACACCATCACGTTGCAGATTGCGTGCAGCGAATCGTTGATCTTCCCTGCCAAAGCACCTCACACCGACAAAAGACGCCGCCGGGTCCGGTCCACTACGTAGACCCCGAGGCAATGGTTCACTGGTCGGTCATAGTCTGGATTCTACGCGATCAATTATCAACTTTGGGCCACACAGGTGCTTGTACTACTGGCAGAACCATCTCGAGTTTCTACCTCGTAGCCCAGCCCAATCATGCCCAAGCCCGAGCCCAAGCCCGATCTAGAAGCCAAAGGTCGGCGTCTACGTTGACCGAACGGGATCAATACCCTCCCGGCCAAGACTACTAATGCTGGTTGGAACGGGACGGACGGGGCCCCAAGCACCCGGTCGAGCGGTGTCTAAGCGTCAAGACCAGGGAGAGAGTGGAGAGCTACTAGCCAACTACGTAGACCGGCTCCTGTGTTTTCAGCTTCAATGACTCTTTTGCGCGGCAAGTCGGAAACCCGTGTGAAAGAACCAGAGACTCCACATGTTGCCATAATCAGTTCCTCAAGGCTCCAGAGGCTGGCTGTGGAAGTCAATGTGTTGGCTGCGGGACCAAGCTCTCGGTCGATCCACCAGAGGACCACTCTGACTGCGTCCTAAGCTGTTGGCGGCATGGCGAGAACGAAAATTCGATGATGCGATGCAATGTCATACACGGACACGGACACTGGGTCGACGCATGGCAGGCCATAGTAAGATCCAACGAGAAAATGGCTGTGACGGTTGGTTTGAATTGCGGCTGCTTCTGCTTCTGCTTCTGCTTCTGCAGTGGCGGAAGAACTGCGGAATTTTCAATGTTGTTGTTGAGCGAGTTAAATGTGCTAGTTTAATGTGACCTTAGTCTCACCTGCGCCACCGGCTCCACACACCGCAAAGTGGTATTTTGCATCTTTGTATCAGGTTGGTGATGTGGGTTCCGTGGTGGGGGTTCACCGTCTTCGATTCTTCGATTTCTTTGTAAACTACGAAGCAATATTTCTTATTTCTTTTTGGAACAGCTAGCCGCAAGAAGAACACTCGTGCGAAGCAATACGGTCAATCAATATGGGTCTTCGCTCACGTTGTCCATTTTAATGGTAAATTGAGGTCTGGGTTTCGGTCCACGTCCATCTTGTGTGGCACACACACACTCACACACGTCACATCGAACCCGGTTTGATGCTATTCTGGGCGACATTCCAAGGTCGAGGAAAACAAGATCCCTCGTATCGGTAATATTCGTTTAGTGTACTTCGTAGTCGCCTGGTTTTCCGGAGCTTCCCCAATCCCTGCTAACCCCATTCTCTTCCCCTTGCCAAGTCGCCCAACGGGTTACGGCAGTCTTGGACTCTTGGCTGTTTCACGGCGCTTCTGCCCTACAACACAGCGCTGAGCATTTCATAAAATTTCAATTTGTTTCTACTGTGAGGTTTCCCCATCCATCTCGTAAAACAAGACAAAGAAATTTGCCCAATTGCAACGCTCATCTCCCCCCTTTCCCATTTGACGTCTCTTCCACACCACCTTCCAATTTTGCGTCATGGGGCAAAGGGGCACAGCATGAACAGGATGCAGCTCTCATAGAAAGGGGAGGAGGTGGATGTCAGTGTCTTGGGTCGTAAGACCACTCAGAAAGTTGAAAGATGACACCCGCGTGAGCAAAAGGTAAGCATAAAATAATTTCCATTCAAATAGTTTCAAGCGTACTAGCACCAAAGGAGTAAGGAGAACCAATACGCGCGGATAATCTGACAGGGGCCACGGTTGCATTCTCACAGCCCTAAAATATCGACCACTACTTCCCGGTATCCTTTTCGAACGGTTTTGGTCGACGCAGTAATAAACTCCCTCCACTACCAAGTCTGAAGAAGTACTTGTAGTACTACCGAGGTACCTTGCCATCTCATTGGGGCGTTTCCCCTTTCCGTACTTCGGACACTAGTCAAAATCGCGCAAGGTATACTTCGCAAGTATTCCCCCGAAAATATCACCTGTGTTGCCCTCAGCCCGCAAAGCTGGACGAAGTACTCGTGAGAGGTACACCCGTCGAAATTGACCGTAAATTTAACGGTGGGGAGGCATGGGAGGGGTGGTCTGGCTGCGAGTGACAGCGGTTGGAGACAAGATCACTGATGGATCGATCAGTTGTGTTTGGGTGCTTACCACTGTCTCAGTGGGAGGGAGGTACGGAAAGGCAAGAAGTCAGGGACTCCCGCCCTGGCTGTGCACTTGCTCCCATCCATCATCGATCCAGACTCTGCTTCAGACAAGTGGCGTTCCCCAAGGCTGTTGGGGTGTGTTCAGCCCAGCGAATCCCTTTGGTCCTAAAACATTCCCCATTACCAGGCTCAAAATAAGCACCACCTCCCACGCCATTTTGCGCCACTGGGGAAATCCTCTCCCCCTCCCCTGAGACTCGAAAAATATCGCCCAGTCGAGACTCTTTGGCCGTGGAAATTGGCAAGTTCCATGATCTGTTTCCGGCGGCTCTCGCAGGCGGGAACGGCAATGCAGGTGGAAATAATCAGTGAGATTGAATCAGGCGCTTCACCACTGGCCAGGCTCTCCGGACATGCACCCCGGTCAAGCGCTGTCCCTGCTTTGGAGCTCCATTTCCGCATCGACACGATAATACAGGTGAGCCCACACAGGCCAGCCGCATCGCCACATCCTCCACTGCTGTTGAGGTATTGGTCAGTACACTAGGCACCAAGTCGAAGCGACAAATATTGATGAGAATCTCGTACGTCTCGTCGGAATGAGCTGGCTAATCTCGGAAAGCCTTATTATGAATACTATCATATAGTTTAATTCAAGACCTTGTCTGCAGTCTCCTCTTGAAGGTTTTGTGGAGTTGCTTGGCTGAGTCTTCCATTCTGCCTCTGCAAAATTCCAAGACAAAGGCAAGACCAGCACTATTACTTACCACCCACACTTGCACTGGCTTACAAAATCTTCAACGCCACTTGGATACTACTTTCGTAGTTTGGGCCGGGGGAAATCAGTGGAACCCAGCAAAAATGGAGCCCTACGAAGTAGTGGAGAGAATAGTTCAGTGGAGTGCAATACCAGGTCAAAGCCCCGAGTTTTTAGCGCGCCGCATTGCTTCAAGTCGCATCATGATTCCACTTCCTAGGCCGGATCCCCATCGCACTTGCACCGAGTCTAAGTGGTACTTTCCTCAGTTTCCGCTCGCCTGGCCAAGTACACCATGGGGACCAAAGTAGTGTACTTGCGACCAGGACAAAAGTACAGAACTCCCTTCCCCTTCCTTCCACATCTGACCCACGGTGCCTGGCGCACACCCACCCCCGTTCGCAAAAACCTCCACACCCCCCAATTCCCCTCGCCTGGTCTAAGTCGTGCCTCCGTCCCACAGGTACGGGTACTACCCATCCACACCTTTTTCTTTCCTCAAATCATGTACTACATACCTCGGTACATTTCAATATCATCACGTCGTTTTGGTCGAGCATTTTCCTACTTTCTCCTCCAGACAAACCCCTGGCCCCGGTCGAAGTGAAGAGACTGGTAAGTGGTCAGTTTAGAATTAGTGCTGGTTCAGCTTGACAAGCGTCTCATCCAACTACACTACCGCCGAACGGCCCTTTTGGTTAGCACTGGTAGGCTGTCCGGCTTCCTCAGTTTTTTTCTGCTAGACGCCGGAGAGCCCGCAGTATCGTTCGAATACGAGTTTGGGCGCCATTTCGAACTCAGTGCTGTTTCCCGTGCACGAAACAGATGGAGCAGACAGGAGGAGCGAGGACCCGTCTCGAATGCCTCAATGGAAGGCAGGTACCTAACTCTCCAAGTCTCTCTCTCCTGGCGCTGGAGCCTGTCTTGATTGCGCTTTCCCTGCTCCGCCGAAATGCGACGGGCGAGACGGTAGCAGCGGAAGGTTACTCTCCAGTTTCTCCTGTTGGTTCTTTCCTAGTCTCCCGGTTTACACGCCTGTTCGGTATTAACTTCCGTTTTCATTTCTCTCCCTTTCGTTTTTCTTCCGCTTTTAGCTTCATCTCTCGCCTTGTACTCCTCTTGTAAGCAGAAAGGAAAGTGCCCACCCAGGCTCTGTTTAATCTACACCTTTCCTCGTCAAGGCAAGCCCCAAATCACGGTTAGGCCCTCGACTATTTCGTACACTATAAGTCCACAACTACATCGGTTGGTGGCCCGTGGTTTTGATTTTGATTTTCCTTTCCCGTACCTCGTAGTGCTTTTGACTCTAGCATTCCTGGTTCTCTTTTCATTCTCTTATAACATTGTTGGCTTGTTACTTGCCCGTGTGTCTCTCCTCCCTTACGGGCTTTTTCTCCCTGCCACGTTGAAGAATATTCAACCTTAACTTGTACAATACGCTCACCCTCTTCGTTCGTTACACGTTTTTCTTCAAACTTATAACTCTACTCCCCCACGAGCAGTTTGAAAGCCTCAGGATCGACACCGCATTACAACATTGAACCATTCAGACACACTTCCCGGTCACTGGGCTGTAATATTGGACATCGGCTCTCTTCCCAGTTTTGCCTATTACCCGCCCATCAGTTTTCACGCTCGTTCACGCTGTGTCAGGCTCTATTCGTCGCCTCCTCTTGCCCATCCGATCCTCACTTTCCTACTTTCCATCCCCACACACCTCTCTCGGTCTCTCTCTTTCTGAACCCCTTCACAGATTCGTGTTCAGCTGCTTGCTCGTAAGCGGACTTGTGGGGTGAGCATAACGAAGAACTCGGGAGGTCCCTAAATCTCCTCACGGACTTTTTGCTTTCGTCTCGGGCTACCTGAAATCCAAGCTAGCGATTAAGTAGCAGCGGACATGGACATGCAAGCTCAACAAGTGAGGCCGCATCTGCCGTGGGGAATAATAAACTCCGCAGATGGTCAACCCGGCCAGTCGACCCACCTCAACTCGCAAATAGAAGACCCTGCTCTTGCACAGGGCGCTTCGTCCTCGCCCGGACCCGGTTTACTTATAAAGCCAGAAAATGCCATCATCACTTCTTCCTCTTCCTCTTCGACGAAGGACCAGGACAGCTCAAGCACCAGTGCCAGCACCCCCATCGACCCAGACATGATGGACTCCTACCAAGACTCTCAAGCTTCCACCTCTTCTTCTACCCTCTCCCTCGCCTCCGAGTCTCCTCTCACCACGCCGGGCTCTGCATCTGACAACGGTGACGGCCGCAATGGCTTCTTCAACGACGCAGAGACCGCCTCCCAGATCCCCTTCAACGCCGATCCTAAGCGGTACATCCTTGTGATTGGTGGCCTTGGCTTCATCGGATCACACACGGTTCTCGAGCTCCTCCGGAATGGATACAACGTCATCATCGTCGACAACCTTAGCAACAGCTACCTCGATGTCCTCTTCAACGTCAAGAAGCTCGCCGCCAAGGACTGCATCGCCAAGGGCCGCGTGATGCCGGCGGTGCGCTTCCACAAGCTCGACTACCAGAGCAGGGACATGCAGTGCCTGCTCGACAGCTACTCGGAACCCGTTCCCGCCCCGACTCCGACCGATGGCTCGCAGCAGCGTGTGACGTATCGGTCGCAGATCGTGGGTGTGATCCACTTTGCCGCCTACAAGTCGGTCGTCGAGTCGATGGCCAACCCGCTTGACTACTACGACAACAACGTGTGCGGCCTCGTGCGGCTGCTCCGCCAACTGGCCAGGTACAACATTCGCAACTTTGTCTTTTCGTCGTCGGCGACAGTGTACGGCACCATGGCCAAGGTCGGCAAGCTCCTCCGCGAAGAGGACATCGTGCACCACGAGGAGACATTTGTGGACGAGAGCGGCAAGGAAATCAAGGCAGAGCCCACCATGGTGGGCCTCACCAGCCCATACGCGCGTTCCAAGTATTTTGCCGAGGCCATCCTTGCTGATGTCGCGGCGTCGGATCCCGACTGGCGGATAGTCTCTCTCCGATATTTCAATCCCATCGGCTGTGATCCGTCCGGGCTCATTGGCGAATCCCCACGCCAAACACCCACCAATTTATTCCCAGTCATCGCGCAGGTGCTCACTGGAGACCGGGAGCGCCTCGACATTTTTGGCAGTGATTGGAACACGGCAGATGGCACGCCCGTGCGAGACTTTATCCACGTAAGCGACATCGCCCGAGGCCACATTGCAGCGCTGGACCGGGCATGCGAGGTACCTTTCCGCACCTACAATCTAGGCTCCGGCACAGGTACCACGGTACACGAGGCTGTCAAGAGCCTGGAAGCTGCCTCTGGCAAGCCTATCAACGTCAACTGGTCAGACCGCCGGCCTGGAGACGTCGAATTCTGCGTGGCGTCCAACACAAGGGCTAACAAGGAGCTCGGCTGGACGCCGCGCGAGAGCATCGCCAAGTGCGCCCGAGACTTGTGGAACTACGTGCGGCGGGTAGAAAACACTGACAAGAAATGAAAGGATCAAGTAGACATCTGACTTTTTTCTTTTTTTCTTCTTTGCCTCTTTCTTTTTTTTCTTTCATCTTTCACCAACCACATACAAACATACAACACACAAACATAAGACTTTCATACCCCGGCCAAACATGGGGGGATTACCCCTAGCAGGACTCACGTCTTTTTTTTTTTTTCCCCTTTCTTTTCCTCCATTTTTCATCTTCCCCTCAACCAATATTGCTTTTCCGGCCAAAAAGAGGTGGAAGCCAATCTAAAGCTTGTGTGACGTCATATAAAATATGGGAAACTATGGGACTCGGGATATGGAACTGAAATCAATTGTTTTCTTTTGTTAATCGATTTTATTCCCTCATTCACTTCTTCGTGTAGCAGCATCTTTGGGCAAAGCAACGCAAAAAGCAGCAATCGGTGTTTATTATTATTTTTCTGTTTCATCGGGCTCACTACGAAAAACAAAAGACCATTCATATCGATTCGCGTCCACTTTTTTTTTTTTTTATTCCTTTCTCATATTGTTCTCCATCTTCCTGCCTCCCCGATGCTTATTGCCCCACCGCATCCTACTGCTACTTTGCATTTTTTTTCTCGTGCGATCTTTTCTTATTTTTCTTACCATCCTTCTCCACTGTTTTCTGGTCGTTTTCTCCTGCATGGGGTGGAATAGATTTTAATATGGTAGAAAATTTGGTTTTTGTGGAGTTCAATGTTCTTTTGATGGCATTTTTAAGGGAAAATCTAAGGCTTTCTGCTTCTACTTAATATCAGGTTGGACATAATAAGATTCTATCGCGTTCTTCTTTAATTCTTCTCCCGCTGCCAACAGGGAATTAATTCGGAAAGAAGGGGAGATGTGTTGAGGGGGTGTGTGACATGTCATCAATGGACCATTGCGTCTTCTCGAGGGGATGGGGAACGACTGAAGTACGTGAGAGGTCGTTTTGGACTCGATTGGATCGAGGGGTGGCAGATAGATTGGACCGACCGGGTCATCACCCAAGACTCAAGAGGGGAGAACTTGGAACTTTGCGGCACAGGCACCGGCACAGGTCTCGGAATGGCTGAATGGTCCACCGGACTCTTCGCGACCTGCCGGAGAAGTGGCCTTACGTGTCGGGTTCATTTTGCACAGATATCCAGATCAAGGATCGAGGCGAGATGGGAAGATGCGATGAGATGGAGTTCGTGGGGCCGGGACCTGATGATCTGCATCGAAAATTCCCTCTTCTCTAGAATAGCAATCCACTTGATACCTTGGCACAATTTTCTTTTTTCTTTTTTCACTCTCTTTACTTCTTTTGTTTGCCTCTCCGCAGGATGTCTGTTCTGTTCCGGGGGTCTAGTTCTTGTTCCTACATGCCGAGCCGCATCTAAACTGCACTTGACGTGCGTTGATGAAAAAAATGAAGGAAAAACAACCCATGCCTCTGTCATGAGACCAACACTAGTTTCCCCTCATGGCGTGAGAAAGTAATTTCAGAAAGAAAAAAAAATGGCAAAGAAAAATCAAGATCTTGACAGTATTCCGAGACCGAGGAGAAAGGTGTGTGTATACTGCAGAACAGCTGTGCTTTTCCTTGCGATTCAACAAGAGGCGCGCCACTGAGGGGGTCTTTCAATATGGATGAATTGGTCTGAGGCAATCTGCATCCCGCTTCGTGTTATTAGGTACATGTTGCACAGGCAAATCTTGGCGGGTGCCGAAGTACTGGGTATCTTGGCATTGGGTCTGTCTTACGTGGACCATCAACGACGGGGTCTTGATTTCCTTTTATGTGTAATTTTTTACTATTTTTTTTATTCCCCTCCTGGGCTCACTTCGGGGCAAAGATGCAGCGCTGCAGATGGAGGATTCGAAGGAGGATGCGGTTTGCTTTGAGGGCGGAGTGAAGTTTGTATCCAGACGGCCTATCATACAAAGCTGTCGTCCAACAACTCCCACGAGGAACTGGTGATCTTTGCCACTTCCTTCATCCTCCCCCGCGACCCTGCCACACACCAAGACCAGGAACCGGACACTGTTTCACTGGACCCGGGAGGACGGGAATTAAGCTCGCGGAGACACATGGATCTTTGTGAGACATTCTCCGCGCCTTGCTTTTCGTCCCAACGGCCATGATGGAAGTAAGACACATCCACAAAGGGTTCCATTACTGTCATATCCCCCACACTCCTTAGAGTCAGCTTACTATGGAGATCCTTCGATCCCAGAACGTTGAATGTTCAACATGTTCTACATCTTCCATGCGTATATTTTGTCTCCCTCCCCCACTTGTCTTTTGCATTGCAACAATATGGCCCAGGCCAGACCTCTATGGACAACTCACCCCCTCAATTGTAAGGACGTCGTCATGAGGTTTCCCACATTATCGATTTCTGTGTCCATCGGATCCTCGGCATCTCCCATATACCGTCCTTGTTATATGAAGGACTGGAGCAAATGAGATGGAATGCTTCAACCACATGAGTCTATTGCCGGTCCATCACTGAACGACAGGCCTCTGTCTCCAGGCAGATCACCAACAAGGGGGGGGAGGGGTGTGGGAGAGGAAGTCCTTTCTGGAGGGTGAGGTGATGGAACCTCGTGATGATGGTGTCTTTTTTCACCTTTTTCGCCCTGTATCATTCGCGATTGATGCAATTGTGTTGTTTCTCAGGTCCCACCGGTTTTACTTGTATTAACAAGGCAACAATGCAAAAAGTAAACATCAACTTCGAGCCATGCCCCCCCCAAAAAAATATGCGATGGGAGTTGGTTCTTTCTCCCGATGTTACGTCGCAGGGAAAGCTTCTTCCCTCAACCCGGCCAGGCTGTGCTCCGTTAGCGAAGGGGAACGAACCCATGAAAAAGGAAAAAAACGGTTCAGGGCAGAAACGGTGGCTAACACGTGGTTAGCACTGCGATCCGATTCCATTAGTGGGGCGAGTCGCTCTGTCCCTCGAAGTACCTCCAAGTCACTCCAGGCACCGTCGCATCAGAAGGGGCGGGTCAATTGGTAGCTACCTGCGGTACCTTGCGGTGCGGACACCCACTGTGGGAAGGAGCAAAAATAGTGGTGTGGTTAGTGTACGAGCATCGCATCTCGGGGCGCCTTTAGTGGACAGCTTCACCCCTCCTCTCCCCTGGTCGCCCCTGGTCTGGTGCAACACAACAGGACTGCACTGACCCTAGTTCCCCGAGTTCCCTCGAGAAGGAAGGCTCGAAATATCAGGTTGGAAATTACACTACGCCCATCTTTTCGACGTTCTGCTTGGACAAAGTACGCACATACGCATAACACCATCGCCTGGTCATTGCTCTACCCCCCCGATCCCCAAATCGACAGATGATTGTTCTCGGTTACCGGCTCCGAACAATGAGCAATGACCACGAAAAGGAGAAGGGGGAAAAAAAGGGAGATCAATTGATCGTGCAGATGGTGTATCACAGCCTCGAAAGGCTCGGCTGGGGGGTGGCTCCACCTACCATAAAAAGCAACAAAATTCAACGGGGGTGGCTGGTGTCAATTTTATTTTCCTATGCACTTGCCGACAGGGAAGTTTTCTGCACTGCGGACATCGACGGCGCAAGAGGAACAAAAATAGCACAAAAAAAAAAAAAAAAAAAAAAAAAAAAAAAAAGAGAAAAAAATCTTTTGAGAACCCCGTTGAGGCATCAGGCATCAATCAATGGCTGACACATTCTCTAGTGTAAGACTGTCTAAGCCCGACTTTCTTCCTTCTTCCTCCAGGCATACAATTGTACCGATCAAGCTGCGTTGGTTCGGCTCCATCTTGATCCGAACTTTCATCCTTGATGAACAGGGCAATCAGAACGAAGGCGATTACTTCGTACTTTGTAAACTACTTTCTCCCCCCTTTTCGCTCATTGGCAGAAAAATTGTTCCGAAGGAAACAGATTCCATTCTTGGAAACAAACCCCCCGGTCTAACAGCCGCGGACTACAGCCGAGCTTCCACCATTCCTGCCCTATCCTCATGGGAGCTAGACCAGGGGGTTAAGGCTTTGCTAGGATCTCAGTGGCAAACAACGAGGAAAGGGAATGGAAAGCGAGCTGAACTGGTGGGACTTTTAGTGCACCGCTAAACTAGTTTAGTCTAGCATCTGCACAAGGCGAGAAGCGCTGAAGGTGGCTAGATCGAGAAAGAAAATCGATGATCCCACCCCTGTCAACATGGGTCCGGCCCCTTCCCACTGGGATTTCTAAGAGTACCAGTACTGGACTCCAGAACTCTTCCGAGGTTTGCTAACTAATTTGGAATCAACGAGCACCAGCTGCAGCCTTCGGGGAAGAGGATTTACTTCGTCCAAAGGTACATGTCATTTCCAATTCAATGTTGTTGCCTCGTTGTACCCACATTAGCGCGTGTCGTGTAAGTGTTCCACCATGCCTCGTGTTCGCCCTGGTGGAAACACGTCACTGCCGAGCTTTTTGCGATGGAGCTGGCCCCATCGCCCGACAGAACGGCTCCTTGTTCTTCTTTAACCTGAGACAAGCGGATTTAAGCCTCAAGAAGAAGGAGGAAGAAGAAGAAAAGTGGAAACACGCCCAAACAGAGAAAGCGGACGCATACAAAATATACGGGGGGGATCCTAGACATTTTGGCAAACACGAGAGACCTCAAACATCGATGTCATACCCATGAGGCTAAGGCTCGATGGGGATAAGACCCAGAAATGATCGTCACTGCCAAGCGAGAAGCATCAAAATAGAACTTGGAAGTAGCATTCAGTGGGGACCAGGGGGCTGGCTGGTGGGTTGGTCCTCAACCAAAACGCAGCAGTGAGGTCGGCATGGTTCTCACGTTGGAGCCTGGAGAAAGGAAAAAGAGGCCTCATTCTTCGGGCGTTCGGAAAGGGGTACAAGACAGAAGAAGGCAGATGAAAAGGAAAACGATGGATCTTGTGTTTTTCAAATGAATCGCTCGTTTTCCAGAGCTCATTACCACTCACACGAGACATTTCTCTTTCCCTGGTCCGCTTCATGCTCGTCCGTTTCTTCCCCGGCGGTCATGCGGTTACCGAAGGCTGCTTGACCATGGAAGTGCGCCACCGGCTTCATTGAAAGTGAGGATAAAAAGGAAGGGCCAGTCTCCCAACCTGCAGTTCAGCACAACGCCCCTAGGGCTCGGAAATTACGCTGATGTCGATGTTGATGATGTGATTGTGGAGCGCAGGCTGTCCGGATTTGTGCTGGCCGTCTCGCTTCGGACTTACTCTGCGTTTCTCATTGTTTTGTTTTTCCAGGAGACTTGGGGGAGGCGCGGTCAAGCCGGTCTTTTTTTTTTTGTCATGATGGGACCCCGCGCCAAGTTTATGCAGGTTTTTCTTTGAAGTCTTACACGATGTAGCTGAAACTTGCAGAGGGGAAACAAGAGGCTGCAGCATGGAAAGTGGCGCAGGATCTCCGCGGATGGGGCTGTTTACCCCCTCCAACCTCCGACGCCTGGCCCATGGAAATAGCAATGACAACTTTGTATGACTATTATTATACAGCGGCGGAATATGAAGTTGCATTGGGATAATGCAAGAGAAACATGTGCAAGGTGACCGCACAAGGTGTTAATGGCAACTTCACTACATAAGGTCGCAGGTGCCGAAAAGATGGCGGAAGCGTCTCGCTTCCAAGCATCACAGCCCTAGCGCAACAGTAACATCACCCCCCCGGGCCGACCACTCTTCCTCCAGAAAATCGTGCCTCATCCGACGTCGATCATAGGTTGGGTCGGGGACGATGGGGACCGGTGAACTGAGGACAACAATCCACAGGATTTTCAAGCAGCTTTGCAGTTCCGGGATGCGGTCAACGTCGCTTCTGGCCTGGTCCCAATGCAATAACTGGCCCTATATACGACAAGTAACCTTGAATGCTCTTTTGCACTGGCTGCGGCGCCAGCAAGACCCATGGATTCCCTTCCGGTGTCTGTCTGTGGCCCGGCCGTTTAAGGGGTTATCTGATGGCGCTCTTTAACCCACGGGCATTCTAACTTCCACGATGCAACCCTACCTCTTTCCCCTCTCTGTCATTCTCTTTTCGGACGAGAAATCTTGGAGAGGCTTAATTAAGTTTTCCACTAGTGAAAAAAAACTATCTACAGGGGATGGAGAGAGGCTGGAAATATCATGACCAGACTCTTACGAAAAGTATTGACAGAATCGTCATTGGTGTGATTGGTGTGATACCGGTTACCGCATGAGAAATATTGACGATGTTGCCGAGAAAAGAGAAGAGAAACCTTGCAGGGACTGGTTGAAAAGTGGCGTCGAAGTCGTATTATTCTCGATTGAGCTGTGCGTTGTATTGTTTGTATCAACCAGTCGTGTTTCTGACAATTGTCACTCTAGCTCTGCCCAGCGTCTTTGAACAGGGGGGGAGAATGAGGGAAACCCGGCACTACTGCAAGCCCCGATCCCAACGCTTGATGCTCTCAAGGGGTGTTAGTTGCTACTGGGAGCTGAGTTTTTCCACGTCTTCTTTAGCCTCCTCTCTCCTTGAAGTCCTTTTGTAAGAAGATTATCATATCGGTGTCTAGGTGAGGTTCAGCTCGGCGTTATCCTAAGAGGCTTGCTGGAAAACCTCGTAATTAGATCCATTAATCAATATATTAACGCGGTATTGCCAGCGCATCCGTTCGCTTCGTCCCGAGGCTTTTTTTTTTAGGGTATCCAAACCCGGAAAGTGAAAAAGGCGGAAAAAGTGTCCGTCAGCTGGAAGGCCACGGCAGCAGATGGGTCCCCGTCATCCTCTAATGTACTAATGTATGAGAGCAACGCCCAGAAACGAACATTGAAGCTGACATTGGCATTAAGCTGGGCGAGTCTGACAAGAGTGGGTCAGGCCCAACTTCGGAGCGGGCCTGAGGCGACTTCCTTCTTGTCTGGCCTGGTTTCTGCGAATAGAAAGGCGAAAAGGAAACACTTACAAAACAGCCTTTTTCTCTTTTCTTCGTTAGCGCGGCCTAAGCCCCCGTCCACGTTTTTTCTCCAACTTCCTCGTGTCCGGAGGTCTCGGTCAGCTCCGCATTCCTTGCCTTGAAACGGGGAAAACGAAAGGGTAACCCAAAACGAAACCCCCAAGTTTGGGTATTGACAAGACAAGGGAAAAGGGAGGGGGATGATCAGACTTTCGTGCCAACTATTCACCCATTTGACGTCCTTGTGTCTCTCCTCTCCCGCACCCCGGCAGCCTTGCGTGCGAAGGGCGAGATATTGGGACATTTCCAGGTGACAGGTCGCCACTGCTCTCCGATTTTCGATATTCTTTCCCGACTTGGGGTTGGAGTTTATGATTTTCTGTGGGGTTTTTTGTCAATAGCGTAGAAAGCTTGTAAACTTACATGGCGTACATGCAACCTGACGTATCGAAGAAACGTCCGTTGATGCTTCTCTCGTGCATGCTCGTAGACCTGGACGCCTGGGCCCGGACATTGACACAGGGAACTGGGCTGAAGAGAAACAACATTGAACGTACGAGACGATGAGGGGCCGCAAGTGAGATTGGGGCCAAAGCTCTGTTACATCTGATGAGGCCTTGACCTTGTTGATGGGGAAATCCATATTTTAATTGCTTGACCTTCTTTTTCATGATTGTCTGAGGTATCTTGTTGATGTTGTCATGGCTTGGCAAAGTGACTGATTGTGACTGATTCATGATGGACCGGGGGGAAGGTACCAGTCTTTTGCAGATCTTCTTCTTCTCTTCTTTTATTTTTTTTTTTTCCTGATTTTTATTTTATTTTATTTTCTTCTCGGGCTTTTATGTTGGCGAAGTCCGGCAAATCCAACATATATCCACCCAATCGATCCTTCATGCATGGCATAACAGGATGAAGAGGGCAGGATCTGGCTGATTGATATCCATTCTCCATCCTCCTCATGCTTTGCCAGGAGGCGTAATACTTCCGTAGTAATAAATATAGTACAGATCAAAATCCTTTAGTTCAGATCCCGCCCCAGTTTTCGTTTCTCTTTTTCCAAGAACATCCAAAGCCAAGGAAATATTTCCCAGGAACCCAGGGACCCCCCAAGGGGGCCAGACCCAGTTTGTTAGTGTCGTCTCATGTCTCACGTCTCACGTCTAGAGTGGATTTGTACTTGTAAGAAAAAATAAGCCTTGTCAAGTCGAAGATCGAAATCTTGGCTCCATCGATACATAGACCTTTAGGCCAAGACTTGTACGTTCCCTTCCCCCCAGTTTCTGGGCCCCGAAGGCTCCGGTGGCTCTTTTGAAGGTGAAAGAGTGTTTGCAAAAGCAGCCCGATGCCAAGGTGTTTTTTTTGGTTTGGTCTTCTACTTGTATTTCCCCCTTAAAAGTTGGAGACTTGGGTCTCACTTGACCATTGACACGTTCTTTCCTTTCCTCTCTTCCCTCTCTTCTGTCTTTGCTCTTGGATCTTTGTGTCTGTCTTGTCTATCGAATCCGGTCTATCGTTCCCAGATGTTTTTCTTTGTTCTTTTTTTGGAATACATTTTTGTCTCTTCTTGCTTGCTTCTTTGAGATATCCCGTCGTCGTTGGTTATACCCTGTCGTTCTCGGTGTCTTCAAGCTATCCTCGGAGTCACACCGAACATCGAATCTCTATCTTCAGTCGACACTAAGGCCCGATCACCACCACCACCACCACCTTCGGCCTTCCACTCCTTCCAACTCCCGAAGTGGCTCACCGTCTTCCGAAAACAGAGCCTCACACCCCAACCCCAACCCCAACCCCAACCCATCGCTGTCGTCCGTTCCGGTTGCCCGTTTTCGAAATTCTTCGAGCCAACAAGATTATGCTTATTTCCCTTCCAATATTAGAACCTTGAACAATTTGGTTCCTTCCGCCCCAAAAACGACCAGGGAAATATCACCAAAAGAGTGACGCCTACAGCCGCCAGAACCAATAAATCCCCAAAAACGGTTTAAATCACCAACCTTAAACCAGGGGTGCGAAGGTCTCAAAAGTGTTGCTGTCACTTTGCCCCAGCGCGCTAATTCCGACGTTGCATTCCTACCCTATACGAAGACGAGCTGGGAAACCCGAACCATTGGAAATCAATTCGACCCGATTCCGAAGTACCTCTGGTTCCTTGGTCCCAGCTTTCTCTGCCAAGTCACATTTACACCGCACAACAGTTGGGAGGGTACTTACCCCCCTTTTCCCCCGCCCTCACACAATGTCCTCCAAGAGAAGCAAGAGACTATCAATCCTAGTCTCCAGGCTCATGCACCGCCCTCGCAAACACATCGTCGCCGAGTCAGTATCATCGTCCTCACGACCGGCAACATCACCATCCTCCCCAACCGATACCACCACTACCCCTGTCAATAACACTACCACCACGACACCGAGCACACCACCCGTTATCCCGGCCCTACAGCTAGGAGAAACAACGGCGACACCAGAAGGATCAAGCCTAAACCTGCCCCTAATCCTATCCTCCACCCCTACCCCGTCAACTAGCACGCCAAGTTCCAGTGGCACTTCCAAATCGGACCCCGTGCTAGCCATGCCCTCCTCAGGTGCCTCCACGCCTCCCACAACCATCCACGGCGCCAACTCCTCCCTCCCCAGCACGCCGCGCCGGCGCGCCTCCCCTGTGTCGGACCAATCGCCCACCAGCCCATTCATCTGCATCCCCCTCTACATCTACCCGAGCCCTCAGGCCTGGGAGCCCCTAGTCGAGGCGGCACTAGCCCACCCGACCTCATACTTCCACGCCGTTGTCAATCCCAGTAACGGGCCGGGGACCACACCGCTGCCGGATGAGAACTACGTCGATGCCCTACGACGTCTCTCGGCGCTGCCTAATGTGACTATCCTCGGCTATGTCCACGTCACGTATGGTAAGCGGCCGGTCACCGATGTCGAGAATGACATTGGTGAGTACGCTGCCTGGAGCACGCGGGATACATTCAAGGCCAGCGATGACTACTATGAGGAGTCGGCGCGCATCAGGATAGATGGCATCTTCTTCGACGAGACGCCCTCGGACCCGGAGATGCTACCCTACATGTCCCGCGTGTCCAGGTGTGCCAAGCGTCTTTTACGCGGTGCTAAGAGCGGAGCCAACGGTCTCGTCATGCTCAACCCCGGCGTGGTGGTGGCGCCGGCCTACTACGACATGGCGGATTACGTCGTGGCGTTCGAGCAGGCCCACGAGCACTGGAACGCCACAAGGGATGAGTTCCTAGAAGGCTTGGGCGGCCGGTCGAGGAGGCAGAAGACGGTCGTCATGGTGCATACGTGTCCCGAGGAGCAGACCGAGGTCGAGGGGCTTGTTGGCGAGGTGAGGAAGGCGGGGATTAGTGGGCAGTTCCTTACTGAGCAGGTTAACGGCGGGTATTCGCAGTGGCCTTGCTGGTGGAGTCAATATGTTGATTCTGTATTTTTGCATCAGTAGAGTGGAAGAGGAGACAGAATGGGATTTAATGGTGAGGAAGGCTTGGCTCCAGTGTAACCTGGGCCAAGAAAAAGCTTATCTAGGCATCATTTCAGAGGCGTGAGTCCATCGACAAAGCCAAGGTCTGGGCAGTGGACTCTTGGGAACCCTCGGGAACAAGGGTGTGCATTGAAGAAAAAAAGAAAGAAAAAAGAACAAAAAAAGAATCGAAAAAAGGCTTGGTATCGTGAAGCCAAGACGTTGGTTTGGGAATCTAATATCATGAGCATTCTATATATATCATCAGACAGGCATTCTTTCTTTGCATGGTTTAAATAAGGTTTGGGCATCATCAATTCAATTACTTGGCAGATCCGACATTCTGAGTCTGGATTTGCGACTAAGACAAGAAGACTCGCTACGAGGTAGTGTACACAATTACACTGTAAATACAGAACCGAATATTTCGTGGCAAATGGGATATCAATTGATCTAAATTAACGTATTGAGATGACCAAGAAGGAATGAAGAAAAAAACACGAGGGGAATAAAAAAAAAGGGGGAATAAAACAATAAAAATTACAAGTGCCCTCCCCCACGAGAATTAGCGAGAGAAATGCCCCATGCTCTGTCTGCTGTATAATGTCTAACACAATTTGCGAAAGTAAAAAGAACCCATATAAAAAAAAGTAAGAAAAAAAATTAAACGAGTGTGTAATCCTTCTATGCATCCTGAATCGAAGTCGTGAATGTCTTCCCATCGCAATACTCCACCCACCCATCAAGATTCATATTCTTCAACACGGTGCTAAACTCCCCAGCGCCCTGGCTCGCGCACCTCCTCTTCGACTCGTCGGCGAGGCTCGTGCCCTTGGGGAGCTCTTCCTTGGGATACTCGATGCGGAAGACGGGCTTGTTGGCCGTGATGAACTTTTCAAAGGTCCCGCACTCGTCGAACTGGCCGCACTGCTCGTTGACGGAGAAGTCGACGTAGGGGAGGGCCTGCTCGATGATGTCGCCGGCGTTCTTGAGGCCTACGGCCATTTTGTACTTGGCGGCCTCGAGGGAGAGGAATTTCATGAAGTCGACGGAGTCTTTGGCGGTGAGGTCGAGGCCGTTGTCGTTTTGCTTCGGTGAGGGAGTTAGTTCGTTGCCTCAAAGAAAAAAAATAAAAATAAAAATAAAGTCATGCTGGAAGTGAGAAGGGTTAGGGTTCTTCCACTTACGTATCCGTCGACGTTGTCGGGGTCAATAGCATCGCAGCCCTTGTCGGCAGCAATCTTGATCCTTGCCGCCATGATAGAACGAACGTTCTCACTCGAAAGCTTCAACCACTTCTCGCCGGGCCAGCCATCAAGCTCCTTGCCAAGATCCTCCGCCTGGAATTTATCCTTATCGTCCCTCCAGTCCTCGTACGAGCCCGCACTGAAGTAGCAAATGACCTTCTTCCCCTTCTTCTGTAGCTCGGAAAAGTTCTCGGCGTCATTGTTGAACAGATCCAAGTCGTACACGGCCACGTCGGGCGTCAGCTCCTTCGTCAGGTCGATAGGGTGGAGGAGGATGATCTGCCACGAATCGCCCACGGCGGGCGTCCACTTCAACGTGCGGTTGACGCCCGTGTCGGGCGGGCCGAGGTCCTCGTTGCCGCTGTCGTCGTCGTCGCCGTTGCGGAGGCCTAGGCCGAGACCGAGACCGAGGGCTAGACCGATCACGACGATTACTCCGGCGATTATGAAGGCGAGGCGGCGCCAGCGGGTGGGGTTCGCGAGGCGGAGTTGGTCGCCCTTGCCTACGGAGTCGGAGTTGTAGTTTAGTTGAGACATGGTCGGCGATTTAGGTGTGGTGTGTAGCTGCGCCGTTCGAAGAAGAGGGTGGTTGAGGTTGGTGTCGGCGGGTGGGAGAGAGGTCGACCTCGCGCGAAACAATTAAGCTTCGCTGGGAGGGTGTCGCGGGATCGGGTTTTTGGAGGTTCGGTCGATCAATGACGTGGGAATTGGGGGCGTGCCCTTTTTTGGCTTGTCGGAGATCCCCTCGTAGGGAGAGTGTTCCTTGTTCCAGTCGAATTGGGGAAGTCTTGGCTGACAAGGCTCGAGTTGATCGTCGGAGAGCTGAGAGAAAGGTAAAAAAAAAAAAAAAAAAAAAAAAAAGGAAAGAATAAAAAGAGGGATGCGAACGAGGGTCCGAAATAGATATATTTATTCCCTCTAGAAAAATGGAGTCGTCGGCCAAAAACAGAATTATCAACGAACGACTGCAAAACCACCAACAATTAAAAAAAGAAAAGATCGTCAGAATACAGTCAAAGAGGGCCAGGAACTTTTTGCTCTTTTACTCCACAGACGCGTGGCGGTGGTGGTTGCTCTTGAGCCACGATGCAGGACAAGGGAAAAAAAGGACCAAAGAACAGAAATGCCCGAGTCGGAATGCGGAGAATTGGTGGGTTTGGAAAAGGGCCGCTGAGAGGGCTGTTTAGATTGAGGCTGTCGTCAGCGCGGGCTTGGGAAACGTTGGACCCCGGGTGAGGCGGAGCTTTCTGCGTGCGGGCAATGAACTGTAATTGTCTGGGCGCTGGAAAGGCCGGGATGGCGCCAAGAAACGGACGAGAATGGGGTTGGTTGGTCGCTGTTAGACTGAGAGGTTTTAGGCGCTTTAGAGGAGGAGGTAACCGCTGATTCAGGTGTGGGAAATGGAGTTTCTGCGGACTGCTGGTCGAATCGTCAAGGCACCTGACAGGACCTGTGCTCGATTGGCTGCGTTGTTTCTGCTACTACCAGCCCTACAAGTAGGGAGTATATGTCTACAAGAGATTTGGTTCGACTTGGAGGTACCAAGTTGGAACTGGAGGGAACGAGGGAATGAGGGAAAAAAAGGTGATGTAGTATTCTAGGCGGCAGTTCAGGAGTATTGGACGGCCCTACGCCCTTGTAGAGTAGGATCGTCGTATTAGCTCGAATCGGGAGGGAAAGGCCTGTTGCTCTGCTTGCGTTGAGTGAGGTGGAGACTGAATTGCGACTTTAATGCTAGGTCGATAAAATGGACATTGGATGATATGAGTAGTGTAAAGTTTGCTGATGTCTTCTCAGTTCTTCAATGGGTCCAGCCAGGCCCGATCAACCGAACCCCTTTACTGCCTCTGTCCAAAGTCAGCTATGACGAGTATGAGTGGATCTGTTGGTGCTATTTGCCCGCAGCCGTGTTAAGAGACATTTATCAATTGAAGATATATCTCAATTGATCCGGGTGGAATGAGATTGAGACTACGAAATATTGTAGCCACAGCGGGGGTTCTTCCCACCAGTCGGCTCCAGAGAAATTGTGAAAATTGTCAAAAACAACCCAGGCCTTTTTACTGGTGGCATGACAGAGACACAGACAGACAGCCTGGCTAGGGGTCTTCATCCCCTCTTGTTGTACTTGGATGGCTTCGGATGAGAAGAGGTGGAAAACGGATGTTGCGGTGATGAATACGAAAATACAAGTAATATTGCGCACGTACTTCGCACGAGAGAATGAGAAAGTCGCCAGATTCGAGGAGCCTGGTAATGTCGCGGTGTTGTTGAGCTGCTCAAGTCAAGCGAAGTCGTACAGGCAGATGCGACCCCGGATTTGGGAACCGTAACGCAGAATACGGAGCTGCATTGTTCCCGAGCCGAGGCGACAACTGAAGAGTACCTTCATTGATTAAAGGAATACATCGTGTACTTTAAGTACTTAGTGCTGACAAGAACAGGGACAGGGGCCTAATTTGAAGCTAAAACGTGGGTAGGAGATATTCCCTGTGCTCCCTCCCCACTGTCTCAAGTATAGGCGTGTCCACGCTGCCCCTCTCTGTTGCTTTGTCTCTCGTATTCAGTGGAGCCCGAGCTGGAGTTGGACCCATCGAAGAAACAATGCAACGGAGAAAAAAAAAATGGGACGAAGTTCCCCCCTTGTACACTACATCCATCCACACAGGGTCGCCAACAGCCGAGCAGGGATCAAGGGTCAAAGACCCCTAGCACGCACGTTCTTGGCCCTGTAGGCCCGCGCATACGCCGACAGATACGGCGGCCCTGTGAATGGAACATGACGTGCGCGGACCTGTCTCTAGCACACAATAACACCAGTCGAATTCGGCCAGCAGCGCGAAATGTCGTTTCTCGGGCAGGAAAGACCCTGGTCTATTTCTCCTCCATTTTTCTCCTCCAATGCGACGCGACTAGTCCCCTTTCAGGGGGCGTAAGCACAGCGAACCATTTCGATGGGTCCCTGACTTGGCCTGGAGCCAATGGTGATTTTTGGGCATACGCTGCCGAAATTGGCATGAGTATTGACGCCATGGCATGGTCGATGCGTTGTTCCAGCATTTCAGCATTACGAGGCACTGCAGCTCTACGAGATGTTCGCACACCAATGGTCAGTGCTGGGTGCTCCATGAGGTCTTCCGGAGAGGCGGAAGGGGAAAATATCCAATAATTCATGTCGTGTACTCCGTATGCCGAAATTCTTCGCGAGGGGTCAGTGATGGGGTCAGTGTCAGTGCAGGATGCAGTTGATCATTTAATGCTGACATTGCATGTTATGTTCGACTGGCATCATCACCGTGAAGATGGAAGATGTCATCATCTTCATTTCGATTTCTCAAGATGTGACCTCTTTAACGTCGGCGGGGCGCATCGCGCAGTTTGCCAACACCCGAGACATTCGAGCGGTAAGTAGTGAATGGTGACACTGATCGGCGAGCTTCTTTTTTTGACCTGAGGCTGTCTGTGTTCTCCATGTCTTGGGCGCCGAGACACACATCCACACTCGCTCACATAAACTTACAATCACACACACGCACTCAAGACGGAACCCGGCATTGAAGAATTTGGCAGCTCAGTACTTCTTAGTGAGATTCGATTTCAGGTGATGGTACCACCTGCCGTACGATTGAGTTTGGAGCACCACCAAGTTGCTCCTGCCCTTGGAAATTGGGCGAATCATATGTCCAGAACTGGCATAGCTTCAGCCCCACACTTTTTGGGCTGTGCGGAAAGAAAGAAGGACGGTGAATACTTTGGCGGTACCAACCACATCGCAGCTTTTGCAATACTCTTCGGAAGTACACGTGGGGTGCAACAGGGTATCTTGGTAAACTTAATTTCCACGAGGAGTACACAAGTACAAACTTTGTAAGCAAGAAAAAGGGTTGACAGCATCGACAGGAGAAGGAGGGAGAACCGAAGAAACCAGGTCGTGGTTGCCCGCAAAATTGGGACAGCATGGGCGCTAATGCGTCGTGCCTGAACCTGGCGCTGGAGTTCAACACCCTCTCTGGTCGCCCCTTCCACCCCCCTTTTGGGCGGAGGTACATTCATCGACGCTTGTTAACGCTTTCGCTTTGTCACAAAGTATATACTTACTGGCTTCACAGCGTTTACTTTTTGATTCTAGGCACTGAAGACGGACCCGTTCCAGTGGGCCTGGCGCTAGAGGTGCCCACTAAATCAGTGAAGCTGAGCCTAGAAATGCTCCGACGATGCCCCGGAGAGGCCTGACGCCACAGTCGTACTGGCTTTATGTTGGAATTTCTCATCCACTTTTCAAGGCCTTCCCCTCTCGACCTTGTAGGACAAACTGCGGCGATCTCCCCGCTGGTCAGTGTGTTTCTGTCCGCTTCGGCTAAGGAGCCGACTCGCTTCTGGACAGTGCTTGAATAAGGAGTCAATGGAGATCCCCAAGGGGTGAGCAAAGCGACGGCCTCTGGCGGGAACGGAACGAGGCAACAAAGCGCCACTTCATTTCCCTTGCTTGTCGTCGGATGGAGTGCCGAAAGTTGCATACAAAATGGAAGATATCTGCGCTGTATTACTTCAGTCTATTCCGTACAAAGTATGTGATACTTCGGACAAGAAGTGAGAGCCTTCTCGGTAGTGTATGAGTGCACTCCTGGGAACGGAACGGGAAAAAGGAGTGGACGGCGCGGAATCTAGGCTAGGGAGAGAGACCCAGGAACCGACCGACCCATCACATTATCGTCATTACGAATAATACGTCTCCATAAGCTCTAGGGTGACGCCCGCTTCCTACGAAATGGGATTACTACTTGGGAGGATCAGGATGACATGACATCCTTCTGCTGCATTCTCATAAATATTTACCGTTTTTTTTATTAATTTACATCCGCTCGGGCGGTGCCCCCTTAGCCCTATCGTGATTGCACCTCGCCCGTGGTTGAGAAGGAGGAGCAGACAAGTACTTCGTCGATGCAGAACCAGCCGCACGGGGATCCTTAATATCACAGAGTGTCGCGTACGAAATACTTCATTCTCAGTACTTCTCGCGGGTACATGGTACAGGGTACCGAGCATAGGGCTCACGCACTAACATGTTTCCACTGCGGATCCAGTAGAAAACTGGTTAACACGCCGTGAACCCGAGACTTGGCCGGGAGCCTCCTTTCATCAGCCCAGCTCAGCTTGAATTCTCGAGCCCAGAGCGGAACCAGAAGAGACGCAAGCACCCATATTATTATGCCCCAAATAGCAATACCCGAAACCCGCTTTAACTCGAGATTTTCGTACCCGGTCTTCATGCTTTCCTCCCTACCCAAATCCGTGGAAATACGGCACCCATATCTGGGCTTTTGAGCAATCATAGGCGAAAACCATCCAGCCCGTCGGAGGATACTTTGCGCCTCCAGCTTCCCACCTTAATCCCGTTGCTACCACCCACACCCCCCATCCATCAGTCATGCATGTCTCTGCTGGCAGCAACCGCTTTTTCTTCGTATTATGTGACTGGAGCCAAGCCACGTCGCGGGGAGAGACACCCACATCAGAGGACGGACCGGGTGTCTGCGTTTCCGCCCAGTTCTTCAATCGCCTCAGTACGAAGCACGAAGCATTGCCCAGCATAGTTTAGAAATTAAATCCGAGACTCTCGCCTGAGACCGTCGAAATTAGCACTATTTTTTTTTTCTTCTGATGAAGGTGATGGAAGATTGCCGAAGGAACTGACTTGGAGACCGGGTCTCACCAAGTGATGTCTTCTACGTTTAGAGTTTGAGTCCGTCAGGTACAGGGCACACCTCCATGGCGTTCGCTTGACAACAGCGCAAACATCAGTGATCCATCAAAGATTCTCGCCAATCACCCAAGGCGTGTTTCCCCTGAGCGGCGCTGACCTTAGTCTGACCGCCACCGAATTAGAAACCGCCCTATGGACAGGGAAGGGAAAGAGAGGTTCCCGGAACCAAATATTGGTTTTCAATCATTGATTCGTATTCCTGTTCCAGCTGTCGTACTTCGTACACCATCGGCCAAGTAGGTACCAGGAAAAATCAATAGTCCAAGGTTACTGCATTGGCCCATCAAATTTTGGGCGAGTCCACAAAGCAAGGTTCCCCCTCGTCTGCTTGTCGCCCTGTCTTCAGCATCTGTCTGCTCCCATTTCACATCGAGGTAACTCGTACCGTCACTCTCTGTGTCTCTCTTGGCCCCCAGCAGCCTTGTTCCCCCTTCCCCACACCCACCCTATTTTTCACGCTTTTCCTGGGCGAAGAGAACCAAGGAAAGAAAGCCGCCCAGCCATGACAGAACGGCGTGGAAATAGCGGGACCCCTGTATGGCTTAGTGTAATCTCCACCAGCGTTTGGCATCCTGTACGCTACGCTACGAAGGTACACACGACCATGTCCTGTCCTGTCCTCGTTTACCACCAAGCCCAGCCCACAGCCCATCGTGCCTTATGCGCGCCCACTACGGCTTCTTGGATCCTTGGTCTGACCCCCCTTTGGGTTGCCCGGCTGTCCCCCTGCTCGCGAAGATGTAGTATTTCTTAAAAGAGCTCGGTTCCAGGGCTGAAAGTCTTCCTTCTTCTTTCCTTCTTTACCTTAGGTCCTCCCACCTCTTTTTAATTCGTGTAGGCTTTGTTAATTCCCAAGGGTTTCTTTCAACCTCGAGGATCATTCCTACATTTGTCACTCGTTTAGACACTCGACCTTCGTTTTGGTAATTGTTTTTGTTTGCAGCATCGTTTTTTTAGTAATTCGAATCACGAAAAAATCTCCCGGAAAAAAAAGAGGCACAAACCCAAACGATGCGTTTCTTCAAGAGCGCCGTCGGCGCGCTTCTCGCCCTCCAGGCGGGAGTAGCCTACGCCTGCACCAAGACCATCACCGGTACCATCCTCATCATCGGTCGTGACGACTACGATGTCTCCAACGGTGCCGCCGGCTTCAAGGCCTACGGCATCAAGACTGAGGGCTTCGTCGTCCCCAAGGCTGGCGCCACCCTCCCCGCCCTCAACTCGACCATCGAGCGCGGTAACTACGGCGGTATCGTCGTTATGGCCGAGGTTTCCTACGAGTACGATGGCGGCAACTGGCACAGCGCCCTCACCGCCGACCAGTGGAATGCCATTTACCAGTACCAGATCGACTTTGGCGTGAGGCTGGTCCGCCTCGACTCTTATCCCACTCCCGAGTTCGGTAAGTTGGCGATGGGCGCGGTGTATTGAAAGGGCATGGAAAGCTGACTTTGGAAATCAGGTACCACCGCCCTTGGTGGATGCTGTGACACTGGTGTTGAGCAGAAGGTCGGCTTCAGCGACGTTTCCGAGTTCCCTACTGCCAACCTCAAGACGTAAGTACCATAACCCGTACGAGGCGAGAAAAGAAATTGGCTAACGGGATGAAATCTATGAATAGTGGCGGTTGGGTCTCTACCACGGGTCTCTGGCACAGCCCTGCGTCCATCTCCGATGCCAGCATCGCCACCGCTTTCGCCGAGTTCAGCCCCGCCGGTACCTTCACCTCCAACACTGTTGCTGCCGTCATCAACAAGTACACCACCGGACGCCAGCAGATGGTCTTCTTCACCAGCTGGGCCAGCGACTGGTCTCTCGCCTCCAACTATCTCCAGCACTCCTTCATCCACTGGATCACCCGCGGTCTTTGTAAGTGCTGTCCAAATTTCGACGGGCTCCGTGTTTAGGCAGGTTCTATTTTTACCGCGGCTTCTGTTTTTATCTTTTTGCCGCCACAGGAACAGCCAAGCCTCTTTCTTACGTGCAGCGTTTTAATTAATCGGCTGCATCATGATGAGATCCTATTTCGCTAACACGTGGAAAAACGTACAGTCTCTGGCAAGCGCAAGACCTACCTCAACACCCAGGTCGATGACGTTCACTTGGCCACTGGCATCTACTATCCCACCACCGTCGGTGAATTCCGCCTCCGACCCGCGGATCTGACTGCCATCAAGACCTGGCAGGAGGGCCTCCAGACCCGTCTCCCCGCGGGTTCGCACTTCTTCATGGAGCTCGCCCACAACGGTAACGGTGCCATCATCGAGGCCGTGGGCAAGTCCGGCAACACCTGCAACCCCAACGAGCCTGTCGACTACGACGAGATTCCCGATGTCCCCTACGACTGGATCAAGCCCCTGGGCTCCGGCACCGATATGTGGCCTCCTTCGTTCACCACCACCTACCCGTGGAACGCTCAGTGCCCCAAGTCCGATGACCTCCTCGCCTGGTTCCAGACCGCCTCCAACCGTGACGCCTTTGCCCATCTTTCTCACACTTTCACCCACGAGGAGATGAACAACGCCACGTACAACGATGCCAACCGCGAGATGATTTACAACATCCAGTGGCTCAAGGACACCGGATTCTGGACCGCCGAGAGGTTCTCCCCGAATGGTCTCGTTCCTCCCGCCATCACTGGTCTCAACAATGGTGATGCCATCCGCGCCTGGATGGAGAACGGCATCAAGTACGTCGTTGGTGACAACACTCGCCCTCCCCTGAGGAACTCCCAGAGCCAGTACTGGCCTCTCATCACCAACTCTGCCGTTAACGGTCACGACGGTCTTGTTGTCGTCCCTCGCTGGGGTAAGTGGGAAATCTTAAGAGTATTTTGGACGATATTTTCCCGGATTTGTGACTAACTTGGGTTTTCAGCTACTACCATCTACTACAACTGCGACACCCCCGAGTGCACCTGGCAGGAGTGGCACGATACCTCGGCCGGCACTGGCGACTTCAACACTCTTCTTGATGATGCCAGGCTCACCAACACCCGCTACCTCTTGGCTCTCCACCCCGATCCCTACATGTTCCACCAGGCTAACCTCCGCAACATTGTACGTCTTTTTTTCCCTCTTCAATTGACATTCCCTCGTAGCCTCTGTCTCTGGAAGAATGCGTAAGCTAACGGCTCATATTTAGGACCGCCCCGTCTTCACCATTGGACCCGTCAGCGAGAAGCTCTCTCTTATCCAGATTTGGATCGAGGCCATCACCCAGGAGCTCACCAGCCTCACCAACTGGCCCATCCAGTCTCTCAAGCACGATGACATTGCTCAGCTCTTCCTTGACCGCATGACTCTTGAGTAAGCTGCATATTCCTCTGACTCTTCTCTCCTTATTCTTTTTACTAACTACTAATTCTCTCAGTCAATGCGAGCCCAACGTCGAGTACATCTACTCGCACGACACCAAGAAGATCACCGGTGCCAACCTCATTGCCTCGGGTAACTCTTGCGGCGTCAACGTTCCTCTCACCGTCCCCGGTGACGTCGTCACGTCCACCAGCGGTGTCTTCAAGGACCAGGTCGGCTCCGAGCCCATCATTGCCTGGGCTCCTCTCAGCGGCAGCCCTGTCAGCTTCACCCTCAACACCCCCGTCGATGCCTAAGCGAGCGGTAAGCTCTGATGGCGGACAGAGCCTCTTATTGTTTTCTCTGTCTCGTTTTGTTTTTCCTAGCCCTGCGTTGTCCCCTTTAGTCCCTTGGACCCATGTTAGGATGGATAAATAAACAGGAGAAGAGAAAATTGGGAAAATACGGAAGCAGACGAGATGAAAAAGATCATTTTTGTGTGTATCAATGTGGAGTTTTTCATGTGCATATGGAATAATATCTAGTACAGGGTTCATTGGGAACGCAAATAACGGGAATTGTAGATGGGTAAAGACCAGGACACCTCTTTTTTTTCTCTCTTATTTTTCTTTTATTCGATAACAAAAACGTAATTCGAGGGTTTACAATTTTGGAGCCTCCTTTTTTCTTGAAGCTTGCATGAACAAACAGGTCAAGATGTTTAGGGTTCATGGAATGGGAGAGGGTTCTCGATTTCGTTTTCTGCTATCTTTTTCTTCTTTACCTTTTATAACCTTAAGTTGAAAACTTTCGATTCTAATGTGCATGATTGAACAATATTTTTTCTTTTCATCCCGAGTATTCCTATGCTTCTTGTGGTCGAGGTGAGTGGTCAGTCCGAGGATGGAGACCTCGTTCTTTGGTCTGCTTCTTCCATCAGACGTCTTGTAACCACGCCCGTTTTCCGCAGGGTTCTCTTCTAAGTAATGAGGTTTTAAATTCCCTAGATACGATCTCGAGGATGTTTTCTATCAGGCTGTAGTATTTTTTTCCGTTTTTCTTTCTCTCATTTCTGTCTTCTAAGATATGGAGATTTTCGGATTTAGGCAGATTGATTGCCTCTTCGTTCAATGCACGGCAGAAGGTCTCGCCTAGGAATACATGCCGAGCAGCTCAGTGCCGGCATTGCAGAAAAATAAATGAAGAGAATTACGTCCGCAAAGTAAAGAACTTTCAACTCGCGTTCTAGAATCTGGTCTCATCGTGCCTTGGGGTTCGGGAGGAGATAGATTACGCGGCGGTTAATTTCCGACGCTTCATTTATATATTCCAAAGTCGACGTATTTCCTACTTGCAAATGTATCGTGAGAATGGAGTGTAGGTTACGGTAACCGCTGCTAAGTATCTTCAGGTAACTTTTTGTAATGGAAGAAGGCTCCCGGAGCGAAGGGAAACGCATATTATTTCCGCCGGATGAACAGACGAGATTCTTGGCTTCCGGGTTGAAAGACGGTGAGATGGTTTTGCTTTGGTTCTCCAGTAGGTCTCATGGGCCTCGTAAGCTTTGGGCCCGGGGGGACCCTCTTTTTATGAGCCAAGATTGAGCTATAGGAGGGGAGAGAACAAGTGAGGTTTGGGACACTTACCCACCGGGTTTATATCAATACCGTTTCCCCGGCCGCTCAAATCTGGCATCGAGGGCCGATTCAATGACCGGGATGCTCGAATGGGGGCATAGCACCTGCTTTTTAACACAGCTTGAGGTGCCACGAAGGGGGGTGGGGTGGGGTGTTTTCTCTGTATAGAAGAGGGTGATATGGATGATAGAGCTGCTTTTGGGCCGGGGATTATGGGGAAAGCTAATATATCTGAGGGAAACAGGGAGAAGCAGCACAGAAAATCCGGGGGAGTGGGACGGCGCGAACTGAGGGGCATTGAGGCGGCCCGGAAAAATATGGGAATGAGGGGAATGGGATGGGACACGTAATGGAGATATGGGGAAATAGGGGAGGGAGATATAGACTGTGTGGTGCAAAATCCGGGATGCCGGGGATGTGAAGATGGCCGGTTGATCTTGGTGATCTTCCGTGGCTTTTGTGAGAGGTGTGTCGATAATTGGGCCTGGGGGAATCGGGAAATGGTGGGTTGCACAGAGAAAAGAGCACTGGTCCCTGTGTGATCTTCGTCGATGGACTTGATATGGGGAAGGTACGTGGCACATATGAATGGATGGAATGGATGGAATGAATGAATAGGCTCGTTGTTTCGGAATCTGGAGGCGTCTGTGTGGCGGTCGGAGGCTGATCTCGGAGGACCGCCCCCGTGTAACCAACGCGCGATGATGTTTTCCGGGCCGGTGACCGGAAGCCAATACGCCGGCATTGTGCCCCGTCTTTACAAAAGTGGATGGAGACGGTCTGGTTGTGTACTGTATGACCCCGACGTCTCTTACGAGCTTGGTTGACTTCACTGTTTGCGGTGGTGTGGATGATGATAATAATAAATATCCTGCTTCGGTGTCGGGGGATCTTTAGGGCTATGTGGTTGGCTATGTGCTCTAGGTTGAAGTGGTGGTAGAGATGCCTTGAGGTCGAGGACTTGCGAGGCTCGTTTTTATATTGAACATTCACTTTTCTTCCCTGCCTATTTCATAAGAGTCATAGACTGCCTGGAATCGGAAGCTCCACGATGATCCTATCTCCGATGCTCTGATGTGAATCTGATTGAACATGATCGTGGTGTCCACAGCCTCGGTCGCAATGCCTTCAATATTGTCTTGCGATGTCTTTAGGTTCGTAGAGCTACGATAAGAACCTCAGCAAGCCGGAGTCGACTATTGAAGTTCAGGTCCGGTGCCATGGCTGATGATGGTTCCCATTTCGTTCGCTGCAACTGTCTCTCCATGGCAACTTTCACAATGGAGGAGAAAGTGGGATCGGAAGGCTGCTATTTAGCATTACTAGAAATTGGCACCATGTCGCCAAACACGCCGTCAGCCTTGGGAACTAGGCAAGCGATACTGACTTCCCAGTTCACATCGTTCTGGGCAGAGAGGAGTGTACTCCGAGGAAGCCATACAATTTCACTGAGATGAGTGCGACGATACCAACATGGACTAAGGTTTCTGCAGCTTTGGCGAGCACAGTTTCCCAGTTCGATAGGATAATAGCAACGGCTGAGCAGCCATGACGCCGATATTGGATCGGATCAGTTAATCCTGGGCTTGAAGAAGTCCCTTCAGAGAACTGGTGTGTGTCCTTCAAGCTTTTTGAGACCACGCTCGTTATCGTGAACGCGGACGGACGTTCTGTCTGGGCGCTTCCTACCTATCCCGGCCTCTATCGTGATATTGAGCCATGCCGCCGAGCGATCTGGGCCAGGTCGTGTTGTAGGGAAGACATCTCAACTTCAATCCTGATTGCTGGGGAGTCCTGGTTTACTGCCTGTCCTTACCCGGGGTCTCCTGCACGTCTCTTTTGAATGGTATTCTATTCAGCGGCTTGAGACCCATATCCGTGATTGAAAGAAGAGGCAGATTTCCCGGACACACACTCTCTCTACCTTTAGCGTAATGGTTCTCCGGGACCAGAAGCCGCTGGGATGGGGCCCTGATGGATAGAACTGGCCGTATACATTCCGTGTGATGATCGTGAAAGAGACCCCGCTAGAAAATGGAATATTCGCCCGTTCGATCGTATCAGAAGGGCCGAGGAGGTGTTGGTGGAACATGGTTCCCCAGTTTGTCCCTGTGGGATCGCGTTGTCGACGACGCAGTTGTAGAGATTAGAATTCTCAGCCCCAATCAATTCCCACCTTGACATTGTCTTCACCGTGAGCCTGGTTGTTTCTATGCCGTTACACAGTGGGGGATACGAGGTTTATTAACTAGAGGCTTCAAGTTTGCGGAGACGATTCCACCAAGAAGTTACGCGGGACTCTGCTAAAGCTACTGGTCACAACTCTGAAGATGGAAATCGGGGATTAGAGAGACGATAACCTCCACTCAGTCTCCTACGCCCCTAAGATGGCTGCATTTACATCCCACCAAGACCTCACGGCTGACTTGTCATGACCACGATCACGGCAAGCGCCAATTGTTGTTGCCTCTGAGGTAACGTTTGATACCGGAGAAGGAATAATCATCTTGGCACATCGCTGGAAATGACCCCGAACGGTTCGGGGAATGGATCGGGGCGAGGTTAACGATTTGCAACCCAACATAAACGATGGTGGACGGGATGCGATACGGAATGTGGTAAAAGAGAACGGTCGATTCGAGGGGGTGTCCTTTAGGCTGTCTGCCCCAGTGAAGGGTCACATCTCAGCACCTACGTGGTTACAGTTGGTTGGGTGAACTATCTAGATCAGTGACGTCGATATGGAAACATGTTTGTGCCCGCTGGAGGGCGGGGAATCTAGGTCGTCCGTCGTCCGTGGAAGGGACGGCGTACGAAGCTACATCTATGTAGCATGGGGTGGTTTCGAGTCATCAACCCCAGCCACTCGTCACTCATCTTGCTTATATTTAGACATTGACGTGATGAGTCGTAGGTCTGGTGGCCAACGTTCATTGGTAGAGGACCAGGAAGGCACGCAGGGTCCGGCCGAGACTAACTCACGCCTCCACGACGCGTTTTATGGGGTGTTTATCACCTAGGATCGTAATAGGCCGTGGGACGTGGCTTCTGGCTACTCGCAATGGAGGCGGATGATATCTAGGCATACCTCATGACCCACCTGGGTTGCGATGCTATCCCCTCTACTGGTGCCCGAGGAAACCGGGGGAAGTGAAAAGCAGCGACTACGCGCTTGGCCAGCGGTAACACTTGGTGACATGTTGGGTACCTGAGGCTACACGTCTCCCACGGGGGTGATCCCTATTGCTAGCATCACAAGGTCGACCGTTTCATCATGGCCTGGAACGTAGATGCGAAGCGCCCAGCCTACTACCCAGGCTGAATGGATCCCCAAGCCTAAACGCGACGGATGAGCATGTGAGGGAAAGTACCGCGGCCCTTTCTGGCATGGTCGTCGAAGACGAGAGTCGCCATCGTCTCAACGACCTGACGCAAACGGATAATCGCCTAATCCCTCCGTATCGGAACCGCGTATACGACATCATACAGACACGCCTCGTCTGTTGTATTCCTCAGCGTAGTATTCCGGCTTGTCTCTCTGGCTCGAGGATCTAGGAGCGTCTCGCTCGGCGGTATTCAAAAAAAGGCATTGCCAGCGACACCAAATGGCGAAACATGCCGAAAATATCGGTTCTCGACGCGACAATTGCCACATATGCCGCCGAGGACTTGCCGGGGGGAAATGGCCCGCGTAGCCGTGGCGGGATTTCGCAATGATTCCTCATGGAGAATCAGCCTGCTTTTCGGGCTCAAACGGTTGGGAGCGGCGCCGCGTGGAAGAGTGTCGGCCGTGCATCGCGTCGCTGGGAACAATGTCGTCGAGTCGCTGCCGATTCGTGGCATGCCGGCTTCGAGAAATATGTAGAGCAAGTTCGCTTGATTGATCGCGTGTTTCGCAGACGCGGCATCGCGATCGTCTCAGGCTTGATTCAGGAGTCGAGATCCGACAACGGATGGAAGGAGGTAGGGCGTCGACGACTCAATCCGGGGATAGGAATAGAAATAGTAGGGGAGTTAAAAGAGAAGATGAGGTCAAAGAAAGGCAGAGAGTGAAGGGGGGTGCGACAGAAGAAAAAAGAAAAAAAAAAGAATAAAAAGGGAACGAGGAAAAAAAAAAATAAATCTGATAAGAGTGAGATTCGAACTCACGCCCAGTTTCCTGGACCAGGAATTTACTTGTTAAGGTAACCTTAACCTGGCGCCTTAGACCGCTCGGCCATCTTACCATGTTGATTGGTTGTTTGGTAGTTCTAGTCCTGCACCTATGTACCTAACCTGCGCATAACAATGGCGGGGTTGTCACTTGTCAAGTACGCCCTTTTGTTCTTTTGGGACGCAGTTGTACCTTTTTATCCCTTGGCTTTGATGTCGACAGCTGCGACCACCGGAAACAAACAAGGAGAGGTCTTCGTCTCTCAGATGCAAGCGGAGTGGCCGGGTCTGGGTCTTGGGATGGTGGATTGATGTGAGCGAGACCATGGTGCTGTATTGCTCATGAACAGAAAGTCTTGACAGCCCCAAGCTTTCCCCTGTTCACAAGTGTAGTTGTGAGAGGAGGAGTCCAATCCGTCAACCAGTCCTTGCTCCGTGTAGTAGATAACACGCTTCCTGGATCTCTGCCTCTAGGGTCTAATATTGATCCATCACAGCCTTCAAGATATGGATGTGCTCATCTGAAGATGGTGGACAATGGTTCTGAACCAGTTGGGGCATGGCTGGCTTCGACTCTCTGGGAAACGCTGAAAACACTGATGATCTTGATCCATGTAACTCTCGTACGCCATGACCATCCCACCATCCCACCATTCATCATCCATCAATCCTCTATAATGCCTTCAACATGACATAATCCGTCTGCGCATCGCTCCCCAGATAAAACGTATGCTCTCCCACCCTCTTATATCCCCACTTCTCATACGCCCTCTTTGCAACATGATTCTCCTCCCAAACCCCCAACCACAAATGCCTAAACCCGCCCTCCCTCGCCAAATCCTCCACTGCCCTCTCAAGCAACCCGCCGATCCCCATCCCTAGTGCCGAAGCATCAACATAGAGCCTCTGCAGCTCAGCCTTGTCCGGCACATCGTCGACGCAAGGTTCGCTCGTGCCCTTCGTCAGCGTCGCGTAGCCTTTGACTCTGCCCTCCGCGTCGACAGCTACGAGGGTTTCCCGAGAGGAGTGTTGTAGGTGCGCGGTGACGCCTTCGACGGAGTAATTCTCATCGATGTAATTTTGTACATCGGCTTCGGGGGCCGAGTGGCCAAAGGTTTTGCGGAAGACTTCTGCGCCCAAGGACGCTATTTCCGGTGCGTCGGATAGTGTCGCTTTGCGGACGGTGTGGGTTTGCTTTGACATTGGTGCTGATGGGGTGTGGGATTGGGCCTGGGTTTGCGGATGGTGGCGGGAGAACTGGTCGGCGGAGGTTTGTTTCTTTTTTTTTTTTGCTTTGGATGACGGCGCGAGTCTTTGAGTTATCAGGGGACTTTGAGGATAGCGCTGTGAGTTGGAGCTTGCTTTTCTATTGCGGTGCCAGGCATGCGGGTGTGTGTGTGTGTGTGTGTGTGTGTGTGTGTGTGTGAGAGAGAGAGAGAGCGAGTGCGTGTGAGAGTTGAGACCGCAATTTTTCATGTGCCTACGCCGGACATCGGAGGTCGGCTCAGAACCCTCGACCTGCGGCTCACCACCGCTCGCTACCGGAGCTAACGGAAACAGCCGACGGACGGGGTCATGTTCATGTTACTTGGAGTATTATTCAATCACTTTTGACTTATTTCCTCGTGGCAGATGGGATTTACAGTTGACAGCTCCAATTTTTATGAGAGGATGCCAGAGTTGTGTAGCTTAAAAGCAGTTCCGATGAAGCCGAAACGACTTGTAGGTGCATGAAGACCAAGATCAAAAAGACCTCGCTCATCTCGCGGCCACCTTCCACAATCCACTCTCCACTCAGCAATTGTACAGGTTTCCGGATATCAGACGCGTCTCCATATTCTCGCCAACAAGGCAACTGATTCTCATCGGCCGAGTACTGGTATTCCTCATCTCCTCGAAGTCCAGCTTTAGATGCTTCGCGTACTTGCGAGAGATGAGGTTGACGGCCAATTGCGGGTCGAGATGTGCGCTTGCGAGGTACCAAGACGGACCGGCAAGGATGTAGCCGCTCATGTACCGTGAGCCGATCGACCTGTTCTCGGAAACCTCACTGTAAGACGCGGATATGGTTGTCTTCAGATTTACGCTGCAATCGCGTTGTTAGTGGCGGTTGCCTTTGGTGGAAGTACGCCAAGAAAAGGGGGTGAACTTTCATTTCCTGCTCATACTCCTACGGCGACCTCCTTGACCCCCCCTCTCCCTCTCAGCCAAAGCCGGCTCAAGCAAATACGTACTCAAAACAAGCCTCAAAGTCGTCTTCAATCCCTCCATCCCTAAGATCAACTCCGCCAACGACGGCCTTCATCCGCATCCACTTCCAGCTCGTGGCGAACTTGAACCTGTTCTGCAAGAACTCAATCTTACCCCCAGGCAAGTGAATAAGGAGGATATAACGTAATGTCGGCTCAGGGAAAATAACGAGCGGCAAAACTTCCCGCTCTTATAGTTGCAGCGACGGCTTCCTTTTCAAAATCCAACCTCCGGCCCATGAGCCCGATATCATGTGGGCAGTTTTCATCCACATCCCATTCTATTTCGGTCCCGGCTTTCTTAAACGTCTCAACGAAGTCACCGTTGGCGGAATGCAGAGCTTCTAGCCTTCCAGTGTTGACCCATATTGGAGCTGGGCTCTTGAAGCCATGTCCGTCCCCGGGGGATAAGTATGGGTCGTCCGGCGAGATTCTGCCGCCGCCGGTCAGTCCATGAACCCCCCACAAGGGAAAGTTCTCGGGGATGTAGTCGGTCGCATAATTTGGAGACGCTCGCATGGCACTGGCATCTGTTGATGTAGCTATGGAAGTCCAAGGGGACCAAAGCAAGACGGCAGCAGGCCATGGGATAGCCAGTTCTTCACCATGGTGGAAAATGTACCGCAACAGGGCCATGACGATGTTTCCTCCAGCCGAATCGCCTCCAACAACAATTTGTTGTGGTGAAATCTTGAGAGTATTCACGAGATGTAAATATGCAGATAAGGAGTCTTGGAGAGCAGCGGGAAATCGCCCGTGGGGGCCTGTTGCCAGTCGATACTGAGGGGTGAAAACGTGTGTAAATCGCCCATGCTTGATATAATTCTGGGCTAGAAAGCCGGTGTCGCCGTCTCGACCGTTTCCTAAGATGTAGGCTCCACCGTGGAAGTGCAAAACAACCCTCATCTCCTTCGATTCCACCGGCACAGAACAAGGCGGAGATTCGGGAGTCCAAGTGCCACCCATTGTCTCGGGCCGAATATCGACATCCTGCGTCGGTCCAATATAGAATCTTCTCGCAGCGGGGGGAATGAGGCAGAATCTGTCCCCCTCGGACTTCGGCTCAAGCGACAGCGGCTCAAAAAACCGGGTAGTCGAGATCCATCGCAGAAGGGACTTTGTCATCCGTATGCGCAGCGCTTGTTGAAGACTCCATCGTGGCCGGCTTTTCCCGCTTGAAAAGGTATGCCGGATCAAGACGAGTGTCAGATTAACACCCACGTCCAGGGAGACGAGACTGACGAAGCAGAGGAATTTGACAGTCTGCCTTAGCGACATTGCGCTCACTATAATTATGTGCTGGATCAAGAGGACAGAAGGTAGACAACGGGTTGGGGAGGCAAGATTCGATCCGGGACGCGGTTTAGCTTAAATAAAGGTAACGGGCAACGATGGACGTGTTAGAAGTATAAATATCCGCCAGCGGCTCCCCTCTACGGCCCCCTCTACATTGGTACATTCAGCTGTGACAGCGGCAAAGCTGGGACCTCGGTTATAAAAGTTACAAGACACGAAAGCAGGACATCCGGCGAAAACAGCGTTTGATATCGCCCGGTGCATTATTTAGTGATGTTCAAAGCCGCGGTCGTTAGGGTCAAGGAGGGTGCGGACTCTGGAGATAACCGTGGCTTGGCAGGGGCCTGGCCCTATTTCCATTTGGGAAAGAACTCCCCGATCATGCTTCTTTCCTTCGGTACAAACGGGCCGCGGCCAATACAAGAGTGAGACACCGTGAGAGCGTCCTCGTCCGACATTCGAGTGGATCTCTACGCCCTCTCTTCTCTACTCTACAGGCAGGGCTTCCAAGGGTAAAACTTGATGTCACTGATTCGAACCGAGAGGACTAGAGACTATTAGGCGAGCATCGTTTTCTTCTTTCTCCATCAATGGGCCCCCCAGGTAATCATATCACACATAGGGGCTGCATTCCAGGGTTGGTTGCACGAAGAAAGTAAATTTATGGAGAGGACATGCTCCGCTTTAGCCGCGACAAGCTGGAGATGTATTAAATGCTCAACAAAAAGAAAAAAAAAATAAGGAGAAAACAAAATTACACGGCACCGAATTTAAGTCCGCAGCTCTTCTTGAAGTGCTTCTAACTTAGCTCAACACGAGCCCCCGCGATATATCGCCCCAGCTCGCCTTCCACATATCGACAAAATAATTCTTCTTCTGGGCCCACTGGCCAACACCAGCCTTGGGAAAGATCTTGCTCGAGTTCTGAAAGTACGTCGACGAGAGATCGAAAAGTGGAACCTGCGGAATTCTCTCACCGGGTTCCAGCTTTGGAAGTGCTACCTTTGCGCCTGCTGCTTTCATACGGCGCAAAACCCGAGCAAGAAGCACGCCTGTCGCCTCGGCAGCGAGAGTCCATGAGGCATTAACGTACCCGATAACAAAGATCAAGTTCGGCACATCCTGAACCATGCAGCCCTTCCATGAGAACTTGGTCGATGGGTCAATGATGTTTCCATCAACGGAGATCTGAATCCCTCCGGCGAACTGAAGCTTTAGCCCCGTCGCCTGGACAATGACGTCTGGCTGCAGCCTCTGGCCAGACTTCAGCATGATTTCCGTTTCGGTCACTTGCTCAATCACATCAGTAACTACGCTAGCCTTTGTTGACCGCAGGGCTGCGTAGAAGTCGCCATTGGGGCAAACACAGAGCCGTTGGTCCCAGGGGTTGTATCGCGGGCGAAAATGCGGGTTTATCGGAATATTGGGTGGTAGTTGCTCTGCGCTCGCCTTCTCCAGAGCGTCCCGGACCTTTTGAGGCCTTTTCCTAGAGTAGTAATACACCATATAGGCCATGAGAATGTGCTGGAGCCGATTCAAACGGGTACCAATGAAACTTGGCAGCAACGCTTGGATGATCTTGCTAAGGAATCCCTTAGACATGGGAAGGGACGCAATGTATGTCGGGCTCCTTTGAAGCATGGTGACGTGCTTAGCATCTTCTGCCAGATTCGGCAGCAGTGTGACTGCCGTCGCCCCGCTCCCGATAATGACGATGTTCTTGTTGAGGTAATTATAGTTACTGGGCCAGAATTGGGGGTGGATGACGTCGCCTTTGAACCGGTCCAGGCCAGGGATGGGCGCATACATGGGTTCTCGGAAATCATAGTAGCCAGTTCCGAGGACCACAAAGCGACCGTGGAAGACGGCAAGCTCGTTGTTGCCATCTCTACTGGTGACGGTCCATCTTGAGTCGGTAGAGGACCAGTCAGCTGAGATAACGTTGTGGCGAAACCGCATATGCTTGTCCGCGCCGACTTTTGCAGCCGAGTCTTTGAGATAGGCGACAATTTCCGGTCCTGTAGCGAGAGGCTTCCCTTTCTTCCAGGGGTTCCAGGAGAAGCCAAAAGTGAACATATCCGAGTCGGATCTAATCCCCGGATACCTGAAGAGGTCCCAAGTGCCTCCTATTTGGCTCCGTTTGTCAAGGATAACGTAGGATGTTCCCCGTGGCGCTCCGGTCTTGATGTACCGGGCTGCATTGATGCCAGATACACCAGCGCCGATAATAACGACGTCGACGGATTCTTCATGTTGAGGCTTGGCCGCGGACTCCTCGGAGCCTGTCATCGTGATGGGCGACTCCATTCTGTCGTGAACAAGCGATAGATACAAAAATGTAAGGGGTTTTCTTGAAGAGGGCAGTTGTTGTAGTGGCACTCGGTCACTGAGCTCTCTTGGGCGATATGCCTGGTGGAATCAAGGCTAATATATCTGCTAAGTCCTCTCTCCTCCAAACCCGAAGCCGAGGATTTAGAAATTATCATGAAAGGGGGAACAAGCAGGTGCCACTCTTCATCAGGCCATAACGGCTGATCCCTTCCCCGGACTTTCTCATCGCCCATTCATGGACTGGACCGGAGGCATGTAGTGTAGAATGGTGGGCCCGAGGCCAAAAGCGCCCCACGCCGAAATAGGAACTAAGTTGCCGGACAGTGTTTTAGTGCCTTGTTCCAACCCCAGAAAACTCTAGTCCAAAAATGGAACAATGTCGCCGACGCCGCCTCTAAAGGAATATTCCTGCACCAAAAAGAAAAAAAAAATATACCCCAACGGACCAAGTATTCCAAACTCAGAACGCGACATGAAAGTTGCTGCGGATATTTTTCGGTGGAATTTTGGAGCGGAGTCCTGGAGCAGTGCGTGGTCAATGTCTTTCGGCCGCGGTTCTACTCCTTCGGCTCCATTGAACGGAGTGAAAAAAGTAATGCTTGACTTTCCTGTCTATATATAAAGAGGTCCTAGGTCATTGGCAATGACCAAAACAGCGTATCCTACAAGCTCGTTCGTTTGCAAAATCGTTCTATACCTATACCTTGAATACATTCTCCCTCGGGTTTCTTGTCTGTCAATGACTACGGCCTCCGTCCTTGAAGGAACCGTCAGAGCCACTCAATTTGTCGGTAACATCGCCTTGAGCCCAGCTCTTACAGCATCTGCACTTGTACTGCTCGCCTTCGCCCCCCCGCACATAGTTTCTCGAGTCACCGGATTCAAGTTCATCCAGAAATATGTGGGAATCTCTGGCCTCAAGATAGCACTTCGAGTTCTTCTCGGGCTCGGACTCGTGCGAGCTTTGAACAGATTGCAGAACATTCGCGCCAGCAATAACTGGAGGCTTTTGGGTCATGGCGGATGGAACTGGACCGAGGAGATTGCTGTCGTCACAGGTGGTTGCAATGGAATTGGCAAGGCCACCGTTCTCGGGCTTGTCCGGAAGGGCGTCAGAGTTGCCATCCTTGACGTGGCAGATCTACCGGCGGACCTCGCGCGGTTGGATACGGTCTTCTACTGGAAATGCGATATCACATCACCACATGCCGTCAATGAAGCGGCCGACAAAATTCGAGAGAACCTTGGTCATCCATCCATACTTATCAACAACGCCGGCATCACCAACAAGTCCACCATTCTCGACTCGGCGCCAGAGAAAGTAGCAAAGGTTTTTGGCGTTAATATTCTTTCGCACTGGTACACTGTCAAAGCGTTCCTACCGACAATGATCCTCCGGAATAAGGGACACATCGTCACCGTCGCCAGCGTGGCGTCATTCGTCGCTTTGCCCACCGAAGTCGAGTATTCCGCGTCAAAATCGGCGGCATTAACTTTTCACGAGGGGCTCTCCTGCGAAGTCAAGAACGTTTACAAAGCACCAGGCGTGATGACGACTGTGGTTCATCCCATGTTTGTAAATACCCAAATGACGCAGACGGTGAAAACGAGGATAGAGACCTCATGGGGAAAAATGTTGGAGCCTGAGGACATATCTGGCGCTATCTTGAAGCAAATATTCTCTTGTCGAGGTGCTCAGCTCATTGTCCCGCCACGGATGTCGTGGATATCTGGCATTCAAGGATTCCCGAATTGGCTACAGGAAACCATCCGGGACACCGTTGTTGGACGAGCTTGACGATGATAGGGAGCCTTTACTGTACCTAATCCCCCCAAATATTAAAAATATCTAAATACATGTCACATTTTCACACACCAAAGACCTTTTAACGCTCGCCCTTCGTTGTTGGTCAAGTCTAGACTTGCCCACGCCAACTTTATTCTTTTTTTTTTTTTTTTTTTTTTCAGCTGAAGGAAGGGTCTTTATCACGTGACATATGTGCATGACATTCCTCAGACAGAGTTATTTAGAGTAGGTACCAATACCTAAATCGCTTGATTTTTATGTATTGGATCACTTGTAACTCTACTTTATCATGGTTGGATCGGACCCGGGTCAAATCCGCTTCGGAGATCCATCAATTGATCCCACTTCCCCGGAGAGATAAAGTGAGCCGGTTCCGTAGCGTGTCTCTTCCCCGCATTACGAAGTATATGTACCCCATACCCCATAAAACCTGTGCTCTTCTTACCTGCACTCGCTGCGCCTCATGACTCCTTAAACCACCCCATATATCCCGAATTCCCACGGGACCTAGCCGCAATGCCTTCGGTAGCGGCTTGTGACAGATGCCATCGAAGAAAAGAACGTTGCGTCTTCGATGCTGGCAACGGCCGCTGCCACCAATGCAGACTTCAGCAGAAGAACTGTTCGTTCAGCCGACGCGGCCAGCGCATGGGCCGCCCGCCGAGAATGAGAAAGCTTCCTTACGGGTCTTGCGAAATCATCAACTTTGATGATGACAGTGGGGAAGATCCCAAGCAAACGACCAATTCTCCAGCGTCATCGGATTTGAGCTGTCCTTCTCCCTCCTACGACACCGAGAGCGAGAGCCTCGAATCCACGGACCTCGATCCTTGTAGACCCGTCGCATACTCGTCAGGTTTACCCTATTCTTCTTTAGCCGATCTATTCAGCTTTATCGAGGCCATCTACGACCTCCCCATTGCCCTACCACACAACCTAGACCGCTCATCATCGGCCAGCCCCCACAATCCTGTTCACGACATTTTATCAAATCCAGAGCTATTTTACAAGTTTCACAGCGACTTTGTGATTGGACCCACCTTCTCCGACCCTTTCCGCCAAGCCATCATGATCGTACTTAACCGCTCAGAGGGCGTCGTCTTAGACGCATACTCAACAGTCACGTCTCTGTGGGATGCGGGGAACAACAAAATCAAAGCCTTTGACGAGATGGATTTGGGCCAAGGTTCTCGATGCCTCAAGAAGTTGCAAACCCCAACTATTGCCCATCCCGAAGACGCTGCCGCTGTTATAATGCTGGGACAGATCTTGGTAGTTTATCATATCGCTGTCCTGGGCACGTCTTCGCACGCAATCGTGAGACGATCATTACTCCTAGCGAAAGATTGGTATCCGTGGTTGCTCAACGAATCCGCCCTACACCCCATTACAATTACACCCATTCTTGTCGACACGGTGGAGTCTCTCGTCAAGAGAGAGATCCCTGTTGTGCGAGCCCCACCTGACCCCGACTGCTCTATTGTCGACAGGTCAGCAGGGCTCTGCGTCGGCCTCTTACATCTCCAATACGAAGTGTGCAGAATCGGCCACCTAGCCAAGACTTCGACGGTTGCCGCAGAAAGCGGCGCCGTGGAACCCACCTCTACCAACCGCTATGTCGGCATGTACGGAGAAGAGCTGGAAGCCGTCAGGACGCAGGTCCTCAACTGGGAGCCCAGGCCCCCGAAAACCTTCTTTACAAGGTACACCCAACATGAGGTGTCAGCCATGATGATGCAAGCGCGGGTCTATCGCCTAGCGACCTTGCTGATCATCCATCGCCTTCGGTATCCTCTTGGGGTCGAGGATGAGCCTGCCGAGCGATTGGCCATGGCTATTGCTGCTGAGCTGGAATGTTTTGTGCAATGGGTTCCTGATGATATGAAAGGAGTATCGATCGGGTTTCCGCTGCTGGTCGCCATGTTAGAAATAGATCATATCAGCGAAGACGCCATCCGCTACGTGTCGCCACTCACCGCGCAGCCGACGTACGTCGAACAACTGAGGGCTTTTGTCCGACTAACCAGAGCAGCGCGGGACATGGGGTTTTGTGGTTTGTGGTTTTGCTTAGTAGAGAAGGGGCTTTCGATACCTGTGTTAGCTTAGTTCTGCCCGATCTATGTATGCCGCAGTTGGTGGAAAGCCGATGTGAGTTGGGTGGTGTACGATTACAGAAGTTGTAAGACACACCATCATGCATCTGTTTGATCGAAGGAAAAATGCGTTTGGTGTAGTGGTACTTATTGACCTGGCTACGGATAAGTCGGTAAAAATAATAAATTCTAATAATGCTGTAGACCAGCTCTTGATGATACTTTCTTATCCATCCTCTATACCGCCGAACACGATCAGCAGGGGTAAAATCATCTTGGTAGTGCTAAGGAAGCATTCCTTTAGACGGAGGACATATTTCAAGCCACAGGGGAACGGAACATGCTATTCTATCGGACAGAGGAGCAAGGCACACACTCAGTTCACTGCGGCTTTACAAAATGCACGAGATTCAGGGTCACTGGACCGATACGTTCATCGTTGGGTGAAACCCATTAAGCACGAGGGCCGGACCAACGCGACGGAAAATGGGCTTTGACCAAGTGCTTCCTAAGATTTTTGCGTGCGCGTAACTGGTCGGGAATTGACCCCAGCATATACGCTGCTGTTATGTACAATGCTGGTGTACGCCTGTTGCAGGAGACTTCTTGCTCAATTTGGAGCCAGCTGACGCGGAGTGTGTGGGGAGCGGAAGGGCGAGCCACTGTCGCCATCCGAAACATCTCATTGCACAATGTCACATCGTCGACGGAATAGGAAAGAAGTTCGATTTACTTCCCGGCCATGTCTATCTTTCCCACATTTTAGATCCGTCTTACCCCGCGATTCATGGATCCCGCCACATGGGATATTGGGCTAAGTTGTGCACTAGTCCGTCTGCAGGCCGCTCTCAATACGGGTCTATGCACATCCCGGGGATGATCACTGCTATCAGCTGCTAGAACTCATGAAGGGAAGCCAACAGAACCTCGGCTTAAGTAGAACTTGAGCGATGAACTTGAGCAATGTATACCGAGAAATTCCATATGCGACGATGGCTCACTCTTTAGACAGATGCTAATAGAAAGCTCGATGGATCGACCGTGGGCCGCGTCACATGGGATTGATTTACTACAAACCTTCATCATCGGGATGTGTATGCCGCAGTTGAACTCTCCGGTATCGACATCGTCATATGATCTATCTAAGAACAGACCAGAATTCCAGCAAGGGATCTCTTGTCGGGGCCAGAACCTAGCCTGTTGAAAGCGTATTCTAATTCATTACGTGTCCATACTAAATGACATTGCCGGGTGAGATACATCTAAATACCTATTAATCTACAAATGTTTTCTTTCCAGCAGCGTCTACTAAGAGGTCTTGGAACCAATTGGGATACCCTCGAAGCCCTGATATCCAAGACAGAGAGTTAGGAACAACAAGTTGTCCTCCACGGCAACTCCAAATATGTTTCAATACTTCTTTCGCCACATCATCTGGCTGCATTAACGGCCCTTGGGCTCGCTTAATCTTGTCGGCGTGCTCAGAAGTCATGCCCGTCATGGTCCAGTAAGGGTGCACGACAGTCGTAATAATGCCAGGCGCCCGGAGGCCATGCTTGATCTCGGCCGATAAGCCTTCGTGGAAAGCCAGGGCTCCGGCCTTGCTCGCTGCGTAGTCCACAATTGTGGGGGCCGTGGAGAAGGATGCTATACTGGCCACGGTGACGATGTGTCCTTTGTTCCTGAGGACCATGGAAGGCAGGAATTCTTTTGCTGTGAACCAAAGGGCGAAGGTGTTGACCCCAAATATCTTCAGCAAGTAGTCTTCTGTAGTTTCAAGAATTCCATGGGGTTTCGCGATTCCGGCATTGTTGACAACGATTGACGGGTGGCCGATGCTTCGGCGAATTTCGTCAGCGACATCCTTGACGGCAGAACTAGAAGCGAGATCACACTTCCAGTATGAGATTTGGTCGATTTTCGCCAAGTCGGCCGGTAGTGATTGAACGTCGAGGATAACGACATGAACACCCTTCCGGGCGAGCCCGAGGGCGATGCACTTTCCGATGCCGCCGCAGCTACCCGTAACAACGGCGATCTCCCTGGACCATTCCCAACCAGGTTGTCGAGTAAGCCTCCAGTTGTTGCGTGCCCGGCGATTGGCTACGCGATTCATCAATCTGATAAGTCCAATGGCAGCAAATACTTTCAATGATGTCTTCAGGGTTTGCTCTCCGACGTAGCGCTGCAGGAGGGGATGATTGAGAACGGTCCTCACCAGATTCGGCGGTCCGTATGCAAGGAAGGCAAGGGCGGATGCAGGCAAGAGTGGCTGCTGGGCCATGAGGTCAATTACCTTGAAAGGAGAGAAGAGAAGGGCAGCCATTGTTGAGATGCGCAAGAAGAACGGTGGCGTAGCGAGTAAGAAGGGAGAGTTAGAGACTCGGACGTCCATGAAGATCGACATGCCAGTGCTGAGTATGGAGGCTGTCTCAAAGCAAGTTTTTATTCCTTTTAAATAGTTGTCTACTCCGCCACCGCGACGGAATGATATTCTGTCGCTCAACTTCTTAGCCTCGGCCCGCCTACATCCTTGCTCGGAGACTTGAAGACAGGGGAGGCCGGCCCGGCTAGAAGCAGGTAGGTCCGTGGGGTCCGGCGACTTTCTTCCCAATCTAGTTTAGAGGATTGTCACCCCCGCGGCTAGTCAATTCCCCGCCGCGGACCTGATTTGTTCACATGACCCCCAGGACCATGCCACCCGAGTGAAATCCTCCGGGGGATCCTGCCGTCGATCCTTAGTCTACGAGCATGACAGGAGTGAGTTTGGTATTCCATAAAATCTCGGAAGTTGGCGCCCGAGTTTTCGCGTGACGGTTGTAGGTGGGAGTTTTGAGCAGGAGGACATGAAGGCCGTGACAAATGTTTTGAGCATGGTGATGCCTAGAGGTATCAGCCGCTCAATTCTCATAGTATTTTACATGGCAATATCGACTGCGGGAATTGACAGTAGTGACAAGGGTTTGAACCATGGTTTGGGGTAGTGGTGAATCTGCGGTTTGGGACATTTGCGGCTCGGAGATGGGTTCTTTATACTATGCCGAAGGACTGAAAATACCTACATTTCTCACGCCGTTACAAGTAGAATAAGGCGTTATTCATATATTCGGCTATACAGACGACCGGCGCCCGCCTCGCCGCCCCCAGCCCTTCATACTGGCCGAACGGTGCATTGTTACTCCAAGGTTAGGAATTCTTATCGGTGCATACAAAACAAGGGATCTTATTCAATCTTGGTATTAAGTGCACATGGTTTATTAAAACCACTCTAGATCTCCGCTCTGGTCTATTCTCAAAGTTTTGCAGAGAGTGGTTGCTTCTGCCCCAACTGGGTTTCGAAACGCTTGACGACATCATATGAGTACAGATATTCTTGAAACAAGGTATTTGCCATCAAATTCAGGCTTTCGGAATAATCTCCAGCCTGGAACATCTCGTCCCTCATATCATACTGTGGCCGGTTTCGAAGGTGAATGAAAAACCGATTTGTCCACGAACCCCGCTGGATGGTATGGGCTCGTTTGTGGCGAATCTCGTAGAAGAGGTCTGGGGCCTTGGGGAGTTCGGAGACATCACGGACCTTGGAGAGGACGAACCCAAGTCCGGAGGCATCTTCGATTGCCATGGCCGCGCCCTGAGCCGGATAAGGCAGAGTCGCGTGAGCCGCATCTCCGATAACGACCATACGGTGCGACGGGTAAACCCGGTTGGGCACTGGGGGGAGGTCAATCAGCCTCCACCGTTCGATATTTTCAGGCAACAGTTTCAGCAACCTCTGGATCCTATGGCAACGATTAGTTTTCTTGCCCCATTTCTCTCGAAAGACTAGATGTGCTCTTACATCGGGTTCCATCCAGCCTCTACTTTCCGTACTTCGTCCGCAGTAGAGGGAGATTTATATATCCCGCCATCCTCATCCTGCGGAATCACAAGTATTAACAAGTTATACGTCTTCTCCTTCTGAATATTGTACCTCCAACGATGTTAGCAAAAACGGATGCAGTGAAGGAAGAAAGGGGAGTTATTGTCTCCTCCGTACCCGATGATATGGTGGTCAGGACCAAGCCATTGTTCCGACCCAGGAGTCAGCACTAGGTCTTTGAGATCCGGGTCCGCAGTTAACACGGACCCTGGAATTACCGTTCGAAAAGATGTGTCGCGGGTCTCGTGCGGCTCAATGGCAGTGCCCAGGCCTGCCATTCCAGCGCCTGCTATGACAATTTGAAGTTGAGCCATTTGACTGTGGTTGGGCTAATCCTTTTTTTCTCCTCAACGCTGGAAGTATGAGTAGGGATATAGATGCACCTCTGAAGACCTTGGGTAATGCCTGTATCATCGAATACGTGTATTTTCTCTTCCTCATGGTAGATAGTATCTATTGCTAACAGCTCAGAGTCTCATGGAGGATGCTAGCTCTATGTAGCTCGGGTAGTTTTTGATGAAGCCTTATGACTTGAACAGCAATTGGGTCTTATGTTTAAAAACACTGCCCTGGGACCGCCCTGTTTAGCAGCATCCTTTTAAGATGCATAATTCCTCTAGGCAGAGCCAATCCTCTATTCAGCCGAGTATTCCTCGCCACTAACAGTCAACTTAATGTTTTGACAGACCCAGATCTGATTTCCGCTGGCAAATATCTCAACCATCCCCTCGGCAGTAGAAAAGCCCACCTGAATTGGGAATGACCTGTACGGGTTTCCTTTGATGAACCCGGTACTGACGCCACCGACGGTGACGTTGACGAACATCTGCTCATCGGCTGAGCTGTAGGTAGCCTTCGATCTGAAATGAAGATGGTCTTATGAGCAATCAAGTCGTACTAGTAGGATAGATATTTTTAGAGACATACTTCGGTAGGTCCGGAGGACCACTTCAGAGCGGTCCTCCCGACGACATAATACGAAGGGGTCCTGGGCTTCTCTTGCGTGGCAACCCAGAGGCCGCCGTTCTCCTCTGGCTCTTTCACACTGACGATGGCGCCTGGCATTCATTCGCATTAGTTAGTCTTTCGTGGCCATGCATGTTCTCTTTCTTTCCCCCGGCCTAGTTTGCTTATGGATGAAACTATACCTTTTGACTTATCCTCAGCCGTGGCGTTTCTGAGACCTGACGAAAAACAATATCACGATCAAGGTTGGGCAAGCTAGATTAAGAACTTCGAGATGCTAAGTAGGAAAGAAGGTGCGCAGTCGAGTGGCAGATGCGCGTGTGAGATGAACAGACTAAAAGGAATCGGGGAGGTCTCTCTATCTATCTCTTTTTCGATCTTTGTGGCTAAGCCATAGCCACCGCCGATTATCCTCCTATTTTCCTCCATTTCCTTCCTGCAGAAGGCTGAATCCTGGGCTGGCACCAGTATTGCGACCAGCACTGAGACGTAGGGACGTGGCTCGCTCTAATGCGGTCCGACCCGCTAACCCAAGCACCTGCATTTGGGAGGGAGGGAATGTGGAATGCTAGGCGATCTCATTCGCCGAGATCGTGTCTCCTCTATTTATCCCCGAAGGTGGCACCCCGGTATCCTGGAAGGAGGAGCTACATGTACTATTGCGATGAGTGGACGAAGTGAAGCTGACTAGTCACCCTCAATGCAAGGAAGGAGAAAGTGCTCTGTTGGAGGGGCGGGGGAACCTGGGAGGGGTGATCTGCTGGCCTCTGCCTCTTGACTGTGCTTGCCCCAGGAGCTTTGTTTGTCTCCGGAAGCGGCCATGGCATTAGACTGATAAGACGAAGAATGTTGAGGGGCTTTAAAAAAATCAAAATTAATCTTCTGGGAGCTGTGAATGTAGACTTCTTTTTTTTTTTTCTGAATAGAGATAAATCTTGCGCGAGAGAGAGAGAGAGAGAGGATGAGAATTTGGCATGATCAATGAACATCCAGAGGAGCCTTCACTCTCTTCATAGATCCACTCGCTGGGCTACAATTGGTAGTCTTTGCGGCTCTCCAGCTATTATTTCTGCACGAATGCGTTGCAGGGAAGTCATCCGAGCAACCGCGGTTTGTAAGTTTGCGCAGATTTCGTTGTCTCATTAATAGCGGCCAGCTGAAGATCGGCGGGAGGTCATGGCTAGCTGGAAGGAGACCGCCGAATATAAATGATTCGGGCCTCTTGGAGTTTCCCCTTCATCGCTGGCTGTCAGGACTTGGCCTCTTTCATTTACCACCTTTTTATCCTCCTCCCTTTTGTCCGTCCTCGTGTGCTAGTGCTCCTCCCCTTCTCTCTATGGCACTCGTTCAACTTTATACCTGTCTGATGGAGTGTGGGCCATTTAATAGGAGACATGCACACCGGTTTGGCTAAGAAGCCGAGAGACGACCTCTTTTCTGCCTATGAATATCAGCCTTCCTAGAGGTGCGGTGCTCGGAAACGCGAGACGGAACACAAGACTCCCCTCGGGTAATGATAAACTTCTTCATACAGACAACCTAGGCCAGGGGCCTGCTATCATCTTGCAAACTAAGATCGTCTATCTCTCCAACTCTACATCCCAGCTGTAGTCGATGTTCCTTTAGACCCTTCTACCGCCTAGTTCCCAGATCCCTTAACAGTCTTCAATTCCTCAGCTAATAGGTTTACATATACACTCCTCATGGTGGTAAGTATAACAAGAAGCCAAGTTCGAAACGCCTCCGTCTGGGGTAGGCTCTAACACTATTGCGGCAGATACTGAACCAATGTGGAAAGTCGAGCTATTCTTCGGCTTTTCCGTCCAGTAGTTATTGCCTAGATGATTTTCGGCCACAAGACGTGGCCACACCCTCTTCGTGCCTCCGCGGATAAGGATGTTGCTTCGGCAATTATCCCTTCTCTGCCTGCTTCTCTGCCTGGCAACAATTTTGGACCTGGATGAATGGCAAGACCCCCCCGCCGCCCTCTAAGATCAACCGGTCTGCCCATTCCTCCCTGCTGGAAGCTACGGCCACGTGGAGCAACTTCTTTGAGGGATCACATTGATGACCAGGCCCTTGTCAAGGATGAGACGAAAAACCTCTGCGGGTTCCTGGGCCGTCGACTCGTCAGATAGAGTTCGCCTTTGATGGTTCCGGGCTGGAAGGGTGGGCCTTGGCATTGGCGCTGATGAGGAGGTCTGGGTTTGGCTCCGCAGGTAGTTTGACTCAAGAACGACACGCCGTGAGTCAAAAGCCCTGATATTTCTGTTCTACGGAAAGCCAGGTTCGTTGTGATGCCCGGATTAGGAAAGACTGATTCCTCAAAGACAGACCGTGGTGAGCGTGTTGGAACGAGTTGATTAATAAGATTTCGGGTTCCTGAATTCAAAGCGGCAAAGAAACGTGGAAGGTGGAGGGGATCAATGACTCCTCTGACAATATCTCCATGGTGATTGGCTGCGTGCCTTTACAATGACACACAAATAGCGAGAGAAACATCGGATCATCAATCGGATTGCGACAAAGCTCTATCCACTTTCAAGCTAGCACTTTAGATTCCCTTTTAGTCAACCCCACTATTGGCTGGTGCATTTCCGCGGGGGAGAGAAAGCAACCCTCGAGGTCAACCTCCCTCGTTCTATTCTGCTGGGAACTACGAGTATATATCTCGACGGGATCACCTAGGACAGAAGCAACAAGAGAGTTCTAAGCACCAAGCTGAATACGCATTTTCCCAACTGTGAGCCCGCCTCGCAAGCCAATTCCCAGTTTTCTTCTCCTTCCCCTCTCCGCCCCTGGCATCACAGCACCCACAATGTATATCCCACCAGTCCACGCCGAGCGACGGATCCCCGTGCTCCAACAGCTCATCCGCGATAACCCCCTCGGCGTCATCACCACGGCCATTTCCTCGCCAAACTTCCCCCTCTTGCAGTCCAGCCACATCCCCTGGGTTCTCGACGTTGACGGAGATGCCGCCGACGCCAGCGAACCCCACCTCGGCCGCCTCCGCGGCCACATGGCTCGCCAAAACCCCCAAAGCAAGGCCATGATCGAGCACCTGACGCCTTCGGAGTCCCGACCGAACCCGGGCAACGTTGTCGAGACGGACGTGCTCGTCTTGTTCACCGCGGGACCGCATCACTACGTCACGCCCAAGTTTTACGTGGAGACGAAACCATCGACCGGCAAGGTTGTGCCGACGTGGAACTACGCGGCCGTGCAGGTCTACGGCAGGGCAAAGGTGTATTTCGACTCCAAGTCCGAGGAGACCTCTGCGTACATGCAGAAGCAGATTGGGGATCTCTCTCAAACCATGGAGACCGGTATCATGGGGTTCACGGGCGAGGATGGACGTCCGGGGCCCTGGAAGGTGTCGGATTCTCCGGACAAGTACATCGAGCTGTTGAAGAAGAACATTATCGGCATCGAGATTGAGATTACGAAGCTGGAGGGCAAGTTTAAGATGAGCCAGGAGATGAGGAAGGGGGACCGTGACGGCGTCGTTGCGGGCTTCAAGGCGTTGGAGTCGGAAACTGCCAAGGCCGTGTCGTCGTTGGTGCAGGAGCGCGGTGAGCTCAAGGATGCTCAGAAGAATGTAGATTGAGAGAGGGGGGTAAGGATATCCTGCTGAGAGGCACGCTCTTGTCCTACTTGTGCTTGTCTGAAGATCGATCTTGGGCTCGAACATATATAAATAGACTGTCTCATCACCCGTCTGCACCTTTTAGCAGTTTTTGTTTGTTAGTAATTTCTCCAGTCACCTAACTTTCCGAATCTATCTAGCATACCCTCTCTCCTCTCCTTTGCTCTGATGATCGAGATTGAGCGCTTATTTATTCATATATGCGGATAAATGAATAGACCCTGGAGACCCTCGTTCCCTTGCCATTCTCAGGTGGAGGGTGTGATCCTTCATGCAGTGCATGACAATGTTTTGTCCCATCCACACAAGTGGGCGACGTTATGAAGTCCAATTAGCAGTTCCTTTATCTTACGTTCCTGTAGAGGCACGATTCGCACTCTGAACCACAAGATTCCACTCTTTAGCCATATCACTATTCTAATATACATTTCTAAAGGGACTAGCCTCTACTTTCTATAATAAAGACTACTATTTTAATAAAGCTATATATATTTTTTATTAAAGATATAAGACATTTTATAATTTAATTCTTTACTTTTTAAAATTAGCTACTTAAATTATAATTATTATAATACTACGAAATAATAATAGATAAGTTAAGTATCTTAAATACTTAGCCTCTTTTTAATTAATTATTAAAAAATTATTACTTTTTCTTAAAATAAAACTTTTAAAATATATCTCTATACGAAGTAGAACTATATATATTAGAGTAGATTATCTATTTTCCGCGCGGGATTAGTGCATGGGGCCCAATTTGGCCAGAATAACTACCCTACAAGCTTTTATCCTATTTACTATTAGTAGCCACAGCCTTCTTATCAGCAGCCAACATCTTCTATATAGCAGGCCAATTCATAACACGGTCCTACTAAGCACTTATATATTTATAACTAATAATAATATCTCTATACTTATATTTAAAAAGTCTTTAGATTAGTAGAATATAGTAGATATCTATAAGTATAAAGTTATTTCTAGCTATATAATTCTTATATTATAAGAGATATTCTACAATATTAAAAAATACCTCTACTAACTATAGTATATCTGAAATAATAGTTTTATTTAGAGACAGCCTCATGAATTTTTTAACAAATTTCTCAAATGCAATTTAACCTATAAGCTCTACAAAATAGAGTATTTCTTCAAACTATACTTAATTAAATAGTACTATAGCTTTAATATTAGAGTTAGGAGGTAGAAGTAGAAAGAAATACTTTCTTATAAAGTATTTATAGATTATATAACTTTTATAAAAAGTAAACTTATTAAAGAAAGTAATTATAAATATTTTACCCTATAGATAATATTTTATATTTTCTTTAAACTAGGTTTATAGTAGTATTAGTTCCTATAAAAATAAATATTATAAGTAAGAAAATAAATATTTAATAAATAAGAAGAAATTTTAAAGCGCTATAGCTTATATAAAAAGAATCTAAGAAAAATAATATAATTACTTACTTTTTACTTCCTTTTTTAAAAGTTAAAAATTATAAGTTTATAATCTATAAAGCTATTTTTAGTAAAAGTTAAGTAAATATAATTAGTATTAGTTAAACTACAAGAGCTATATAAAATAAAAACTAGTATTTTTAAGTTATATAGTAATTTTAATATAAATCTAAAGTTATTTATAAACCTTAATATTAAGTAAACTACTTATTTTAAAAGAAAATAAGCTAAGTATTTAATATATAAGCTAATCGAAACTATAGGGCCTCTAAATATAATATATACTAGTATAGCTCTTAGAAGGTAAATATTTATATTTAGAAAGTATACTCAATTTACTTAGATTTAAGTTTATTTATTTAAAATTTAAAGATTAATATATAACTTATTAAATAAAATAATTTCTAAACTTCTTTAAAATAAATTTTTATTTAACTAATAAATAAACTAGTAAGTTAACTAGTTATAAAAAACTCTTCTATTAATAATATATAATTAGTAAGTTTACTTTTACTACCTAATCAAGCTAGCACTAATATAAATACTTTAATAATGTGACAGTGAAAAAGGGGATATCGGGGAAAAAGGGGACATTCTCACATGACTGCAGGGGTGGGCTGGAAGAACTTTATTCCTTGCCATGAGCCATGACCATGGTTATTTCCTTTCTTTCCTTCTTCCAGAAGGAATTCCAGAAGTTCTTCTTCTTGATAATTATTAAGTAATTAAGTCTTCAGTTATATTTTCTAGTAGTAATTAGTCCTTCTTTTAATAGACTTCTTCTTCATCTTTTATAGATCTAGTCTGGCCCTATTTTCGGACAGTTCTTCTATTGTTTTGTGAGCCAAAGTGTCCCCTATTTGACACTAGCATGATCCTCTGGCTTCCCCCTATTTGGAAGCCTCCTTTGGTTGTGATACGGCCCTATTTCTGTTGATCAACCATTTCCGACGTCCCACTTCCATTCCTGCAGGCAGAATTACAGCAGCTTCTTACAGGAACCATTCTTGACTATTTAACTATTTATTCCTTATTTCCTTATTCTTATAGTATTATAAGCAGGCTACACTACTCTATTATAATAATATACTATAATATAAAGTAATTTTAACTTATCTTCTTTATAGTTTTATAGATAAATTAAGTTATATTATATTAGTATATAGGGTAATTAGCAGTAGCACCACTACATTACAGATCAGTAATACTATAAAAGTCTAGAGTACTATATATCTAACCTTCACTTATATATAAAAAGCTATAGTAGCCCTTATTTTATAGAATAGAACTTAAGAAGGGATAGCAGTACAAAAGAAGGTAAAGGGTAATATTATAGTAGTAAGCAATCAGTTATTCCCTATCAGCTAGTAAGCTATTATAAAGATTATTTTTTTACTATTTTTTTTTAATAATATTTTTTCTTATTTCTAAATTCCCCCCTTCTTTCCTCTAGATGCAATACTCTACAACATAGATTCTAACTAATCAATAACTTCCTAAATACCTTACTTAACTATTAGACTAATCTAATAATTATTAGAAGATTTCTCCCTTTATAATATAGCTTTTAGCTGCAGCTAGCTATTTTAGTAAGTAAGTAGTAGACCTATTTATATTATTAGGTTATACTATTTAGTTCTAATAAAATATTATTAAATTTATTTACTTAGATTTTTTATTTATTATAATTCTTTTTTTTATTTATAAAATATTATATAATAAATATAAATATTTTATTTTTTATTTAATAATTATTAAAAGCTTTATTATTTATAAAAAAAATATAAAAAGTAAAAATAAAATAAAAACTAATTATATTATAATAATAAAAAAGGAAATATTAAAAAAAAAGAGAATATTTTTATATAATTATAAAAATAAGTTAAAAAAACTTTATTTTTTATTATAAATTATAATTATAATTATTTCTTTTCTTTTTTTTTTAAAAAAAATTTTAAAAGTTTTTCTTTTTCTTTATTATTAAGTAATTAAGTTTTTTAATTATTTTAGTTAATTAATCTTTTTTTTAATTAATATCTTCTTTATCTTTTATAAATCTAATCTAGCCCTATTTCTAGATAGTTCTTCTATTATTTAGTAAACTAAAATATTTTCTATTTAATACTAGTATAATTTCTAACTTCTTCTTATTTAAAAGCCTCCTTTAATTATAAAATAGCTTTATTTCTATTAATTAACTATTTCTAATATTCTATTTCTATTCCTATAAGTAAAATTATAATAGCTTCTTATAAAAATTATTTTTAACTATTTAACTATTTCTTCTTTATTTTTTCTTATTTTTTATAATATTTTAAGTAAGCTATATTATTCTATCTTATCTAAAGGTCTAACTAGGATCTACTTAGGGGACTTTACAAGCTTTATCTATAGGTTATTACTATCACTATAATAAATAAGTTACTTAAACTAAAACTAGAAAAATTAAAATTAAAATTAAAATTAAAATTAAAATAATAATAAACTATATATATATTTTAATATAATAATAATTTATAATAAAAATAAATATATTAAATAATTATATTTTTATTAATTAACTATTTTTTAAAATATAAAAATATAAAAATAAATTATTAATAATTAATTACTAAAAATAACTAAATTAAACTTTTTATTAAAATAAAAAATAAAATTAAATTTTTTTTTAATAAATAAAATTTTTATCTTCTTTATTAAATATTAAAATATAAGATTTTATTAATTAATTAATTTCTAAAATAATAAAAACTAATTAAAGTAAGTAAATATTATCTAATTATATTAAATAATAGATAATAAATTATATAAATAGCTATTAATATATTAATATATAAAGCAACTAGCAGTAGTACTACTATATTACAGATTAGTAATACTACAAAGTCCGGAGTGCCATACATCCAACCTTCACTTATATATAAAAGGCTATAGCAGCCCTTATTTTATAGAATAAAACCTAAGAAAGGACAGTAGTACAAAAGAAAGCAAAGGGCAATATTATAGTAGTAAGCAATTAGTTATTCCCTATTAGCTAGTAAGCTATTATAAAGGTTATTCTTTTACTATTCTTTTCTTAATAATACTTTTTCTTATTTTTAAATTTCCTTTTTCTTTCCTTTAGATATAATACTCTATAATATAGATTTTAATTAATTAATAACTTTCTAATTACTTTACTTAATTATTAAATTAACTTAATAACTATTAGAAGATTTCTCCTTTATAGTATAGCTTCCTACTATAGCTAGCTATTCTAGTAAGTAAGTAGTAGACTTATTTGTATTATTAGGTTATACTGCTTAGCTCCGATAAACTAGATATATTAATAGTAAGATTAGAAGATAACTATTAAAAGCTAATTTATAATTTTTTATAATATTATATAATTAGATATTTTTATTAAAGTTATTAGAGGGCTATTAAGCTTTAAGAAAAGTTTACTAGAAATACTTATTATAAGGGCTTTTTCTATTTTAGTTAAGTTAAGAAGAGGTATTTAGTTTTTTACTAGTAAGATAGAAGTAGATTCTTTTTTTATAGAAGAAGTAAAAGTAAAAGAAGTAAAAGAAGAAAGCTAAGTTTCTTTTAGTCTTTTTATAAAGTTAAGGAGAGGAAGAAAGTAAACTCTAGTAGATAACTTTACTTAGATCTTTTCTATAACTTCTATAGCTTATCTATCTTCCTTCTTTTTAGCTAAATTAGGGAGAGGTATTTAATCTTTTTCTTTTTAGTTTATAAAAGAAAGCTAAGTTTCTTTTAAGTTTTTTATAAAGTTAAGGAGAAGGAGGAAATAGGCTTTAGTAGGTAACTTTACTTAGGTCTCTTCTATAACTTCTATTATTATATATTTTATAGACCTACTACCTTTAATTTTTTTAGCTTCTTTATCTATTCTAGCTAAATTAAGATAAAATATTTAGCTCCTTACTAATATAAAAAGGATATATTTTTCTTTAGCTTTTATACTTCTTATAACTTAGCTACTTTTATTTTTCTTAGCTTCTATAGTTTAGTTAGGGAGAAGTATTTAATTTTTTATTAATAAGGAAAAAGTAAACTTTTTTTTTAAAGAAGAAGTAAAAAAAGTAGAAGTTAATTTTTTCTTAGTAGAAGAGGAAGATAATATCTAGGTAGATTCTTCCTTAACTTCTACTTCTATACTTCTAAGAGCTTGACTATCTTTACCTCCCCTAGTATCTTCTTCTTTTTTAATATCTTTACTTAGTTCTTACTATTTAGAGGGAGGTGGCTAGTCTTTTACTAGTAGTAAAAAAGTAGATTTTTCTTCTATAGAAGAAATAGAAGTTAATTTTTCTTCTAAAGAAGAAGTAGAAAAAGTAGAAATTAATTTTTTTTTTATAGAAGAAGTAGAAAAAGTAGAAATTAATTCTTCTTTTATAGAAGAAGTAGAAGTAGAGAAAGTAGACTTTTCCTCTATAGAAGAGAAAGCTAATATCTAAAAAGATTTTTCTTAACTTCTATTTTTATATTTTCTAGAACTTAGCTTTCTTTACTTTTTCTACTATCTTTATCTACTCTAGTTAAGTTAAGAGGAGGTACCTAGTTTTTTACTAATAATAAGAAAATTAATATTTTTTCTATAGAAAAAGTAGAAGTAGAGGAAATAGACTTTTCCTCTATAGAAAAGAAAGATAATATCTAGAAGGATTTTTTCTTAACTTTATTTTTTATACTTTTTATACTTTCTATATTTTTTATACTTCCTATACTTTCTATACTTCTTACTACTATACTCTCTACTATTATACTTTCTATACCCTAGCTTTCTTTATTTCTTCTTAATATTATTTTTTTTATTAAGATCTTCCTTTATTCTAGTATTTTTATTTTTTTTAGCTAAGTTAGGAGGAGATACTAGTGTGACGGTGAAAAAGGGGACATTGGTGAAAAGGGGGATGTTCTCAAGATTCCGCGAGAATGGGAGCGGAAGAATATTATTCCTTACAATGGGCCATGACCATGGTTATTTCTTTTCTTTCCCTTCCTCCCTAAGGAGGAAGATCAAGTTCTTCAACAAGTTCTTTCAAGTTCTTCAGTTATTCCAGTCATCAGTTCTTCTTTTAATTGACTTGATTATTATTATTTCTCATGGATCATCTTGTGTGGTGACTCCGGACAATTCTTCTATTGTTTTGTGTGTGTAAGTGTCCCCTATTTGACACTCTCATGATCTTTGGCTTCCCCCTATTTGGAAGCCTCCTTTGGTTGTGATACGGCCCTATTTCCGTTGATCAACCATTTCCGATGTCCATTTCCATTCCTACAGGCAGAATTGCAGCAGCTCCTTGCAGGAACCATTTCTAGACCTACTTGACTAACTATTTCTTTTACTTTGTTCTTGTGGTGTTTCGGGCAGGCTGCACTGCTCCGTCTCACTAGTACTTAGCTTACTATTATATAAGAGAAGTAGCTTCCTATTCCTATATAGAAGAACTAGAAAAGATTCTTCTTATATAGAGGAATTAAAAGAAGAGGAAGAAGTAACTAAGATTTCTTCTTAGTTAAAGGGAAGAAAAAGAGAAGAGCTACTTACTAATTCTACTACTTCTTCTAGTTTCTAAAAGTTATTAAGATTTAAAATTTATTAATTAATAGGTTTCTATTTATTAAATATCTTTTCTTTTTTTTACTTTTCTTTTTTTTTATTTTTTATTTTATTTTTTATTTTATTTTTTATTTTTATTTTTATTTTTTTTTATAATTTTAGAAAGTTATTTTTTCTATAATTTTAGTAAATAATAAAGTTATAAAGAAGTTAGTTAATTATTTTTTTATTTTATAATTTCTAGAAATAATAAAGTTACTTTTTTTTATTTTCTTCTAGCTATTTTTAATAATAATTTTAGCTTTTTTAATTATTCTAGTATAGTTTTAGTAGTTATTTTAGTTATTTCTAATATTTATTTCTTTAGCTTATATTTTCTAATAGTATTCTAAAATTCCTAGCTATTACTAATAGCTATTTTTTTAATATTTTATATTATTATAGCTACTTAGTCTTCTAATATTTTTTTTAATATTTTATATAATATTTCTTTTAATATTTTATTTTTTTTAGAATTCTTTTAATAATTCTTTTAATATTTACTATAAAATTTCTTCTATATCTATTCTTTCTAAAATTTCTTAGTAGAATTCTTCTATAAGGTTTCCTACTAATATAGCTATAATAGCTATTTTAATTATTTAAATATTTTTATTTTACTATAATATTTTAGCTAATATAGCTAATATAGCTAGTTTAATTATTCTAAATATTGCTAGCTAAGTATTTAGATATTCTAGCTAATATTTCTAGCTTACTTAATATTATTACTAATAATTATAATATAAGAGTTCTAGCTATTCTAATTTTAGTTATTTTTTATTATTAAATTTATTTATTTTCTATTATTAGCTTAGTTTATTTTCTACTACTATAGATATTATTAGTTAAGCTAAACTAGGAAAGATAGAAATTAACTTCTAATTAAAATAGTTTTCTTTATTTTTTTTAATTTTTTTTTTTATTTTTCCTTATCTACTTATTTTATTTCTATTTCTCTAAGCTCTTTTATTTTCTTTAGTTATTTTAGTTCCTTTTTTTTTTTCTTTCCCCTTATCTACTTCTTTTTTTTATTTATATTTTAAGTTCTTACTTAATATATAGAGTAATAATTTAAGAGGAAATATATAATAATAAAAAAAGAGATATTAGAGAAAAGGAAGATATTCTTATATAATTATAAAAGTAAACTAGAAGAATTTTATTCTTTATTATAAATTATAACTATAATTATTTTCTTTCTTTTCTTTTTTTAAAAGGAATTCTAAAAGTTTTTTTATTTTTTTATTATTACGTAATTAAGTTTTTTAATTATTTTAATTAATTAATTTTTTTTTAATTAATATCTTCTTTATCTTTTATAGATCTAGTCTAGCTCTATTTCTAGATAGTTCTTCTATTATTTAATAAGCTAAAGTATTTCCTATTTAATATTAATATGATCTCTAGCTTCCTCCTATTTAGAAGCTTTCTTTAATTATAAAATAGTTTTATTCTTATTAATTAACTATTTCTAATATTCTATTTCTATTCCTATAGGTAGAATTATAATAGCTTCTTATAGGAACTATTTTTAACTATTTAATTATTTCTTTTTTATTTCTTCTTATTTCTTATAGTGTTTCGGGTAGGCTGTACTACTCTGTTTTAATATAACTTATAAATTAGTTATAGTTTATAGATCTTTATTACTAGTCTATATTTTAAGATAGTAAATTAAGATAAATAATTAGCTTTATAGTAATTATATTTAATTAATAATAAAATTAAAAAAATTAAATATAATAAAATAAGCTATTTTATAAAAGATATATTAATATTAATTATATTTATAATAATTATAAATTACTTTTTAAATATTTTACTAATTAACTTATTAATAATACTTATACTAATAATATTAAATTAGATATTAATTTATAATTTATTTAATTTACTTTAATTAAAATTATTTTTTAAAATATTAATTTTTTTAATTATTATTTCTTAATTAAAATTATATTTAATATAAAGCTAAGCTATAATAAAAAAGCTAGATAAGTTTTCTAAGCTAACTTAACTAATCTATTTATATAATATATAATTTTATTTTTTAGAGCTCTTTAAGAAGATTTTAAGATATCTAGATATAGTCTAATATCTATTATATAGTAAATCCTAAACTATAATTATAATATCTAATAATATAATATAGCTTTAAGAAATCTTATATTTAAATTATTATCTCTAAGCTCTAATAAATTAAAGTTAATATTACTTTACTATTAAATTTTTATTAATATTAAATAAATATAAGAAAATTTTATTATTATAACTTTATATATTATTTAAAAACTTAAGATTATATATAAATACTAAATAAAACTATATTTTATTATTATAAATAAATCAATATTAATATATTATAGTTAACTATTCTTTTTAAATATATTTATTATTAAGTTATTTACTATACTATATAAGTTTATAAAACTTTTAATAATAGTTAATATAAATAAAATAATATTATTTATATATTTAATTTTATTTTATTAATAACCTATTAAACTTTACTATCTTTATATAATTATATTTAATATATAAATAAAGCTTATAAAAATTACTATATTAATATTTAAATTTCTTATTAAGGTATTATAAATTAAATTAATAAGAAATACTCTTTAACTAATATTTAAAAAAGTAGCTCTACTAGACTTCTTAAAATTATAGCTTAATAATTTTAAACTTATTTAAATAGAGATCAGACCTCCAGGCCCTAAGCCTATTTTAATATCTTTTATATACTTCTTTTATTTAATATTAAAAATTATTCTCTTAAAAATATTATATTCTTTACTAGATCTTAATATTAAACTATAAACTAAAACTAACTAATTATAGAATATAGCTAATAATATAAATAAAAGAGTTAGAGCTTATAAAATATATATATAATAAAACTAGTAGTAATTAAAGAAAGTAATCTAAAAAGCCCTAATATTTAAGTAATATAATCTTTCCTAGCTATATATTTAATTCCTATCTTTTTATAATTAATTAATATTAAGTAATTTTCCTAATCTATATTATAATCCTAATACTAACCTATTAATAGTATTAAATAAATATAACTAGTAATAAGATTAAGGTAATTATCTATTAGTAGTAAAGTAAAATAGTTAATTAGTATTTATAAGATATAGGTAAGAAGTATATATTTA